>NW_006238963.1:1643036-1663292 GCF_000226075.1 Solanum tuberosum | reverse complement strand
GTGGGGTGAGGGATTTAGGTGGGGTGTGGAGGTGTGACTTGTAACTGTAAAAAAGGAACAATAATCAATGTAAATCTCTATAATTGTGTAAGAGATAATTATGGGGTACTTTTATTTAAATAATTTAATAATAATATAAAATTATAAAAAATTACTTATTTAATAAAGTAAAATTTAATTAATTTATAAATAATTAGTGATATGTTATAACCCGTAATTAAACTGTTATAAGCAAGAATTTTTTAAAAGTAGATTTAAAACCTGTAATATTGACTCTTAAATGTGTATATGGGGTGATTTTTTCCGTAAAATAACATGTGTAACATTTCATATCTTGTATTTTTTTGGGCCTGATTTTAGTAATCTGAAATGGAATAGTTGTTAGGCCCAAAATTTCTGTTAAACACTTTGATAGAAATAAAATTGGGCCACTTTTTTCAAAACACATTCATTTCATTAGAAGGGTGAAACTTTGGGCCAAAGACCAATTCATTCTTTTAAAAATGGAAAAACTGTATAATAATACAAATATAGATGTATTAGATACACTAATTTAATTTATATTTTCAAATACTTATCTACCATCACACTATTTAATAGTTTTGTATCATATTTAAAGTGAGATACAACACTCTTTTAAAACAACCTAAAATTGAGTTCTTATTTATCTACCCACCTAATCACATTCCTAAATTACGCCTCCCAATCAATCCGTTTTCTCTCCTTATCCCTCTCACATTCATCAGTCCAATCTCTCTCCCCCTTCCCCTTCCATATTCACCACCCTTTAAATGAAAATGGAGCACTACACATATGAATTTTGAGGTTTGTAATTGATTTTCTCCATTATTTAAGCTATGTATTCGATTTTTTTATATAGTCTTCAATAATTATTTTCTTTGAAATGAATAGTTATACCAAGTTCTTTTTTAAAGATCATTGAATAAGACTTTGTTAAATTACTTTGACGAATAAAAATCTTCAACCAAGAGAATTGTTAATAATTATACAACACACTACTGAGAATCTATTCAAAATAGAGCTTCTTATGATTTGAATTTCACCGAAGAATATTCTATTTTGGGTCATCTTCTGAGGTTGTTGCTGCTAGTGCTCATGAAGGAGTTGATTTTGACATTGTTACCATTATACATTGAAATTTATACATAATTCATGTATCTAATATATATACACTTCATAAATTTGTAATGTAACCAACATGTATCTTATATATATGCAATATGTAACTATTAGTAAATGATCAATTTTTTTTATAACTATCTATTATAGTATCTGATACACACTGGGCATGTATATGATATCTGATGAGTGACTATGATACATACTTCATGAAGTTTTCAGATACATTTAATTTGATATCAAATACAACAACTATGCAACAAGCTCATGTCATAGTTTAGATGAATCAGATATAATGTCAACTTTGTATATGTATGAATCTGTAGATTAATTCTATCTTTTATATATATATATATATATATATATTTATCAAAATTGAATTATAGGAAAGAAAGAATAAAAAGAAAAAAAGAAAAAAGGAAGAAAAAAAAAAGATATCATAATGCACGTAAGTATGATGATATTGGGCTATGCAGCCCTTTTATGTGGATCGTTATTATCAGTAGCACTTCTAGTGATTACATTTCGAAAAAACAGAAAGCTTTTTTATAAGAGCAATGGTTTTTTAAACGAGTCATTTTTCTTGGGTGAAAATGTTGTCGAAAATACTTCGTTTTTTTGTGCTAAAAATTATTACAGGTCCCAATTGATTCAACAATTGGATTATTGGAGTTATCGGGTTATTAGTTTAGGATTTACTTTTTTAACCATAGGAATCCTTTCGGGAGCGGTATGGGCTAATGAAGCGTGGGGGTCCTATTGGAATTGGGATCCAAAAGAAACTTGGGCATTTATTACTTGGATCGTATTTGCAATTTATTTACATACTCGAACAAATAGAAATTTGCGGGGTCCAAATTCTGCAATTGTAGCGTCTATAGGTTTTCTTATAATTTGGATATGCTATTTTGGGGTCAATCTATTAGGAATAGGGTTACATAGTTATGGTTCTTTTCCATCAACATTTAATTGAATTCAAGACAAGTTATTACAAATACAAGAGCGGGCGACGCATTGTATGAACCAGCATGCGGACCGTGTGAATCAAATATTGTATTGATGATTCACACGGTTTTCTACCATATGTAGTTCAATTTCATTGTTTTTACTTAATTCTTAAGTTAAGAGAAGAAAAAAAGTCTTCTTTTTTTCATTGTCCAAGAATGTTTTTAAAAACAAACATAGGTTTTTTTATTTCAGTCATCCAATTATCTATAAAAAAAATTAGATAGAATAACTTCGACCTTGTCAACTGCTAATGAAAGAACGAAATCGGGGTATATACCAATACCTATTACGGGTAAAAAGATGGAGATCGAAAGAAATAACTCTCGCGGTCCAGAATCAAAAAAAGAATCCTTCGGGGCGTTAAATAGCTTGTATCCATAGAACATCTGGCGTGGCATAGATAATGAATAAATAGGAGTTAATATAATTCCAATTGCCATTACAAAAGTAATTAGTAGTTTTGGAATTAAAAGATATTTTTGGCCGGTAATTATTCCAAAAAATACTATCAATTCGGCAACAAAACCACTCATACCTGGTAATGCAAGGGAAGCCATCGAAAAGCTACTGAACATCGTGAACATTTTTGGCATTGGAATAGCTATTCCGCCCATTTCGTCAAGATAAACAAGGCGGATTCTATCATAAGTCGTTCCCGCCAAGAAAAAAAGTGCAGCACCAATAAATCCATGAGAGATTATTTGTAAAAGGGCTCCATTAAGTCCCGTATCGGTTAGAGAACTAATTCCTATAATTATGAAACCCATATGGGAGACAGAGGAATAGGCTATTCTTTTTTTTAAATTCCGTTGGCCAAGAGATGTTGAAGCTGCATAGATTATTTGTATTGTACCTATTATCATCAACCAAGGAGAAAATATAGAATGGGCATGAGGTAATAATTCCATATTGATTCGAATTAATCCATACGCTCCCATTTTTAATAAGATTCCGGCTAGAAGCATACAAGTACTGTAATGTGCTTCTCCATGGGTATCTGGTAACCATGTGTGTAGGGGGATAATGGGCGATTTGACAGCAAAAGCAATAAAAAATCCAATATAGAAGATTATTTCTAAAACCACAGGATATGACTGATTAACTGATGTTTCAAAATTTAATGTTGGTTCATTAGAACCATATAAAGCAACACCCAAAACTCCCATTAATAGAAAAACAGAACCCCCCGCCGTGTACAAAATAAATTTTGTAGCTGAGTACAGACGTTTCTTTCCTCCCCACATGGCTAGAAGTAGATAAACAGGAATTAATTCTAACTCCCACATGATGAAAAAAAGTAAAAGGTCCCGAGACGAAAATGATCCAATTTGACCACTGTACATTGCTAACATGAGAAAATGGAATAATCTAGAATCTCGAGTAACTGGCCAAGCCGCTAAAGTCGCTAAAGTAGTGATAAATCCTGTTAATAAAATGGGTCCTATAGAAAGTCCATCTATTCCTAATCTCCAATGGAAATCAAAAAAATCGATCCATTTATAATCCTCTACTAGTTGGATTAATGGATCATCCGATTGGAAATGATAACAAAATGCATAAGTTGTTAGAAGGAGTTCTAAAATACATATACATATCGTATACCACCTAATTACCCTATTTCCTTTATGGGGAAGAAAGAAAATTAAAGAACCCGCAAATATCGGAAAAACGACAATTATTGTTAACCAAGGAAAATAATTCGTAGTAAAGACAAGATACACTTGGACCAAAAAAACCCGTGCTCAAAATATTTTTATTTTCGAGCACAGGTTTGTCGGTAAAAAAATTAAATGGATTCAAGTAGAGTTTTCTCGAACGTATCAATAAGCTAGACCCATACTGCGAGTTGTTTCATGCCATAAATAAACTCGGACACTCAAGAAATCTGTTGGACAGGCGGATTCACATCTCTTACAACCAACACAGTCCTCTGTTCGTGGAGCAGAAGCAATTTGTTTAGCCTTACAACCGTCCCAAGGTATCATTTCTAATACATCAGTGGGGCAGGCTCGGACACATTGAGTACATCCTATACACGTATCATAAATCTTTACTGAATGTGACATTGGGTCTATACGTTTTTGAATGTTATAAATTTTCGATCTAGTAAACTTAGAAACGAATCATATATTTAGATACCAGATGAATCAATGAGTTATCATGATTTTCTAATCAACCCCTTTCTGGATTGGTTTATGAGATATGAGAGAGGCCAAAATACTTTGATTTCTTATGTTTTGCAAACAAGATCATACTTTACGTAGTAAACATGCTAATTAAAATTGATTTCTCAATATTAGAATCTAGATGATTAATATTAATTATTCAACAAATTTGATTGGTTGATACGAGTTGATTTTCTGTTACGGTAAATTGATGAAACAATAGCCAGGCCAATGGCTGCTTCAGCGGCTGCAATAGCTATAACAAAAATTGAGAAAATGTCTCCCTTTAATTGACGATTATCAAAAAAATCAGAAAATGTTACAAAATTTATATTAACCGCATTCAATATAAGTTCAAGACACATAAGGGCTCTAACCATATTTCGACTTGTGATCAATCCATAGATACCGATAGAAAATAAATAGGCACTCAAAACAAGTACATGTTCGAGAATCATTAAACAACTCCTTATCAATCTCGACTCCTTTCAATATGAACAACAATTCAACTAATTTAATTGACTAGTATATAACAAGTATGGAACAAAGAAATAGATTGGTACTAGATTGACCTAAAGTCTTTCTATTTATCCAGCTAGAATTCAAATAGAATTCAAGGAAAATTAATGTGATAAGACAGAACAAAATTTTATTTGAATTCCAAGTTTTAATAGAAATTTTTTATTGACGAGCTACAGCAATTGCACCTATTAAAGCAACTAAAAGGATTATGGAAATAAGTTCAAATGGGAGAAAAAAATCTGTTGATAAATGAATTCCAATTTGTTGACTATTACTTAGAAAATCTTGCTCTATAATCTGGTTTGATCTTGTAGTCCAAATAATCCCGTACCATGACGTATCTGAAATAGTAGTAATTAGTGAAATAAAAAGACTTATACAAACCATCGAAGTAATTCCATCTCCTACGGTCCAAAGATGAAAATCCTTGTAATATTCTGAGCCATTCATGAACATCACAGCAAAAATGATTAAAACATTTATAGCCCCTACGTAAATAAGTAGCTGCGCAGCAGCTACAAAATAGGAGTTAGATAGAATATAGAATAACGATGTACAAACAAGAACCAATCCCAAGGAAAAGGCCGAATAAATTGGATTGGGAAGTAATACCACTCCTAGACCCCCTAATATAAGACCCGATCCTAGAAAGACTAAAAGAAAATCATGTATTGGTTCAGATAAATCCATTTTTTATAAAAAATCAAAAACGAAGAATTTCATGACTTTATTGACCTGACCAGGAAAAAAGCAGTTTTTCTATTTTTTATGATACTTTGAAATTGTTAATTGAATGAAAGTCTAATGGGTATGAATTGACGTAGATGCTTTTATTTTATTGGACCACTATCCATTCTTTATTCGTCGAAAGAGTAGTTTAAACCTATCTATTTTTGATATCATTTATCTACTTTGAAACCATTACTATTATAAACTATTATAATATATAATATTGAAATCGGTTTTGTTTTCAATCTAAATTAAGCTAGGAGTCTCATTAAGCAACCACTAGTTTGAATTGCCCAAGCAAAAATCTCATTGTTTTAGATCCGAACTAAGCCTTCGTAATTCGTAATTTTTTTGAATCGAATTAAGGGTTTATTCATTGTTTATTTGAGGTAAATTCGAAATTGTTCGAATTGTGTAATCATCAATTACTGACATTGGTAAGCGACCCAAAGCGATTTGATTATAATTCAATTCGTGACGATCATAAGTAGAAAGTTCATATTCTTCGGTCATTGATAAACAATTTGTTGGGCAATACTCAACGCAATTACCACAAAATATACAGATTCCAAAATCAATACTGTAATTAAGCAATCGTTTCTTTCGAATATCAGTTTCCAACTTCCAATCAACAACGGGTAAATCTATAGGACATACACGCACACATACTTCACAAGCAATGCATTTATCAAATTCAAAGTGTATTCGGCCTCGGAAACGTTCCGATGTGATCAATTTTTCGTAGGGGTATTGAATAGTTACAGGTAAACGATTTGCGTGGGACAGGGTAATCATGAAACCTTGGCCGATGTATCTGGCGGCTCGTATTGTTTGTTGACCATAATTTATGAATTCAGTTATCATAGGGAGCATATGTTGAATATCTATAAAAAAGATTTTATGCTTGTTTCTTTCTCTTGTTTGAGACAAGTCGTGAATCTAGGATATTGTGGTCTTTTACAGTGAAAGAAGTTGGGACGAGGTTGTCAATAATAGATTACCTAGAGAAATCGGTAAAAGAAATTTCCACCCAAGATTTAATAGTTGGTCCATTCTCAGCCTCGGTAAAGTCCATCTTGTTGCAATAGGAATGAACAAAAACAAATAAGTTTTGGCTAATGTGATAAAGATACCAATTAGTGTTCCAAAGACTTTACCCCCTTTATTTATGCCAAATAGCTCAGGAACAAATATGTACGGAATAGAAAGATTCCAACCTCCCAAGTAAAGAACTGTTACAAATAATGAAGAAACTAGTAGATTCAGATATGAAGCAATGTAAAATAAACCAAATTTTATACCTGAATATTCGGTTTGATACCCTGCTACTAATTCTTCTTCTGCTTCTGGTAAATCAAAAGGTAATCTTTCACACTCGGCGAGAGAAGAAATTAGAAAAACGATAAACCCGATGGGTTGACGCCACAAATTCCACCCCCAAAAACCATATTTTGACTGCGCTTCCACTATATCAACTGTACTTGAACTGTTAGATAATCATAGTCGATGATAACATCACTGTGCCCATCGCTATTCCAGAACCGTACGTGAGATTTTCACCTCATACGGCTCCTCAGAGGTCACAAATAAATCTAAGGGCCCTTTCCTATTCTTTATCTTGATATGTTTGTCAGATAGAGTAAAAATCTATCCTAAGGTCCCAAATTAGACCAATGGAATTCTGTCTGCTATATTTAAAACTAATAAATAAGTGCTTCTGAATTTATCTCATCTTTTAAGAATTTTAATTTTTCTTTGTTGATTAATAACCTTATCATTAAATAAAAAAATGTGCTTTATAGCAATATCACATATACATTTCAACCTCGAATTTTCAATTACGAAAAAAATTAGAGAGTACATTAGTTCATGAATCATGACAAAAATTTTATCTCTCTAAATAGAAATCAAAATTGAATTATAGGAAAGAAAGAATAAAAACAAAAAAAGAAAAAAGGAAGAAAAAAAAAAGACCATTTTCTCTTTTGCTTTTGCAATTAGATTCTTTTCTTTCTAATTTCGATTTTTTTATTTCATTCCTATTCTCCTTTCTTAGAAAAAGGGTCTTTAGCCAAAGTAAAAGATTACTTCGTTCTTGATAGTTAGTTAGTTACTCAATGGATAGGAACATACTCTAGATCAGAATCATGGGGAGTACTTCTTGATCATTTCTACGAACGTAAAGCCCCAATTTGAATTCCTTTTATGTACAGAAATATCCTCTTGGATAACTTACATAATCTCAATTACTAATCCTTTGTGTATCTTGGTATTCCTAACTAATATAATCCATATACAGTTTTTAATGATGAGTTAACACCCAATAACATTCAAATACATTATATTAGTTCTAGATACATGCTAAAAAGTATAATTTCTATACATTTTTATAAAAATTAGTTCAGATACGATAATACTGAAATTTGGATAAGACACATGTCCTTAATTACTTGTTAACTTTTGAATTGACATACCTATTTAGAAAATAATGATTGACACAATGAATTTACCATTTTACCCCTAATAATGTTGAAGTTGATGAATGAAAAATTTAAGATTTTCAAGAAGTTCTACCTTTTTCAAAATAATTAATTGAGGATATAATAGGTAAATAAAAATTGTCATTTCTTGATTTATCAAAATTGACAAGTAATTAAGGATAACTTAAAAAAGAAAAAAATGGACAACTAATTAGGCCTAAAATTTAACATTTCGATTACAATTTAAAATTTGATTTGGACCCGCTATCCGACCCATTTAAAATCAATTCTCGATTGTCAACATTATCGAGCTACAAAAACGAGATCTAAGAACAGGAATATTAATAAGCGCGTATGTACATGTTATTAATTAATTAGAGGACCAAAAAGGTCCCATCTACTCATTAATTCCCTTTTTACCAAAAAAGAAGAGAAGCGTAAACACCAACTAAAAAGCACAACCATGTTTAAATACTACTCCTTTTAAACTATTTTTATAATGTTTGAATAAAATAAAATTTAAGATAAAAATAAACAAAAAATAAGCTTTATAAAACGAAAAGCTATAAACCCATTAAAACAAGCCACTTTCTCCCTTTTAATTTATGTAATGTAGTTTGATTGACATGTAGTTCAAGAAAAAAAGATAAACTTTTGAAATTTATGATCTAAAATAAGTTAGAGAATATTTGTGTGATTATAAATTATTTTATTAAAGATAAAATAAATATGTTAAATTTAAATTGTTACTAAATATATAAATATATCATTTTTTTAGTACTCCCTCCGCCGTCCATCTTTACTTAACCAATATACTAAAAATAGATATCCAACTTTACTTATCCAATTTGAAAAATCAAAAGATAATTTACTATTTTATGTCTATTTTATCTTTGTTACTAAATATTAATTTTTCAATATTTAGATAACTTATAATTATTAGAAATGATATAGAAAATCTACTCCACTAATTATTGTTTTTTAAAAGATATGTCAAATTAGACCTGAATAATTAAAGATCATGAACAAGAGAATAATACTTCCTTCGTTTGAAAAAAAAGGACCTATTTTCCTTATTAGTTTGTTTCAAATAATATTTTAATTTCAACTTTGACATGTTCAAGACCATAAGATTAAAAGACAATTTTGTACATTTGATATAATTTTAATTTATGATCACAAGATTCAAAATTTTTCTTTATTTTCTTAAACTCCGTGTGAAATCAAGCTAGACCACTCTTTTTAAAATTGAGGGAGCAACTAAAAAGAAAAATGAGTCATATAAATTTAAAGCGGAGATAGAGGGAAGTATAAAAAAGCTAAAGATAGAAGGTAGGGTAATCACCGCACCACACTACACTACACTACACTACACTACACCAAACCAAAACCAAAAGCTGCAACATAACTCAAAAGCAAAAACCAACAACACCACAACTCACATTCTCTCATTCAAATTTTTTTTAACAACGATGATAGAAGAACAACGGCATGGACCTCCACACGGCATTCTCTTAGCCGTAGTTGTAGTTGCAGTCCTCTTAATCCCAACAATCCTCGGTGAAAATGGCGAAGCAATAACTGATTTCATCTCCGATCTTCTTACCCCAATAGGTCTTCTCTTACTCCCTATTATCCTCCTACTCACTATCCAATTCCTCTCCTCCGACACCGGCTCATTCATCAACACCATTTTCTCCACCGGTGAACCTAACTCCATTCACCGTGTAAGTGGGTCCCCTGTTGGCGTTGCTCTTTTTCTCGCACTCACATTGTTCCTTCTCTATAACCGCTTTTCTATCTTCGGTGGCGAAGATGAATCCGGCGACTGAAATTAAACACTACTTTGGCTAGATCTATTATTGTACTTGTTTATATTTTGGAGTGTATGTGTAAATAGTGAAGCCTACCGGCGGCTCTCTAGTATTGTACGGACGTAGAATCGGATATGTTTCCATTCCAAACAAGTTATTTGTAGTCAGTTGCATGAATCGTATGTATTTATTTAATTTAATTTGTATTTTATTTTATTAGTTTAGAGATGTTTTGTTCCAATATTCTCCTTTTTTTTCATACTTTCGTATGTTATAAAACAAATCTATAAGAAATTGTAAGGTACAAGGTAGAGCTATAATGAAAAAGTATGGTAAATGATAAAATAGAGTTATTAAATAATATATAAAGAAAAAATGAAAAAAAATATTAAGCTAACGACGCAATAACACCAAATTGGTTGTTACACAAAATGAGTTTTCTCATTGTTATCTAACAATGGATTTAGACAACATGATACAATAAAATTAAGTAACAATCAAAACAATATTGTATTTAGACTAATAATACAATACACTACAATAGATAACAACCATCCAAACGAGGTGTAAGAAAATATTTTTTTTTTTAAATCTTATAATGTTAAATTAAAAATATGATAAATATACCAACATATTCTTTAATTTTATTATCTTAACATATTATGTAGAAACCATTCTTTTTTTAAACGTGTTAAAAAGAAAAAATAGAACAATTCAATTAAAACTGAGAAAGTATTTTTTTTATAACTCTATGGTGGCTAAGGTCAAATATCTTTACATGAATGGGAGTATTAAATAAGTCCAAATGCAATAAAGCTAGGGTTTTTTCGAAAACAACCACACATGTGTACTATATAATATCGCTACCATACATTTAGAAATTACTGACAGAATCTTGAATAAAATGTATAGTACATTGGATATTTTAGGGGGTATAACTGTCAAAAACAAA
Source organism: Solanum tuberosum (assembly GCF_000226075.1). Lineage (NCBI taxonomy): Eukaryota > Viridiplantae > Streptophyta > Magnoliopsida > Solanales > Solanaceae > Solanum > Solanum tuberosum. Next base: position 1,652,482 of record NW_006238963.1, on the reverse strand, counting down.
ATAGGGCCATGAGAGTTTATTCATATTCATGAGAGTAGTTGAGGTATTTCATTTTCTTGTTTCTCTTATTTATTTCTTCCGTTCACTTGTACTTGTTACAGTTTGACTTCACACATTCATTAAAAAAATAATTAATGATATATGTATTTTATCAAATTATCTCCTATTAAATGATATCCTAAAAAATGATTTGAAAAATAAGTATTTAATATAGAGGGTAAAATATAAAAAATATATATTATATTTTCTTAATATGTCAAAGTGACAAATAAAAATTAAAATCTATTTTTAAATTAAGAGACAACTAAACGGAGGGAATATATTGTTTTATTATGGCCTATGGGTATATATATTCAACAATATGAGGATATTATAGTAAATTTCCATCACAATCAAGGACTCAGAAAAGTGGACTGGTAGATGGTTGCCGCCGGCTAGTCAAGCCGTCTCTGTCGGCCACGGCTGCGCTCGGAGGGAGCTGTCTAATTACTCTCTTCATAATTTAGAAAGAAAGAAAGAAATAGAGGCGTAGCCAGAATTAAGAGTTTAGGGGTTCACTGAGATGTCAATTTATTTTTGTTAGGGGTTCACATGTTAATATACATATATATTTAATTAGTTTTCTAGTATAAATACAGGATCTACGGAAAAGCTACTAGGTTCGACAACCCTATGAACTCCTACCTAGCTCCGTCTCTGAGAAGAAATATAACTAGTTGTTTTCTACAGTTTAATGATAGATTGGCCAATGAGTATTATTTTACTTCTTTTTTTGGAGTTAATTTTGAAAATCATATTTGGCATATAATTTCGGAAGTTTTTGAAATGTGGAAAATTTCAAAAAGTTATTTTCACTTACTCGGGAAAATTCAAAAAAACAATTCAGTGTATTCATGCTAAATACAATTTTATTTAATTTTGATTTAATACAAAATTTAAATGTCCAAAAAATAATGGCAATGTAGAATGAAAGAAAAGGTGTGGGATTGAACATGGGCATGTTGCATTGGTCTCAAAGAAAGAGTTGAAAATATCACACTTGGTCAGGAAATGTACTGTCTGTCCACTTTGACTGTGCTATTTCCCACAGCAGTATTTTACTTTAGAGTTGTTTGGCCAGGTGATTGGGAGTTTAAAAATGAAATATTTTCTAATTAAAAAATTAAGGTGTTTGGTACTCTCTGTTCATTTTTATTTGTTATGTTGTATTTTTCAAAAGTCAATTTGACTAATTTTTAAAGTTAAATTAGATAACATTAATTTGATATTTTAAACAAAAAATTTAGATATTCAAAAACTATACAAAATGTACTATAAGTTGCAATTTTTTTGCATATCAATATGATGAAAAAATACATCGTAAAATTTTAGTCACAATTTTTATAGTTTAACTCTAAAAAAAAGAAACTATGACGATTAAAAGTGGACAGAAGTAGTATATTAGTAAAATTTATTTTAAAATAAAAATAGAAATAATTTAATATGAGAAAATCACTTAATTTCCATAAAATGTTTTCTAAATGTCCAAAATATGGCAAAAAAATGGTGAGGTTTCATGCACTGCTTCACCAACTCCCTATGGAGGGAGGGTTTTGTAAAGGTTTTGTAAAAGACTGATCGGAAGTCATATCACGAAAATACTTATGGGCAAATACATACGAAAAATTGAGAAAATCGTTTAATTCCTATAAAATGGCTCCTAAAACAATAGAATTTTCTTTGTTTTATTTCATGTTTAATATATTATTATTTTCATTGATTTATGAGAGAAGTATTGAATATACCCTAAACTCAATGCGAACTATTAGTTTTATCCTCCAACTATTGACAGCCTTAAAATCCACTCTTTTACTTGACTAAATGAACTTAAATACACTACCGATCTCGCAACATAAATGAAATACGCCCCTAAATTTTCATCAAATTTAGAAATATTTTCAACACTTTCCTCGGTTTTTTTAATTAAGAACCTCATGTTCCTATACGAGTTTGAGACCACTTGCTATGCCCCATAGTAGATCAAGGGTGTATCTAAGTTTAGTTAGTCAAGTAGAGAGGTATTTTTAAAACCGTCAATAATTCGAGAACGAAACTAATAATTTGCATCAAATTCAAGGTTGCCCTTATTACTTCTCTCTTGATTTATCTATGTATTATAATATTGATTGAAAAATTTATTGCATCTACATTTTTTTTAATTAAATAAAAGTAAAAACTATAAATTAGAAACTATCTATTTATTTATATCATATATATTTATTTACCTATCTATATATATAAAATTTCATATTATATGTGAACTACTTTCATGTTTCATTTATTTATCTGCTATACTTATAGCTGTCAATATGGGCTGACCTATCCTATTCGGTCTAATCCATACATGCTTTGAAATTTAATGGGTCAGGTTGGGCTAGCCCATTTTTTATGGGTCAGAAAATGGTCGGCCCAGCTCACAAGTACGTGGGCTACGGGCTATGCAGGGCCAGCCCACTTTTTTTAAAAAAGTATATTTTTTATAATTTTTTAAATCAAATTATAGTTTAAAAATATTATCATAAATATCAAGAAGATAATATTACATGATGTTAGTGTTACTACTTGTTAATCAAATCCACAAATAAAATTATCTTTATAATATTTATTAAGTTTGATTTCAAGTAAAAGCTTAAATGGCTAAATAGAAATATTAACTTAATTGTTTTTCAATGATCATAATAAAACAGAAAAAGTAAGACAATATTCCATAGGCTACGACCTACGTAGTGATTTCCTATAAATTTTAGATTGTAATATTTCAAACTTAAAATAGATTTTGAGTTTGAACTCTTGTTATTTTTAATAATTTATTTTATTTTTATTTTTTTAATTAATTTTTGTTTGACTCATGGGCCGATCCTATCCATATTTTCAAGCCCCACAAATCAGCAGACTTATTCAGGCTGGGTTAAAAAACTTTTTTCTTAAATGGGTACCAAAAATCTTAGTCCAACCCTATCAAGTTACGGGTTAGGCCAGGCTAGCCCAAAGGACCTAACCCATATTGACGGCTCTAGCTATACTTAATAATTCTGAAGGAAAACATTTGTCCATCTTTGAACAATATAACTCAATGTAATAGGTAACAGGATCATCATGAATAAACTTTCTTATGATATAAACATGATTAATATAGCACTTGTTGGTATGAAAGATCATGGATTGCTTGGCAAACATTGATAGAATGAATACACATATGCAAAACACGTACACATTGACGAACTTTCCAACAATGAATACTTGGTTCGCCCAAAAACACTTGTTCTCCCCCCCTCCCAAAGCCCTACATCATAATGGCCTGAAATATGACGCTCCATGGACAGTGTTCCGAGGCGCAGTTCTGAATGTGAAGCTATATATTGCGACCCCTGAATAATTTCCTATGCTGGCAGCCTCGTTGATGTTAGTTTCAATTGCGCTATGACATGCTATCAAGTGAACAATATAACTGAACTATAAGACGGCTGGTCATACTTAATCAACCAAGCAGAAGAGCCTATTGCTTCACAGCATACTACAAGTCTTCAATTACCACCACCTTATAGCTCCATGCACACAGTCGACAGACCTGCAATACAAGTAGAGCAAACAAACAACTAATTACTAGCCATATCATAAAATGGTACTTTGAGGATTAGGCCACATTACACACGATCCAACGACTATCCAGGTACATGTGGAGGACATTACTCGAAGGTAAATAGGAAAGAAATTACTAGAGCTGAGATGAAATTTGCATATACCATAAGAACCACAGGCTAAGGAGGCAAGCCAGAGAAAAAAGTATTAATACATTGATCAAAATACCAGTCATTAGATAAAAAAAAAGAAGCTGTCATCCCAACTTGCATAATCTGAAGGTGAAATCAAGATAATCTATGAAAAGATGTTACATAAAATTTTCAAACTCGTTCAATGAATAAATACGATCTTGCAGTTATAAGCAATGCAAGCAAACAATTTCACGCTTTAGCTTTCTTGACAAAATACACCACTACAGCTTTCTTCAGTCAGTAGCTTTCATTTTTTTTTTTCAAGCATTCAAATTAACTAGAACCCCAACACCCAGGGGTCCCAGAATATAACCTATCTCTCCATCTCCCTATTCTTCCAATTCCTGTACCATGTCAGCGGTCAACCAACAAGGACACAAAATTATTAACAATCTAATAGCATGTTTGCCCGAACTTCTGAGAAGCCAAAAATGCTTATTTTTTTAGAGTTGAGGTGCTTAAGCTTTTAGAAAAAAAATATGTGCTTTTGAGAAAAAGTAGCTTCTCCCCCAAAGCACTTATTGAATCTTGGTCAAGCACAAATTGTTGCTCTAATATTGACAAAGGCGCTATCCAAATTAGTCAAACACAAACTACTACTCTCAATAAGTACTTTCTCGAACAACACTTCTCAAAATAAGCAGATTTTCAGAACTTAAGCAAAGAGGCTATAAGTCCCCCCCACCCCCCTCCCACCCACACAAAACAGTAGTTATGAACCAAAAATTAGAAGAGAGAGAGAAAACAAATCTTGTAAAACAACATTCATCACTACTAGCACGTCCAAGTCTGATCATCCTTTCAGCATTATATTTCTTACTGCCCAATAGTGTCACAATAGATAATAGAAGATGTAATAGAATGCACTAGCCTTGCCTCAGCAGGGTTAAAAGGACTTTAAAAGAACTTTTGCGCTAACATTCAAGAAGGTTGAGTTGCAATGGATGGTTCCTCTTCCAAAAGGCAATATTTTCATGCAAACTAAAATCTAACATTCAACAAAGTTGAGATGCAATGGATGATGGTTCCATTACAAATGACATTATTTTCACACAAACAAAGTGAAACTTAAGATGGGACAAAGGGAGTAAAAACAAACTACATTCCCATGTTATCTTATCTTCACAAGGAGAAAAGGTAGGTTGAACGATTGCAATCACTGAAGAGTGAATAAGTTGACATGTCCTTACTCATTTCAATTGTTAAATTGTACATAATGTTTCTTATAATTGTGGTGTCCAGGCCAATTTGAGCGCACCTTGACTAATTCCAAAGGATACTTGCTACTTCCCATCTATCATAGGTATCGGGTAACTCTATCCACAAAGAGAGAAATAAGAAGGAATGACCTAGTGTTTTTTCCTTTGAGATTTGAATCTGAGACCCATGGTTTTAAACCTACTTCATTGACCACTTGTCCACACAATTAAGTGCAATTGTCCATAATTTATTCTTGACTCTTGAGCATATTCACATGCCATGGTCGAGTTGGAATCCACTTCCGCTGGAAAGCTCCATTTAGTGTTTTAACAGAAATCAGAATAGAATCACTCCAGTGAAACTCAAGAAGATAAAATCTGAATAATAAACAACATATAAATCCAAACTTTACGGATATTCCCATTACTTTTCCTCACACAATGAGTTTCTAGAGATGGAATCAACCTTTGATGATCCATAAGTTGGTCGTTTCATTGGCTGTATATTATATGTATATATAATATAATGTGTGTGTGTAGAGAGACAGAGAGAGTAAAAGAGAGAATTCCGGATGAAAGTACTGTTGTAGCTGGGAGAAATAGGGAAGCGATGGAAGCTACATTTCATCTGGCTCTCACTCTTCCATTTCAAGTCTTTGTACTATCAGAATGTGAGATATGTCTTCCTGTTATTGATGCATTATTTTATAACCTGTGAAGGTTTAAAAGCAATTTACAAGTATTGGGATGTATAGGCATGACTCAATCACTAGAATAGTACATTAAATGTGTAATTTACCCACTGGATGTTGAATAATTTAGCTTCTAAAAATGACACAGAAGTCCACATAACATAATACTCATGTTTATAAAATCATTAGCATTGATCAAAGCAGAAAAAAACATCTTCAGCAGAGAGAATAGTGGAAAGAGACAGAAAAAACGAGGCCGACCTTAAGCTACTCCAAAGTTTTGAAGCCTGTCACAATGAGGGGTTGGGTAATTCCTGTTCCATTGTCGCCTCTGGAGTTCTATATGACAGTAACGACCAAGCGTACTTTTGTGATCTCTAATAACATTGTCTTCAATGTTCTCCCGAGCAGGACTACCAAGAGGATAATTCTTATCGAATTCTGCTGATTTAACGAAAAATTCTACACCATATTTATCTGTCATCTTCTTAAACTGATAAGAGTAGTTCTTCTGCAAGGAATAGTACTGAGGCGCCGAGAAAGGAAAATAAGCAAGTAAAAAGATGATAAAAAATGGTAACATTTGAAGGAGGAGAATTAAGTTAGGCCCAGAGGAACCTAAATTCTCCCTCTGGTGGCGGACATTGGTCCTTGACCTGTAGACATAAGAGGTCCTATACATTTCAGACTGACCAAAAAATGCCCTTATAATCTCATCATCATCAAAATCATCTTCAAAAAAGTCGTGGTCCATTCTTCTCCTCCGACGTCTAAGATTATGCTGCTGATTAAACTCAAATTCCTCCACCAAACCTGTCTCATCATACTGCCTTCTTGAGTCATCATCACTCAAACACTTAAATGCCTTGGATACTTTCTTAAAGGCCTCTTCAGATTCCGGAGCCTTGTTTTTGTCAGGATGAACTTTCAAGGAGAGCTTCCGGTATGCCTTCCTTATCTCCTCAACTGAACAGCTCTTTTCTAGACCTAGAATTGCATAATAGTCCTTTATGCTCTTAATTTGTGTAACCAAATGCACGTGTTCTTCAGTATAGTTCCTCTCCTCATCAGATTTGACATGTTTCTCAGTCGAAACATCTCCAATTTCAGTAGGGTGATCATAAGTTGAGGCATCAAGCTTTTCACAAGCAACCAAAAGATCATTGACATCTAGTTTACTGTCAAGGCAGCATGCAATTCCAATATACTTAAGTGCTTTCTTCTTATTGCCTGACACAATTGCCTCCTTAGCAATACTGATGCATCTTAAGGCCTTATCTTTGTTACCATCCATTCTTATCTCAACTTCAACTATGATCCAAAAAAGGTGAAATTTAAGCTTTAAAACCCAAACCCATTGCACAAGAATACATAATTCCAACAGTCATTCAGAATCTTGTTTCGCAATTCAATTTCACCTGACCACCAAAATAGCAAAACCAATCACTTATAATAATATACACAGAAACATAAGAGAGGCACTTTTACACATATTAGTCATCAACATCACAATACTAAAAGCATTTTGGAGGAGATATTGAGATTATGATTGATGGTTTAGCATAAACGGCCTTTCTCTCCCACAAAGGTAGAAGTAAGGTGTGCATACATTCTACCCTCTCCGGACCGACCGCACTTGTGGGATTACACTAGTATGTCGTTCGTTGCTGTTGGTCTAGCATTTGCAAACCGAATCATAAAATGCAAAGACAAAAACAATAAAACAGAGAGCCCACACACCTTGTTAAATAATTGAAGCTTGATGAGCCACCAACATACAATTCAAATTCACCAATTAGTCGAAATTATAGCACACAGAAACGTAAATGAACGCCTTCATTATTTGTCACAACATTATAAATAATAATAAGGTTTGAATTGCATTGCATTGTAAACCGAAATATATTCAACAGATAACTTCAAACAAAAGTAAACCCAATAACTACAGAACAAATACCCCTTCAAATTTCAATTACACCTAATTAACAACAAAGAAAGTCCATAAATTACATTACGGGGACACGTAAAAGAAGATAATTTAGGCATATTATTCATCACGATTATCATAATCAGAAAAGCATTTTGAGATAAGGGCTTGATTTTCCTATCATTTTAAGAAGTAAAATCAACATAATAAATGGAACCAAAAAGTTATAAAAGAAAGAGAGGTTTCACTTTGTTTGGAACGAACCTGAGAAACGAGAAGAGGAGAGAAAGGGTTATATTGATGAAGATTCTGAAAAAACCAACATGATCGTTTATGGAGAAAATGATCAAAATGGTCCTTAGTATGGGCTTTGATTCCATTTGGTCCTTAATGTATGGAGTTGATGGAAATGGTCCTTTATGTATCATAAATTGTGATCAATTTGGTCCTTAACCCTAAAATTTTAATGGCAGCAATTATTTTAAATTTTTTTTAACTAAAATTGCTACACGTGGAGCGATTTCCCATTATTTTTTAAGTAGTCCTCGCCTCGGGAATTTTTAATAAAAAAAAATTGAACTTTTTTAAGAAAATGGCTGCTATAGCAGCTATTTCTATTTTTTAAATGCTGCTGGGGCAGCGTTGTTAAAAAAAAATCACAACAGCAATTTTAAAGAAAAAATAATATTTTTTTTGGATCGACAGCGATTTTTATGTTTTTTAAAGGAGTAACAGCGTCAATTTTGTCAGAAGAAAATCGCTCCGTCAGAAGCGATTTTGCCCTTTTGGTTAAAAAAAATTGATGTGTCATTTTGGAATTTTTTGGAAACAGGGGGAAGGAAAGTCTTGAACGAGTGCATCTTTTACATATTCCGTGTATTTTGACGGCAAAATAAAATAAAATATTAATTTTAGGGGTTAAAGGACCAAATTGATCACAATTTATGATACATAAAGGACCATTTTCATCAAATCCATACATTAAGGACCAAATGGAATCAAAGTCATACATTAAGGACCATTTTGATCATTTTCTCATCGTTTATGTCCCAGCCTTGTTAATTTAAATAATATTTGTTTTGATTATTATTTAAATTTTATTGTACCTACTAGTTTTGTGTAAGATCGATTTTGTGTCATGTGTAGTTATTTTTAATATTTTATTTTTATTTATTATTTAATAATTATATTTTTTCTTTTAATAATTAATAGATCTATCATGTAACTTACTTATATTTTAGGTTTATCATACAATCTATCCAAATATTATATTTATTAAAACAATACAATATAACATAATCAATACAACATAATATGATGCGTTATAAAACAATACTCCCTCCATTCCATATTAATTAAATTTTTGAGGCATTTTCCATTTTTCAATTTTACCCTTCATTTGGATTTTCAATGTGATGACTTCAATAAATTTGACAATAATTAATAAGGGTAAAAATAGAAAACTATGTTCAATTTATGTCTTAATCTACTTTTCTTAAAGGGTGTGAAACGCCTCGAAAATTTAATTAATATGGAATGGAGGGAGTACGTAACAATCAATCAAATAAAGTGTTATCGTGCCTCATAAGTACAAACTAAGTACATATAATTATATCTTGGACACATGAGGTCAAATATAGGTATAATTTATTCTAGACACATTGTATCCAAGTGGATTTACATGTATCTGGATACATAGCAAATTTTGCTTGTCTTCCTCGCCTCTCTACCATCTCGTTCATCACTCTCTCATGTATCTGGTATTCTATATAGATGTGAATCACTCCCCCCTCCCCCTCTCTCTCCCTTCCCCCAC
>NW_006238963.1:1637765-1642842 GCF_000226075.1 Solanum tuberosum | reverse complement strand
CTGCACCCTATCCCCTCCCCCCCCACACACACCTACCCTACCTAATGCATATAATATAATGACTGTGGCTAAGTTTCCTAAGTACAGTAGTTCAGGTGCAAGCCAACCATCAATGAAAATCCAAAGGAAAATAATGTGAATCAACAAATGTTCAGTGGATTATCTCATGCTTAAGTAGTAAGAATCAGTTTAAGTTATTATTATTTAATAATCATTTTTCATAGCAATAATTCAATGCATGAACATTAATAGCAATAATTCAATGCATTTGGCTCCTAAATAGTACAAAGGATAATCAAAGTTCAATCAATGTTTGCAATGAGCAAGTTGAGAAAACTAACAAACAAAGAAATGAAAGCTTGAATACTACAAAGAATTAAGGATGGGGTTCATATGCTAAAGATTTGATTAATAAACAAACATAATAGGATTCAAACTGTGATTAAAACATTCAAACTTAACCAGACAGATCAACTTATACTACAACAGATCACGTATGGATAAACCCCATGGCCCAAATACACAGCAAGTTACGAGACAGTAAGCTGAGGAAAAAAAGAAGAAACTAACAAGAGATAGAGAGATTTTAGGGAGAAAAAGGGACTTGGGCAGATTCACTACTAAGAATTTATATCTGAGTGAAGTGAGAACATAAATCGTCGTTAGAAACCAATAGGCATTTCAACACTTGAAACAAATGAAAACAGTGCAAGCAATGAGAGAAACAACAAAGGCGTAATATATTTGAAAGCTAAAATTGATAAAACTAATCATGTTCAAGCCGAAGCAAGCAAAAACAAAACTTTAGCCAAAAACAAAGAATTCTAATATTTATGCAACTATCATAACGAAAGGTAACCAAGTGTTCCTCCTTGGAGAAACTCGAATTGGCTACCAACAACCCAAAGGCTCTTGCGAAATCCAAAAGTGAGTATTAGAAATGAACAATCAACTAAAAAACAAGCATATTGAAAACAGAGGTAGCAATTGATCAAGAAAACTGGAAAATCGAATAATAAACTAAAAATAAATACTAACAAGAATAGAGAGTGAACAATCAGTTATATTATAAAAGCATCAATGAAAGCTAGAAAAGCAGCAACTCCAAACCAGGAAAACAAAATAGAAGTTAAAACAACAAAATATGGATTCCAGATTTATGCTAAAATGATACATAAACCAAACCAGATTGCTACCTATACAAACAACTAAACAGCAACTCCAAACAACGTATTCAGACTGTAATAACAAGGAATTGACATTTTTTAAATAAGAAATGTAACCCATTTAGACAATCATACTAAAAATAAACAAAACTCAAGCTAAAAAAATAATAGATCTTACTCAACTATTATGATAATCGACCCTAAAACTCCTACGCCTGCCTGAAGACAGAATCAACATTAACAAACAAATAAAGAACTTGGTACTTGAAAACATGACAGACATACCCATTTGAAAACTGTCGACTGAATTAACAATTTTGCAATGCACTAAAGAATAAAAGAAAGCAAATTGTGAAGAAAAAGTTCGAACTCTTAATAGAACATCTTGCATACTATTTTCATGGCTTACTAACCAAATCACTTGAAATATATTAAACCCGAGAAAAGTTAAATGGTCATGTTGATACAGAGCAGCTGAAAGTTTAGAATATCATACTGCTCTCAACGTTGAATATCACATCAAACAAAGAAATATATCTCTGCTGAAATAACATTCATTTCCTGGAATTTAACTAGACAAGTTTTAAGTTATCAAACCACTCTTAGAAGCACACCCTGTTGATAATATAATGACCCATTTCATCATACTCAGCCTTCACTATACACATCTGCAAACCAAGTAGAAGTTGGGAATGAGACGTAGTTAATTAAATGACAGATCGATTAGTAAAAGAAAGCAAAAAGAAACAAACATTTTGGAAAGTACTGAGGGAGGCTAGAACTAATCCTTCTATCCAGGTGCTATACTTCCTCTCAGGTGGTGCAATCACCTTGATTTTCGTGTGGCTCGGAGCAAGTTTCCTTGCTCATACGTTCTGCTATGCCAGGGAACATAGTTGAGTCACCACTAAGCACAATGTTTGCAAATAAATCTTTCCTAATATTAATATCGCATCTCATGATTGAGTTGTAGGCTTTGTCATGAATTCCTGTCGCTTCCATTCCAACCAATGATAGTTGAAAGAGGACTTCAGGGCAGCGGAATGTCTCAGCACCAATATTAACGACTTCTCCACCAGAAAGCTTATAGCCCTTCTCAATTGATTTTGAGATTTTTTTTGCCTTTTCAATCTCCTATTCATAATCCAGTGAAACATAAGCAATCGTCTCCTTCATATCACGAAATATATCTATATCTCTTTCCCAACCGTTAAATACATAAAGACCATCCTTGACAAACTTGACTGACGAGATACCATGTAAGATCATGACCACCAAGATCTAACTGTGAGATAGCATGGGGAAGTACATGTCATTCATAGACTGGGACATTGTGGGTCACAGAATAACCAGAATCAAGCACAATACCTTGTTGAAAAAACAACAAACGAAATTAGTGTGACTGACTAAAACAGTAAAGAACTAGCCTATATTGGCATTAAAATCTGCTATTTACCAGTTTTACGACCATTAGCTAACAAATAAAGAACGGCCTGGCTTGCAACATACATAGCTGGAACATTGAATGTCTCAAACATGATTTGAGTCGTTTTCTCTTGGTTTGCCTTGGAGTTAAATGGTACCTCAGTCAGAAGAATGGGATGCTCCTCAGGAGCGACACCAAGTTCATTGTAAAATGTGTGATGCCAGAGATTCTCCATATCATTCCAGTTTCTTACAATGCCATGTTCAATGGGATATTTCAGAACCAAAAGACCTCTTAATACCAGAGCTTCATCACCAACATAGGTATGCTTTAGTTTCATTTTGGAATGATGAGGACAACCAACTATACTTCTGATAACAACCCTTGGAGAATCATCCCCAGCAAAGCCAGCCTAGAGAAATGAAGGACACAGTTAACACCAAACATGGAGCTGAAATTGCAACCACTTTATTTCTAACTAACCTTGGTCATTCAAGTTCCATTGTCAATAACCAGCGTTTGAAGAATATCCATCCCATCAGCCATCTGGTAAGGATATCAAATATTCATTTTGCAAGTAGAATCTAGGAGAGACATCACTGGTACAAATACAGAGTTAATAAAATTGGATATATTTCATAAGATCAGCTCAGTCTGCACAAATTTTCCGCTTCTCCTTATAGATTTCTTCATACAAAGGAGATTCGACAAGTTATATATACACACACATATCTAAGAAACTTTACCTATATAGGCAGAACATGAAATCTATCAAACGTAAATTTCAAACAAAAACAATAAGAAATACAAAGTACCTTTATGGAGATGAATTCAATGCAAATTAATTCAGTAAGCAGTATTGAAAGTGTAATTGTAAATGCAAATAAAACTCAATTTTCAAATCAAAATTATCATTACTGCTCTTTGACCAATTCTCTCTTTCTGTTTTTTCCCTTTATGGAAAAATTACTGCTTTAGCTAACTCTAAAGAGGTAAAAGTTTGTATAAATTTGAGCCAGGTTTGTGCATTTCATTTTTTTTCTCAATTTAAATTGGGGAAATTTTCAAAGGGTTTAGATGCTTGAAATAAGGAGATACTGGTATTGAATGTATATTGCTATAAAACTGAATATGTTGCTTTGCGAGTTACATATCTAAATTATTGGGTGCTCACACAAATATTCTGAACTACCATCACCATGGGCTCATAGTAAAATACTCCTAATGGATTATCACATGCTGATACAACTTTAAGAGAACCACATAAATCACCATGTCCATGCACATGAAAATAATTTGATTGACTAGTTAAAAGTCCCTCATAAACTATTAACATTTTTCGAGTTTCCTATCTTCCACGTGTCTCTCATCAAATTACCCCAAATATTTTGTTTCATATTGAATAGGTACTCTCCCATTTGGCCATAGATTTCCCAAATAATATTTGGGGGAAAATTTGGCAAATAGTATTTGTCTAGACAATTTGTCATTATTTGACAAATATTTTTGGTAAATATCCCATATTCCCAAATACTAGTTTTTCTAGTATTTGGGCCAAATCTCATTATTTGAGATCTTTTAAAAATTGTAATTTTACACCAAACTTTTATATTTTACAAAAACACCCTCTATAGTAGTTGTTTGTGTTGTATTACATAATTTTTTACGTGAACACCAAAGTAGTGATGAAATGTTCAGTGAATATGAAAGTGATGACATGGTTGTTGATAAAAATAATGAACAATCGGCTCAGGGTACAAAGTCATGTGCTTTGTCTACTTCACGATGTGTGGAATGATGTTTGTTGTACTCACTCCAAACTATCACATTGCTCAAGTGTCATGGACACTACTTGTTATTTGTTGCAACGAAGATCCAATTGACTTGTAATACAAACTTATGATTAGTTTTGATAGTTTTTAAAACTTATGGGTATAAATCATATTTTTCTAAAAAAGTGAAATATATTTCCCAAATACTATGGTCAAACACATGGTGAAATTTCACCCAAATTTTCACCCAATATTTGCCAAGAATATTTGGAAATCTATGGCCAAATGCTAGGTTTAGAGGGGGATATAATTTAGGAGTAATAAAAGCACCTAATAGTTATATGTTCCATGTTATTCTTGTGAGTTTTCACATCTTATCTTAGTTCTAAAAACTTGTAAATAACTGTCACGACCCGAGAGTACCCCTTAGTCGTAACATGGCGTATTCGACCCCGAAGGGGTCTTATACGAGCCACATAGTCATTCATTGCATTCAATAATGAAAATAGTGCGGAATAAAAAAAAAACTTATTTACATCCACACATTTAAACTTCATTAAAACAACTTTAAAAACACACAGCGGAAGTCTAAGTCTCACATGGCCATCTTAGACACAGTCACAAAACATAAGTAGGGACACAACCCTTTACAATCAAAAGAAGTCTATTAAGTCTATTACATGAACAAAAGAACTTAAAAGTCTTGTCCTCGA
>NW_006238963.1:1619072-1635797 GCF_000226075.1 Solanum tuberosum | reverse complement strand
CCGGACAGACTTTACGGAAATGGGCATAACTTCTTCGTCCGAACTCCGAATGAGGTGAAACGAAGTGCGTTAGGTAGCTAACTCAAAGGGCTTTCCATGGATATATTATTGGCCACCCAAATAATTTGTGTGCTAGGAGATATGACCCTCCAAAGTAGACCCTCGAAAAAGGCTTCCCTTGGAAATTTCGGATTTTGATACGGTTGCTCTAAAATTTGGGTTAGACCCATTTCCCACTCAATTTGACCCCCTAAACAAGAATATGAAGTCGGATTTTCGAAAAACGAAACGGATCTTTTTATATACAGCTAAATAAGTTTCCGGTAACTTCCGAAGCACATTTTTAAGAACTTTTTGGGTCAAATTCAAATATAATCATTTCATTAAGTTCTCGACTCCAAACTCACATGTGAGGCTCTAGTTTCACTCTATCATTTTCCGGGTCGTTACAATAACAAACTCGAACATTAGAAAAAGGCGATTAATTTAAAATTTATTTCGCAGATAAAATGGTTCTGAATCACACAAAATTTGAAGACACAGTGGCATGTGTAGTACATACGTTATGGGTTCATCCGTAGTAACTTTGGCTCAAACCATTGAATAAGAACAAAAATTTCACGAAATAAATCAAATACTAATAGATATCGAACCCAATAGACAGAGTAGGTTGTGGTAGAATTCAGAACTCGAGACCATCATATTCAAATCCAAAATTCTCTCACCAAATACATTGTCAGGCACTCAGGCTCTAACTGAGTCCTCTTTGGTATCTGAAGAGCTTGCACGTTAGTTACTTTCAAACCATATATAATGCCATTCTTTCATATCAGCTCTTGCAAATTGAATAACTTAGGTAAGCCTTTTATAACATAATGAAAGCTAAATAAAAAAATGCAATTACAAGCCAAGTATAAAAAATAGAGAATTTCCCCATTTCATACCAAAACCTGAAATCGAAATGCATTCATTTGCTTGAATTTAACTAGGGAGTGTATTTAAGTTATCAAACCACGATGCGCATCCTGTGAACTAACACAGAACCACATTTATCATACTCGGCCTTCGGTATCCGATCCACATCTACACAACAAGTAGAAGGTATTCAACAAGACACTCACAATTACAACAAATTATTTATCAATTGAATGACTGACCGATTAGTAAAAGAAAGCAAAAAAGAAACTAACTTTTTGGAAAGTACTGAGGGAAGCTAGAATTGATCATCCTATCCAGGTGTTGTACTTTCTCTCAGGTGGTTGAACCACCTCGATCTTCATGTGGCTCGGAGAAAGAGCATTGATTTCCTTTCTCATACGTTCTGCTATGCCAGGAAACATAGTTGAGCCGTCGCTAAGAACAATGTTTGCAAATAACTCTTTCCTAATATCAACATCACATCTCATGATTAAGTTGTAGGTTTTTCCATGAATTCCTGTCGCTTTGATTCCAACGGATGATGGCTTGAGGAGGACTTCAGGGCAACAGAACGTCTCAACACCAATATTTATGACTTTTTCATCAGGAAGCTTATAGCCCTTCTCAAATTATTTTGAGCAATTTTTTGCCTTGTCAATCTCCTGTTCAAAATCCAGTGCAACATAAGCAATCGTGTCCTTCATATGACGAGGCGTATCACTTCTGTAATTGTTAAATATGTAAGGACCTTCCATGAGAATCTTGATGAGATACTGTGTAAGATCACAACCACCAAGAGTTATCTGTGAGATAGCATGGGGAAGTACATGTCCCTCGTAGATAGGGACAGTGTGGGTCATACCATCACTAGAATCAAGAATAATACCTCGTTGAAAAACAACAAACGAAATCAGTATGACTGACAAAAAAATTAGAGAATCAGGCATTCCAATCTGCTTCTTACTAGTTGTACGACCATTAGCAAAAAGAAAAAAAACGGCCTGGCTTGCGACATACATGATTGGAACATTGGATGTCTCAAAGATGTTTGGAGTCATTTTCTCTCTATTTGTCTTGGGGATAAGTGGTGCCTCGGATAGAAGAATGGGATGCTCCTCGGGAGCAACATGAAGTTCATTGTAAAATGTTGTGATGCCAGAGTTTCTCCATTCTTACTATGCCACGTTCAATGGGATATTTCAGAAACAAAATACCTCTTTCAGACAGAACGTCATCACCAATATAGGCATCTTTTCCTTCATAACCAGCCATGATGCCAATATGACGACGAGGACGACCAACTACACTTTGGAAAATAGCCCCTTAATGTCTGCCTACACTCTACCATCTCCATACCCGACTTTTGGGATTTTTGGTGAAATTGAATTGAACCCCCTTTCATGGTTCAACAACATTCGCATCAGAAGAAAACCACATGAAATCATCATATGCAATCTAAAACTAGAAGCACTCAAAAGCCCAAAATTTAGCTAAGAATAAACAAGCATATAAATTCAAGTGAAACGGAAACGAATCAAATTCGATTGACAATCAAACAGACCTTTATGGAGACGAATCCTATAACATCTCGCAACTAAAAAGAACTAGAAAGAAGTTTAAAATTTCAAAATAGTCATTTTTGGAAAGTATAAGGAAATCTGGAAAATTTAAGGAAGTTAAAGTGAGTTTTTGGTCAACTTCAAATGACAATAACTCCTAGCTCAGGATGATTTAGGTGTAGTTACAAATATGGTTGGAAATCTCTTGGAATGATCTTTCCAATGCCGCCAAGTTTGCGCGATTCCGAGTTCGGATGAGTGAGTTATTCCCTTTGGAAGTTGGGTTGTTGGATTAAGGAAATGTCCAATTCGGAATTTTAAGAGGTATTTTAGTCTTTTCATTGCCCTATTATTTTAATCCATTTTTAGGATTTTAATATGGGTTAAATATGATTTTAGTCAGTTTTAGAATTTGGGATTTCACGCTAGGGCTAAGGAGAAAGGAGAAGAAGAAACAAGAACGTTCAAGATCGTCGAAGTTTGGCTTGTGGAATTCGTCGGGGGTGATCCCTACAAGCTACGTGAGATCACATAGCGTTGGGTTAGTTCACCCACGCACCAAGCATGTTTAATTCAACGTATTTTCGTCCTACAAAGATTGAGAAATTGTTGTTCTTGAATTGATTTCGTTCTTGAATATGAGTTGGGATTAAGGAGTTTCTTGATGATTAAGTGTTGTTTCCTTGAGTAGTTTGGGTTAGATTTTTGTGCATATGATTTGGGTACATGAATCTAAGGTGAATTTGGAAAAAAGAATCAGATTGTAACTATTTAGGATCAAAAAACGAGTTGGAAAACTCGTCAGACGCACCTGGGGAGGGTCAGACACGTCGCGCCCTTATAGCTCCAGGAGGTTGGGGCGGCGCGCCTGCAGTGCGCCCAAAACGAGCCCCAGTAAGTTGGGGCCTGGCGCGGCGCACCAGGGACGCTCCCGAATCGGCGTTTTTCACCAGTTTTTCGTCGTTAGCCTATATAAGTTATTCTAAAGTGTCCTAACATTCCCTATTGATTCTAACTACTCTAAATGACTTCTAAACACCTAGAAATCATCCATAAACATGAATCATAACCTTGAATCCATAAATTCAAATTCAAGGAAAGTCAAGAGCCAAGTCTAGGAAGTTTTCAGAGTCTTTTCAAGAAGTTTTTTGCAAATGCTTTTAACCTTGTTTTAAGACTTAAAATTCAAGTTGAGTAAAGAGTATAGATTGAGGTTCATTTCTTCAAAAGTATATGGGGACTAAGTATTCCCAAAGAGATTTTAAATGTTTTCACATTTAAATAAGATCGGAAACTGAGATTTCCAAAGAGCCTTCGAGCTAGTTTTCAGAAAAAAATAATCGCTTTCTAAACGAAGCAAGAAGGGAAACTTTGATTTCCAAGATAGCCTTTGAGCTATGTTTTTGAGCCCTAATCTCAAATCACAGAAGAAGTATGTTTTTAAACATAAGAGCTAGTATATTTTAGGAGTAGTATTGAGCACCGAATTGGGGTGAGCATGAGTTCAGATAACTCACGTTTCCATAAAGCCATGTTGCCACCATGGGTAGAAAAAGGTCATACTTTTTAGATGAACCATTTTCACAATAGACTAGTTGATCTACTTAGTAGTTCAGGTCCTATACCTTTGGCCGGGTATAGGTTGCTCTAGCTGCGTGAGGTAGATCGCTTTATCATAAATATAGCTCTTATGTGATAGTTGTCGTTTAGAGAAACTCCCACAGAAGGTATTTTAATTTGATATACATCAGTTTATTGTATTTTTACATACATTTCAGAGTTGTTGTATATACACAGAGTTGACATCATGTTTTTAAACAACTTTTCTTTATATTGCACTTGTTTTAAACTTCTTTATATTGAAATGAGTTCAGTAAGTATTCATGAGTTGAGAAGAGCCAAGGTAAGTGTTTCTTTCAGATTCTTTTTCTAAGCCTATGTTTTTAGTCATTCCAACTCGCATACTCGTACATTCAATGTACTGATGCCACTTAGCCTGCATCTTATTTTGATGCAGACACAGGTAACTATGATCGGCATCCGGCGCATCATTGATCTAGTGAGTAGTTCAGAGTCTGTTGGTGAGCCTCCTTGCATTCCAGATGACTTCTTATCATTGCTTTCCGTTTTAGTATTAGTTCTTTAGGATGTCGTGGGCCTGTCCCGACATCCATCTCAGTTGTTTAGAGGCTTCATAGACAGACAGACAGTCAGTTAGTTAATTTAGTTGTCTTTACTTTTCATTTCATATGTTAAAGACTTGAGTTTGCCTTAAAGGCCAGTTGAATGTTCCTTTATAACATTCTAGTTGCTTCATAAATGTGTATGTGATGAGTTAAGTCTTCCGCTGAGTTAGTAAGCCAGGCCAAGGGTTCGCTTGAGGCCAACAATGGTCTTTGAGTGCTAGCCACATCCAGGGTGTAGGCTCGGGGAGTGACAAACATGGTATCAGAGCCTAGAGTTCAAGAGTCCTAGGGAGTCTATGAAGCCGTGTCTGTAGAGTCCTAGTTATCGGTGTGAAGTGCGCAACACCTATAATTAGGAGGCTACAACATTTAGGAACTACCTCACTTCTATCACACTCATTTCGTGCGTTAGAGTTTAATCTCTAAAAGTTTCCCTCTAATTAGTGCTTGCGCGTGTTTCAGATAATCATGCCTCCATGAAGAGCAGTCAGAGGTCGTCCAACTAGGAGGAATGTTGAGGAACAAGAGTTACCCAATGCACCTGAAGTGCAACCTCAAGGGGAAGTGACTAATGATGAGTTCAGAGAGGCTACAAGGATGCTCAGTCAAGTTGTGACCAACCAAGCTGGGCAGAAGAGAGGAGCTCGGCAAGAATAGGCTGACACTTCAAGGATTCGTGAGTTCTTGAGGATGAATCCTCCAAGTTTTACTGGTTCAAGCACTTCTGAGGATCCGGAGAACTTTGTTGATGAACTGAAGAAGGTGTTCGATGTGATGCATGTTACTAACACTGTGAGAGTTGAGCTAGCTGCATATCAGATGAAAAATGTTGCTAGGACTTGGTTTGATCAGTGGAAAGAGGGTATAGCTGAGGATGCACCACCTGCGAGTTGGGCCTGTTTTGAAGAGGCTTTCGAGTTTCTTTCCCAGAGAACTGAAAGAGGCCAAGGTACGTGAGTTCCTCACACTTAAGCAGGATTCTCTAAGCCTTCATGAGTATGGGTTGAAATTCACCCAACTGTCTCTCTAAGCTCCTGAAATGGTTGCGGACATGAGGAGTCGGATGAGTCTGTTTGTTGCTGGGTTGTCCCGTCTATCGATAAAAGAGGGCCGGGCAGCAATGCTTATTGGGGAAATGGACATTTCGAGGTTGATGGTCTATGTGTAGTAAGTAGAGGAAGAGAAGCTAAGGGATAGAGAGGGATTCAAGAACAAGAGGGCTAAGACAGGGAATGAGTCCGGGCAGCATAAAAGTAATGCCAACCGGTCATCCTTCCAACAGAAACAGAAGGGCCTTGCTCCATCATCTGCTAGTGCACCTGCACCTAAGAGCAAATGTGAGTACAATAATCAGAACTTTAGAGCTAAACTTGTTTATTCTCAGGGTAGCGTGGCACAAGGGGGTAGTAAGCCTCATGCATGCGCCAAGTGTGGTAGGAACCATTCAGGTATTTGTCGTGAGGGATCCACTGGTTGTTTCAAGTGTGGTCAGAGTGGGCATTTCATGCGAGATTGTCCAAAGAGCAAGCAGGGAAACAATTATGGGGGTAATAGAGCCTAGTCTTCTTCAATTGCTCCACCAGACAAAACTGCACCTAGAGGGGCTACTTCCAGTACTGGCGGAGGAACAAACCGCTTATTTGCTATCAGCAGTCGTCAAGAGCAAGAGGATTCACCAGATGTTGTCACTGGTATGATTCAAGTCTTTGGCTTTACTGTTTATGCCTTGCTAGATCCAGGAGCGAGTTTATCTTTTGTAACTCCATATGTTGCTATGAACTTTGATGTTATTCCTGAGCAACTTAGTGAACCATTCAGTGTTTTTACACCTGTTGGTGAGTCATTCTAGCAGAGAGAGTCTATCGTGATTGTCCTGTTTTCGTCAATCACAAGAGTACCATGGCTGATCTAGTTGAGTTAGACATGGTAGACTTCGATATCATTCTTGGTATGGACTGGCTTCATGCCTGTTATGCCTCAGTTGATTGTAAAACTCGAGTAGTCAAGTTTCAGTTTCTAAATGAGCCAGTCTTAGAGTGGAAAACAGTTCAACAGTGCCTAAGGGTCATTTCATTTCGTACCTTAAGGCAAGGAATTTAGTTTCTAAGGGGGGTGTCTATCACTTAATGACTCAAGTGTTGAGGTACCTCCTATTTAGTCAGTTCCAGTAGTAAAAGAGTTCCCAGAAGTCTTTCCTGATGATCTTCCCGAAGTCCCTCCTGAGAGAGAGATAGACTTCGATATAGATCTTCTTCCAGATACTCGTCCTATATCTATTCCGCCATATAGAATGGCACCAACAAAGTTGAAAGAGTTGAAAAAGTAGTTAAAGGATCTTTTAGATAAGTGCTTTATTTGACCAAGTGTCTCACGTTGGGGGATTTCCGGTCTTATTTGTGAGAAAGAAAGATGGTTCTCTTAGGATGTGTATAGATTACCGTCAGTTGAACAAGGTTACCATCAAGAATAAGTATCCTCTTTCGAGAATTGATGATCTTTCGATCAACTTCAGGGTGCTTCCTGTTTCTCAAAATTGACCTTAGATAAGGCTATCATCAGTTAAGAGTAAGGGAATGTGATATTCCAAAAACAGCTTTCAGAACCCGATATGGTCATTATGAGTTTTTGGTCATGTCTTTTGGTTTGACTAATGCACCAAAAACGTTCATGGACCTTATGAATAGAGTCTTCAAACCTTATTTAGATATGTTTGTTATCATCTTCATTGATGACATACTAATCTATTCAAGGAATGAAAAAGATCATACTAGTCACCTCAGAATAGTTCTTTAGACTTTGAAAGATAGAGAATTGTATGCCAAGTTCTCTAAGTGTGAGTTTTGGCTTGAATCTGTGGCATTTTTAGGCCATATTGTGTCTGGAGAGGGGATTAAAATTGATACTCAGAAAATAGAGGCAGTGCAGAATTGGCCTAGACCCACATCTCCAACTGATATTAGGCGTTTTCTGGGTTTGGATGGCCATTATAGAAGGTTTGTAGAGGGGTTCTCGTCTATTTCATCTCCTTTGACGAAGTTGACTCAGAAAATAGTGAAATTTCAATGGTCTGAAGCTTGTGAGAAAAGCTTTCAGGAATTGAAAAAAGGTTGACTACTGCCCCAATTTTGACCTTACCAGAAGGTACTCAAGGTTTTGTGGTGTACTGTGATGCATCTAGAGTTGGGTTGGGTTGCGTCTTAATGCAGAATGGAAAAGTTATAGCTTATGCCTCAAGACAGTTGAAAGTTCACAAGAAGAGCTACCCCACCCATGACTTAGAGTTGGTTGTTGTAGTATTCACTTGGAAGATATGGTGTCATTACTTGTATGGTGTGCATGTCGACATATTCACTGATCACAAGAGCCTTCAATATGTGCTTACTCAGAAAGAGCTTAATCTCAGACAAAGGAGGTGGTTAGAATTACTCAAGGATCATGACATGAGTATTTTTTACCACCCAGGTAAGGCTAATGTTGTTGCTGATTCTTTGAGCAGGTTGTCTATGGGTAGCACCGCCCATATTGAAGAAGGAAGGAGAGAATTGGCAAAAGATGTGCACAGACTGGCATGTCTGGGAGTCAGACTTATGTAGCAAAAGATATGCATAGACTTGCACGCTTAGGAGACCGACTAGTGGATTCCACAAAAGGAGGAGTAATGGTGTTGAATGGGGCTGAATCATCACTAGTGTCAGAAGTCAAAGAAAAGCAAGACCAAGATCCCATTTTGCTTGAATTGAAGGCAAATGTTCTTAAGCAAAGAGTATTAACTTTTAAACAAAGAGGATATGGTGTATTGAAATATCAAGGTAGACTGTGTATACCTATGATGGATGGACTCCAAGAAAGGATCATGGAGGAAGCTCATAGCTCCAGATATTCCATTCATCCGGGTTCCACAAAGATGTATCGTGACTTGAGAGAGGTTTATTGGTGGAATGACATGAATAAGGGAATTGCAGAATTTGTTGCTAAGTGTCCAAATTGCCAACAAGTTAAAGTAGAGCACCAAAGGCCCGGCGGTTTGGCTCAGAATATAGAACTTCTGGAATGGAAGTGGGAGATGATTAATATGGACTTCATCACAGGGTTACCAAGGTCTCGCAGGCAGCATGATTCTATTTGGGTGATTGTCGATAGAATGACGAAATCAACCCACCTTTTGCCGGTAAAGACTACCCATTCAGCAGAAGATTATGCTAAACTATATATTCAAGAAGTGGTAAAACTTCATGGGGTTCCGGTCTCCATTATTTCAGACAGAGGGGAACAATTTACTGCGCAATTTTGGAAATCTTTTTAGAAAGGCTTGGGTTCAAAGGTGAACTTAAGTACTGCCTTTCATCCTCTGGGCAAGCAGAGCGCACTATTCATACATTAGAAGATATGTTGAGGGATTGTGTGATTGATTTCAAGGGGAATTGGGATGATCACCTACCTCTCATTGAGTTTGCTTACAACAACAATTACCACTTTGGCATCCAAATGACTCCTTATGAAACTCTTTATGGGAGAAGATATGATATCCTATTGGATGGTTTGAACGGGGTTGATAGGACCAGATTTAGTTCACCAAGCTATGGAGAAGGTGAAAGTGATTCAAGAAGGATTGAAAACGGCACAGAGTCGTCAAAAATCCTACACTGATGTTAGGAGAAGGGCGTTAGAGTTCGAAGTAGATGATTGGGTGTATTTGAAATTTTCACCCATGAAGGGTGTTATGAGGTTTGGTAAGAAGGGGAAACTTAGTCCCCGGTATATTGAACCTGATCGCATAGACAAGAGGATTGACAGTGTAGCTTATAAGTTGGAGCTACCACAAGAGTTAACAACTGTTCATCCGGTATTTCACGTCTCCATGTTAAAGAAGTGCATGGGCGATCCTTCATTGATCATACCAACTGAAAATATTGGGATCAAGGATAGCTTATCTTATGAAGAGATTCTTGTTCAGATTCTAGATCGCCAAGTTCGCAAGTTGATAACAAATCGGCGTTTTTCACCAGTTTTTCGTCGTTTGCCTATATAAGTTATTCTAAAGTGTCCTAACACTTCCCATTGATTCTAACTACTCTAAATGACTTCTAAACACCTAGAAATCATCCATAAACATGAATCATAACCTTGAATCCATAAATTCAAATTCAAGGAAAGTCAAGAGCCAAGTCTAGGAAGTTTTCAGAGTCTTTTCAAGAAGTCTTTTGCAAATGCTTTTAACCTTGTTTTAAGACTTAAAGTTCAAGTTGAGTAAAAAGTATAGATTGAAGTTCATTTCTTCAAAAGTATATGGGGACTAAGTATTCCCAAAGAGAATTTAAATGTTTTCACATTTAAATAAGATCGGAAACTGAGATTTCCAAAGAGCCTTCGGGCTAGTTTTCAGTAAAAAAAAATCGCTTTCGCGAAGCAAGAGGGGAAACTTTATTTCCAAGATAGCCTTTGAGCTAAGATTTTGAGCACTAATCTCAAATCACAGAAGAAGTATGTTTTTAAACATAAGAGCTAGTATATTTTGGGAGTAGTATTGAGCACCGAATTGGTGGCTAGCATGAGTTCAGATAACTCACGTTTCCTTAAAACCATGGGTAGAAAAAGGTCATACTTTTTAGATGAACCATTTTCACAATAGACTAGTTGATCCACTTAGTAGTTCAGGTCCTATACCTTTGGCCGGGTATAGGATGCGCTGGCAGCGTGAGGTAGATCGTTGTATCATCACTATAGCTCTTATATGATGGTTGCCGGTTAGGGAAACTCCCACAGAAGTTATTGTATTTTTATATACATCTGTTTATTGTATTTTTACATACATTTCAGAGTTGTTGTATCCTTGTATATACACAGAGTTGACATTATGTTTTTATACAGCTTTTCTTTATATTGCACTTGTTTTAAACTGTTTTATAGTGAAATGAGTTCAGTAAGTATTCATGAGTTAGAAGAGCCAAGGTAAGTGTTTCTTTCAGATTCCCTTTCAAACCTATGTTTGTTAGCATTCCAACTCGCATACTCGTACATTCAATGTACTGATGCCAGTTGACCTGCATCTTATTATGATGCAGACACAGGTAACTAGGATCGGCATCCGGCGCATCGTTGATTCAGTGAGCAGTTCAGAGTCTGTTGGTGATCCTCCTTGCATTCCAGAGGACTCCTTTTCATTGCTTTCAGTTTTAGTATTAGTTCATTAGGATGTCGTGGGCCTGTCCCGACATCCATCTCAGTTGTTTAGAGGCTTCATAGACAGACAGACAGTTAGTTAGTTAATTCAATTGTCTTTACTTTTCATTTCATATGTTAAAGACTTGAGTTTGCCTTAAAGGCCAGTTGAATGTTCCTTTATAACATTCTAGTTACTTCATAAATGTGTATGTGATGAGTTAAGTCTTCCGCTGAGTTAGTAAGCCAGACCAAGGGTTCGCTTGAGGCCAGCAATGGTCTTTGGGTGCCATCCACGTCCAGGGTGTAGGCTCGGGGCGTGACAAACTCAATGTTGACTTGAATATCAAATTACCAAAAATATTTATTCGTTTGATAATTCAATTTTCGGTATTTTATGCTCAGCCCTACACTGAACAGTCCAAGTGTAGTCTCATTTTCATACGAAGGAGGTGAATTTGTTCATATGACGTTTGAAACTTTATGCGAAGGAAGTGAATTTGTTCAACAACAACAATATAGCCGACACAATGTGACAAATTAAAAAACTAAATCAAACCGAAATTATAAACATCAAACCAAATAAAATTTATTTCAATTTAGTTTGAATTAACATTTTTACCAAATAAAAAATCGAATTTTCTAAATGGATTTGAACCGACGAAACGTCCAAGCCCTATACACGACCACCTCCGATGTACTTTAGGTGAATTGGTTGATGCAATGTAGCTGACGATCTCGTTTGCCGTCACCTTTTAATTCGTCAATTTTAATATGATACCCCACTTGATTCAAGAATGAACAAGTCATAAAGTGTGAAGAATTAAAGAAACAAAAAATATATGGGAAAAAGTTAAAAAAATGTCCTTCACGTATTAGAAATAGTTTAGAAATGTACTTCTTCCACTTATTGAATTAAATTTGCCTTTTCTTTCACCTACTGGATAAAAAATGTCTTTAACGTAATTAGAAATGGTTCAAAAATATCATACTTCCACATATTGGATAAAAAAAATACCCTTAACCTATTAGAATGGTTCAAATTTACTCTTCCTTCTAACTATTAGATAAAAGATTCCCTTAAACATATTAGAAATAACTCAATAATTTTTTCCTAATTCTAATTAGTTATGTGAATAAAATCTTTTTTTACTGTACTTCGACAATTATTTAGTTTTCTTTTGATATACATATTTTTTTTCTTGAAAAATTCTTGCTTGTCTGAGTCATTCCTAATAAGTCAAGGGCATTTTTTATCCAATAGATGGAACGAGGACATTTTTGAACTGTTTCTATATCTTAAGGACATGCATTTTTAATTCAATACGTGGAAGGAAAATATTTGTGAACCATTTCCAATACGTTAAGGGCATTTTTGAACATATACATAATTCTCAAGAATGTAGGAAGAATCAATCAATCCATATCAATTTGAATGGAGAATTTCATTTCCATTGAGTCAAAATTGCAAAAAGATCAACAAAAAACACCATGCATATGGTGTAAGTAAAAAAAAAAAAGAACAGGGAGAGAAAAAAAGAGGGTATGCCTATAAATTGCTAATGAATAATTTCATGAAGCTAGCAAGATATGATTTTTTTCCCCAAGTATATGCTAGCTACATATATTCTATTGATTACAAATTTATAGTATAGCTATTCAGAAATGGATGTATGTCCCTTTCTTTGATTTGGTCTAATTAATCTCCCTCCAAAATTTCCTTTAATAATCAAAATTTTCAATTCTTTGCCTTTGGCTTCTTCACAATCATCACGGAGCAACGAGCATGATGGGAGCAGTAGTCACTTACGCTACCCAAAACAGCCCTGTCGAAAATGTAAGTAAAAAATTTCAATCACAAAATTTAAAATTCTTTTTATTTTCTTAAATTATGTGTAAAGTCAAAATCAAGCAGAAGAGGTATAATAATGTTACCTTTTGAAAGCTCCGTAACCATGGCTTCCCATGACCAAAATAGCGGCGTGATGCTTGTCAACAGCATCACATAACACATTTCTAGCATCTCCTTCAACAACATCAAATTCTACACCATTCACCCCTTTAGCTTCGCATAATTGTTTTGACTTCTCGCAAACTCTCTGGGCTGTCTTTTTAATATCTTTTTCTACCACTACGAGCACGTCACTTGTTCCTACACAACATGAAAAATTTAGATAATATCTTAGATGATCACTCAATTATAAACTCTTTTATTAGTAAGTCACTCAACTATGAGTTCTTATCTCCTGAAAAATCGTACTATATACATACATATATAGATATGAAAAAACTCTAAGATTTCAAAAAATGGTACATATTGAACCTAGAGTTTTAAAGTGTAATGCTGTAAAATTAAACTCAAAGTTTTGAAATAATCAAATTTAAATCTTGAATCCGTACCTGGTCCAGCAAGACCTACGACGGAAGTTGGAGTGGTTTTAACGTGAACAATGATGAGCTTAAAAAGAGAATCGGATGCACCAAAAAAATGATCAAGTGTCCATTCTAAGGCGTAGAAGCTGTGGTCAGTGTCATCAAGGGCAAAAATCATGGTCTGTGTTGCTGCCATTATTTTTGATGAATTGCTACTGAGAAGATCAAAAGATTTGAATTATTGGAAATGAATCCAAACAATTCAAATCTTTTGCCAGAAATACCAAAAGTGTTTTTGTGTTTGGATTGAAAGTATTGTGATAATATTATGGGGATTTTATAGTTACTTTTTTTCAACTATGGTTGGTTAAAAATGATACGACCACTAATTTTTGTGGACACTATTTGGCAGTTACTTTTTTTTTTGACTATTAATTTAAGTGGACTTTTTTAATTCACAACTAAACTGAGATTTTCATGGATGATGCTTGGTCTGGACTTTTTATTAGATGTAATTATGTGAAAGAGTTTCACTTTCGATTAAAACTGATTTACACTTTTATTTAGATGATGATTACTTATTGTATCGTAATGTATCGTATTATATTGTATTAGATATCATATTATTTTAATGAATATATATAATGTTTGGACAGATTGTGTCATTTTCCGTCTTTACATAATGTAAAAAAATCCATAATATGAATGATAGACCTACAAAAAAAAGTAGGGTACAGGGTAGAACTACTATGCAAATTAAAGGTAGGATAAAAGATGAAAAATGATTATTAAATAATAATTTTAAAAAAAGGCAAAATGAGAAGAAATATTAAGGTAACGATGCGATCACACCAATTTTTTTTTGATAATAAACTGTAAATATATTACATTAACAAGAGCACACTAGATCCAACCCCCTTCCAGGAAGATTATTGGACTGCTAGTGCCTCAGTACGTAACTATACATTGCCTCAGTTCTATCCTTCTAGCTGGCACTATTCTGATTCTTCATATATATTCTATGCACATAAGATGTCCTTCTCCGAGAAAGTTGCCAAATAAGTTTTCCCACAGAGGCCATATTCCATTGTTTGCTGCTCAATCCCCCATACTTCTTAGGGGTACACACTTTGTCCCAAGAAACCAAAGCAATCTTCATTTTATCAGTTGTGCTTCCCCATAATTAGTAATCTCTACATATCTATCTTGTCCACCTTTTTAAGAATACGTTGCGGTAGTATAAACACAACACTGCTCCCCAATAATTATATATAGAAAATAAGACTGCTATGATGATCTGAAGTCTTCCTGCATAGGACAGTACTGTTTTAGAATAGCCTGTGGTTACTCTGTTGGTTATCTTCTCCACAACTACTTGACAATCCATATTTTCCACCAATCCAGTAGCCTCACTAAAATGGTTTAACACCTCCATCATTCTTGTGATGGATTTCTCCTGTGCTTTGCAATCACACCAAATTGAATTTTTCATCATTACCTAACGATGATTTTAAACAATACAATATAATAAAATTTAAATAACAATCAAAACAAACATTGTATTTAAACTAACAACCGTATAAATAAGTAGTGATTTTTAGCACCACTTACACAAATTAAGTATCTGAGTTGGACTATAGGCGCAATATATTATCAATCTCTAGCCATTTTGTCGTACCTATGTCATTCTCTCTGTTGAGTTTGATTTTTTTTCTATGTCCCTATTCTTCACAACCTTATGTACTTTCTAAAGTAATTCAATTTTGAAAGAACTTGAAGACAGTGAATTTTTGCAGATCTTTGCCATAGCAAAGGTTTTTATTCCGAAAATATATAGTGTCTTGTATTTTAAGTCATTTTTCTATCCAATCTTGATCATAACTTAGAACACTCAACTAGAAAATTCTCGAAATAACTTCCTCTTGTGGTAAGTGCTTTCATTTCATCACTTTCTTTTATAATTCAATTTTTTTTCCCACAGAATCAGAGGATATATTCTTGATAAGACTTTATGGGTTGAACCCTAGGGTTATTATTTTGGCGGGACAACATGTCGAGGAGATATAACTATGAATGAATTTTGTTTCCAAATCGTTAAATTCTATCTCTAAGCATAGAATTATGAAACTATGATATTGGGAAACCTAGAACCCTCCCCCTCCAAAAAATGGGTTCTTTAAGCATATTTATGAATTACTCAAAAGAGGTTTAGGGCTGAAACTCTATAAATGAGATTTGTATGATCATGGAAACCTTCAGTTTGACGAAATAACCTTTAAATAAATAATTAGACCTTAGAAAAAAATTTAGAATTAGGTGGTTTGAACACTTTAGGCGTCTTGTTGATGAAATATGTTATTAAAGTGTCATTGTAATTTATTTGTCTTAGACTGTGAGCATTCTGAGGTGATGAGAACATGGAAGACTCTGACAATTGAGCTTGTTTTCTTCTAGTTCTTTGATCGAGGCAGGTTACGATTTACTTGGAGTTAGACTTTGGTTAGTTGTTGATATGTAATGTGAGTTGTGTTTCATGTTGATTGGTCTTAAGATATAGTTAGTTTTATTTATACTTGAATTAAGTGTTGCTTTATGAATAAGCATGTAAATTATTGAACGGTCTATTTCACTGATGTTATGAACTATGAACTTGTAATTATTCTATACTTATTGTGTTGTCTTGAGAGGTAACCAGAAAGGTTAGAATATTCAGTTATGTGGATACAATAAGAATACACTTAGGGGTCGTTTGGTAGAGTGTATTAGCAAAAATTATGCATGCATTAACTTTGTGTATTGGTTATACCTTGTTTGGTACACTTTTTCATGCTATGTATAACTAATGCAAGCATTAGTTATACACTCTATTGTGTATTATGGAGTGTATTACTAATACCATGGATCTCTAGGTATTAGTAATACAAGGAATTTTAACACTTGCATTAGATTAACTAATTGACAAAACTACCCTCCTAAAGCCTTTATTAAAACATTTTTCAATACTTTTCCACGGTAAACTAATGCAATTCTCAAAACGTAAGCTTTTCAAATTGCTATAAAAAGCATATTGTTACAAATCCACTTAATTATGTGGATGTTTCTCTTAATCTATCCTAACGTAATGTATCCATTTATTATATTAATTAAATATTATAGTAACGTATTGTCAAATGTTGTAAAAGGATGGTTTAAACATCCTATAAAAGGTAGTCTTCACCCTTAGGAAATACACACTTGAAGAGATTTATATTTTCCATCACCACTTGTCTTCCTATATTGTTTAGTATTCTTATATTTTCCTCTTGTTTTACAACACGTTATCAACACGAGTCTCTAACCAATTAAAACCTACTTAATTCGGAATTATCTTTTTTCCTAAAAGTTAATCAACTTTCATTAGAGTCAAGTATACATTTATGTGTTTATAACATCTCTAATAGGACTTGAGACCTACTTAATTCGAAATTAATTCCTAAAAGTTAATCAACTTTTATTTTAGAGTCAGGTATACATTTATATGTTTATAACAT
>NW_006238963.1:1595498-1615600 GCF_000226075.1 Solanum tuberosum | reverse complement strand
AGCTCATGTCCAACAAGAAGACATTGGAAAGGTGTTAAGCATATATTCAGATATCTTCAAGGAACAATTGATATGGGATTGTTGTATTCTAATGCATCCAAGTCAGAATTGATTGGTTATGCAGATGCAGGATATTTGACTGACCCATGCACATAAAGCCCGGTCTCAAACAGGCTATTTATTCACATATGGAGGTACAACTATATCATGGCGTTCGATGAAGCAAACAATAGTTCCTACTTCTTCAAATCGTGCAGAGATAATAGCCATTCATGAAGCCAGTCGAGAGTGTGTATGGTTGAGATCAATAACTCAACACATATTGCAATTATGCGGTCTTTCTGTGCAAACAAAGACTCCAACAATATTGTATGAAGATAATGATGCTTGCATAGCTCAATTAAAAGGAGGATATATCAAAGGAGACCGAACAAAGCATATTTCACCTAAGTTCTTTTTCACACATGATCTTCAACAAAATGGTGAGATAAATGTTCAACAGATTCGTTCGAGTGATAATCTTGCAGATTTATTCACTAAGGCATTGCCAACGTCAACATTTGAGAAGCTAAGATATAAGATTGGAATGCGTCGTCTCCAAGATATCAAATAATTTTTCATCAGGGGGAGTAAAATACGCGTTGCACTCTTTTTCCCTTAGCCAAGGTTTTGTCCCATTGGGTTTTCCTGGTAAGGTTTTTAATGAGGCAACACTCAAAGCGTATTACAAGATGTGTGTACTCTTTTTCCTTCACTAGGCTTTTTCCCACTGGATTTTTTCTAGTAAGGTTTTAACGACGCACATTATCTATAAACATCCAAGGGGGAGTGTTACAAATCCACTTAATTATGTGGATGTTTCTCTTAATCTATCCTAACGTAATGTATCCATTTATTATATTAATTAAATATTATAGTAACGTATTGTCAAATGTTGTAAAAGGATGGTTTAAACATCCTATAAAAGGTAGTCTTCACCCTTAGAAAATACACACTTGAAGAGATTTATATTTTCCATCACCACTTGTCTTCCTATATTGTTTAGTATTCTTATATTTTCCTCTTGTTTTACAACACATATAGATTATTGCATTTGTTAAGATTTTTGATACAGAGAATTATTTTTTTAAAATAAAATATTTTTGAAAAAATAAAAAAAGATGTTGTTCCCTGTGTATTTCAAAGTCAAAACACAATTGACAAAAGGGGTTATAAAGGGGCACAATACAATAGAGCAACTGCTTCTAGAAATAATAATAATAATAATAATAATAAGAATAATAAATATTATTGCTTCTAGGGAACGAGTTGATCAAAAATGAATATTGAGAACTTGAAATAACTAGTTTGCTGGTGGTAGACTTTGAGGCAAGGTGAAGGTTAAACGATGAGGTATTCAAATGACTTGAATTACCAACGTTCAATGATTATCTTGGAGTGTAATTATGAGTTTCAATTTTTTTTATTACACTTTTGACATACTTTCAATCTTAGAGTGTGATGAGTAAAATTATTTCAATAAGTTATTGGTTTTGTGACTTGAATCCGTAATTTATAGATATCATAGAGAACTTTATCATTACTCAAGTGCTTTCTCTGGATCCTTTCAATGCCAATATGTGGTGCACGCACAAAAATAACAATATAAGATTGAGTTTTAAATAAACTCTTTGCCAACTTTTCTCAAAAATATTTTAAAGTACTACTAAAAACTATTTATTTTATTTTTGGGGGAAAAAGAAGAGCTAATGACGTTTAGCAAAATTTTTTATTGTGATTGTTTTATTAAAGAACCATGTTGCAAAAGAAAGTGCAAAGAATAAAAGAATGTGGGGTATTTTTATAAACAAATATTTTTTTAATAGACTTTATACAAGGGTTGCTATTTCCAATACATCAAACCAAACAATGTATAAGAAATAATGCAAGCATTACTAATACATCATATTCAGCATTATTCTTATACACTCTGCCAAACGACCTCTTACTATTCTGATAATGAGTGGTTCAAGTCCGATGAGCTTACGGATGAACAATTATGTGTGGTTGGATCGCGTACCATGACGGTACAATACTTGAACACCTAGGGTCCCTGTAAGTGAAGTCATAGCTAGATGAGAAAAATTAAGACCCTTTAAAATGTGTGTACAGTTGAGAGTGTGAGTGCCTTGTGATATTTGAGAGAATGTTAGTGATTTTTGGAATGATGCAAAGATGATACAACTGCAAGATCAAGATTGATATGATTTCCATGATTCTATTGACTTGCTTGTATTTTAACAAGCGTGTTAATGATTCTATATTGATTGGCGATTATGTTCTTCAGTGATTAATAATTAATATGCTAGTTAAGGGAGAGAAGAATTGGCATTGGGGCCGGGACACCTTTAAAGTTTAATTTGAACAATAGCCACCTAATTTCTTTTTGAGAATTTTTTTTTTTAATGAAGGCTGTCCGAGATTGGGCCATTTTTTGAGTTAATCTGTAGGGTTATGAATAGAAAAAGTGAAAAAGTGGGGTTGGATTGTGGGGTCATGGGCATTCTCATCATTATAAGAATTTGGGGATAAAAATAAAAGTATATAAATTATTTTCATCCCAACACTTCATCATTAAATAAATTCATCCCTCCATGATAAAATTAAATTACAATCTCAAGAAGTATAAAAAAATATTTAATAATATTATGTATAAACATTTTCCGAGGAAACCTCAGAACGTTTCAGAGAACTCTTCGTCTTCTTCCATAAACTTGCTTTACGAAATCATCAACCTCCGTAAAGCTGATCATTCTCCAACAAAACTTCCATCTTCCATTATTGAAAACATAAAGAAAAGTGAGATCCTATAATTGTTCTTGAAAACGAAGTGAAGTTGTATTTTTTTTCATCAATCTTGTTCCCCAAGTCAGTTGAATCTTTTTCGATCTTCTTCCCAAGTTCAGTTGGATTTTTTTGGAATCTTCTTCCTCTCAAATAAGTTTAATCGTGTTTTCAATAACTTTTAACCTATTTGATTTTTTTTTATTGCGATAGTGTAGCGAAGTTTAAATTTTTGCTTAAACTTCTAAAAATCTGACCCGTTTTAGTTCATGCTTTTTATTCGGAATCATTACTGACGTTTTGCTTTGGATAATGCGTAGAAATTTTTGATTTTTTATGTTTATCTGGCCTATCGATTTAAAAGTTCTTACTGTATTTTGGTAGACTTTAATGGTGTTTATGTCAATGGCATTGTCGAGTTTTTTTGGAATTGGTACTTGTTTTGCATATTTTTTTTTATCATTACTTTGTTTGTGTTAATAGACTAGTGGTCGATATTTTGATATGAAAATTATGTTTTTGTATATAGAACAGTATGGCTAAAACTACAGGTGTAGCACAAAATGTACTTTTAAGTAATTGCCCCATAAACGATCTGTTCCTAAGGCTTCAAAAAATAAGAAAAGAAAGGTTGAAGAAGTTTTTAGATCTTCAAAAACGAAAAAAATTATAGTTGAAGAACCTAAGTCTAACTCGGATTCTGATACAATGGCTGAGATTGACAACTATGAGGACAGTAGTGCCCAGGCTAGTGATGATGTTGAATCTAGTAAAGAGAAAACTATGGAGATGAGAAGAGTAGTAGAGATACCCGAGATACTGGAGATGAGGATGATGATCCCCTGTCCTTGTCAATTTGGAAAGAGAAATCTTTGGTAAGTCCTATAATATAACGACATGGATGAATGAGTCAGGATCATTTTCAGCGAAAATTTTTGTGAGAGCAAGAATGACTCTTTATCGTGATTTTAGGAAACTTTTAGTTCAAGAAAAAATTTATAATGACTTTAAAGGTACTTATTTTGGACACTTGAGGCATATTCCAGAATATTTCAAGTTCAATGGACAGATGGTTCATTATATATTGATGCGACGTGTGAAAAATGATAAAAAAAATTGCATGAGATGTGGTTCGGTGTGAATGATAAGCCTACTTATTTTGGCTTAAGAGATTTTGCATTGATTACGGGGATGAATTGCTCAGCATACTCCCGTGATGCAAAAATGACAAAAGTACTTCAGAAAGGTGAGAAATTTCATTATAAAGTGACAAAGAATAAGAATATTATTGCTACAAAGTTGATGAGTTTGATTAAGGGTACCAGATTGAATAAGGAGAAAAAGTTGAAGTGCTCTTTAGTTTAGTTCGTCCACTCGATGTTGCTTGCCCATGATCGATCTAAGATTGTGGATTCAAACCACATTAAGATGGTGGATGATTTATATTTCTTCAAGAGTTATCCGTGGGGGAAAGAGTGTTTTGATCTAACAATGATGTATTTGAAGAACAAAAATAATTTGAAGAAGTAGAGTGAAGTGTACAATGAAAGAGGGAATGCATCGTATGCTCTGTATGGCTTCCCCTGGGCATTTCTGGTACTTATTATCAATTATGTACTTTATTTATAATAAACTCTTATATATTTATATAGTATATCATAGTCTCTGTTTATTTGTTATTTTATTAATTTCAGGTTTGGATATATGACGTTTTTCCTCATCTTGGTAAGTATGTCAAAGAGTCTTTGGATTTTCCTCTGCCCATTTCCCGTTTACTTAGATGGCACACGACATATAGCGATAATATTATCGAAGATGATCCATTTAAGTATAAGGGGAGAAGTACAAAGGTATAAATTTATTTATTATTATCTAATAATATTTGTAAATTAGTGAATGTCTTGTACTATTTATAATATTTTATTTAGATTGTGCACCCATATCTCACACCTACTGTCCGTGAGACAAAACAAAATTACATGACAACACTAAAGCCATATACGGACAAAGTGAAGGACACAATCATAGATACCTTAAAGGCCAATTTGAAAGGTGTCACTATCGTCACTTCAGCAGTAGAGAACGAGAATGATGAAATATTGGGTGATAACAATTCCAATCAACCTTGTGAGAATTCTATTTCGAGTGGACAGAAAAATAAAGATGATAATTTGTGTGAGCGTGTTGCATTCCTTGAACAATAAATGATGGAAGTTGTTGCATTTATATGAGATGAAAAATTGAGGAGAGCTCAAAAGAACAAGAAAAATAAAGGTAGACTAATTCATATACTATTTGGGTAAAATAATTTATTTGTAAGAATGATAAGCCACTGATCTTGCAGCAGTTGATGAAGACTATACAACACCAACAATCGATAAAGATGGTGTTGCAGTTGATGTTGATGAAATCATTCCATTAGCAATAGTTGATGAGTACTTTACAGAAGAAGTTAATGAACAAGTGGAGGAGAAGATGGCAGAAAAAGATGAAGAAAAAGAAGAGGAGAAACTGAAAGAGAACGAAGAAGAAAAAAAAGAGAAGCTGGAAGAGAAGAAACAAGAAGAAAATGAAGAGGAGAAGATCAAAGAGAAGAAAGAAGAAGAGGAGAAAATCGAAGAAAAGGAAAAAGAAGAGGAGCAGATCGGAGAGAAGGAAGAAGAAGAAAAAGAATAGGAGCAACCGAAAGAGAAAGTAGATGAAGGCTTGGCAGAAGAGGGAAAAGAAGGCAATGATGAAAATTCAGTCTATGTGATGGGTATTGTTATGAAGCTCAATGGTGAGCTAAATGGTGATGATTCAGGTATTTGTGATACTGGTTTATTAAGACAATTGGTTTTTGAAGTGGGTTTTAAGACAATTGATTTTTGGTGTTGATGATAAGACAGTTGGTTTTTAAGATAATTAGTTGAATATTAAGACAATTGATTTTTGAAGTGGGTTTTAAGACAATTGGTTTTTAAAATGGTTGATTTTTGGTGGTTGATGATTAAGACAGTTGGTTTTTAAGATAATTAGATTTTGGTGGTTGAAGTAGTTGATTTTTGAAGTGATATTTAAGACAGTTGGATCATGTAAATGTTATTTTTATTTTGATGAATATTGTTGCCAGTTATCGACTTTAAATTGTATATATAATGCATTGTCTTACCAATTCCATAAAGACTTTATTTTATTAATAGATTATACTACTACATGAGTAAAAGATATAAGATTGTACTACTGCATCCCTATTATACATTTCCAAAAAGCAACCACTAACAACAAACCATACAATATTATTTTTAGGTCTTTTTCTTTTTCTTCAGCCAATATCAACTTTTGTTTTAGTTGATCCCTATCTCTTTCGGTGTCATTTAACAATCCTTTAAAGTGATCCCTCTGCTCTTCGGCCTCTTTGAATAAACTCAATAGTAAATTCCTATTTTCTTCGGAGTTTCGAAGCCTTTCTAACATTTGAAATTTGGTAGCGCCTTGAAAATTTGATGTCTCGAATCCCGTACTCAATTTTGATCGGTTGCTCGTTGATGAATCATTTTTAAGCCACTTAAAAAAAGAGCATGCATCGATTACACAGTTAAATAATTATCGACATGGATTCGTATCGGTGTGTGACGTCCTCAACATAGCTAAATTACCACAACGACAAATGTAAGACTTTTTTGCATTGGAAGTTTGAGATGCTTGAGACATAATAAAAAGAGATGTTTAAGTATTTTAAAATAGAATAGGATGGAAGGTTTCATGAATTCTTCTTTTTATACACTAAAAAAGCAAATGTTACCGTTGAAAAGTAGCAATTTGTACTTTGTTACCGTTGTAAAACTTGGATAATTGAGTATTATCACCGTTGGTCAAAATATATAGATAATTAAGATAGTCAATACTT
This sequence comes from Solanum tuberosum, assembly GCF_000226075.1. Lineage (NCBI taxonomy): Eukaryota > Viridiplantae > Streptophyta > Magnoliopsida > Solanales > Solanaceae > Solanum > Solanum tuberosum. The sequence goes on along the minus strand of NW_006238963.1, from coordinate 1,608,888 downwards.
GTTCATGTGCTTGGTTTAGATTGTACCAACAACATCTACACTTCAACACTAATAAGGTAAATACAGTTTGATATCATGATCCAAAAATGATCCATACTGCACCTACTAGAATATGACGCTTAAATATAGACTGTAGCTAGTATAATTTAAAAGGGAGAATGATTAACTAATAATAAACAATATTATTGAAATTTATTCAATTAAATAAGTTTAAACAAGTCATGTAAGGGTCCACATACATTGGGGTGGAGATAAATGATGTATGAGAAAGAGTTGTAGTTATACAATCAACATCTTCAAACTAATGTGTGAAGAAAGCACAAGTATATATGAGGAATAGTTCTGTGTGGTTATACAATCAACATCTTTACAACATAAGCATGTGATCATGTATGAGTCCACATAAATTGGGGGTGGCAATCAACAATGTGTGGTTGAACAAGTGACATCCTCATAACATACTTATGTTTTCTCAAACATTGTTCTAAGGATGTTGATTGTATAACCACAACTCTTCCTCGTACATCACTAATCATCACACCCAATTTATGTGGACTCTTACATGATCATATGACTTGTTTAAACTTATTTAATTGGATGAATTTCAAATATATAATTTATTATTAATTAATTGTTGTCTTTTTCAAATTCTACTAGTTTTGATCTATATATAAGTGTCAGATTCTAGTAGGTGAAGTATCGACAATGCTTTACATAGATATAAATCTAAATATACCTTACTAATGTCAGAGCATAAATCTCATTGGTCATACATACGCACATAGAGATGTATCGATTGTATAAATGGTCTATATATTTTGATTACCAGTAAATATTTAGATATACAAATTTTACAACGGTAAAAAAAGTTCAAATTGCTACTTTTTTCAATGGTAACATCTGATTTTTTGATAATTCTTTAAGTATTCGTTTGGTAGAGTGCATATGCAAATAATGCTTGTATTAGTTATACTTCGATTATTTCTTAAGCATTATTTAATTTGGTGCATTAAAAATAGTCACAATTTCAGTACAAATATTTTTGATCTTTTTAGAGCACTTCCTTCTTTAATCATATTCTAATTCATGCATTAAAATCATTGCATTACGAATACCATGAATTTTCATATATTAATAATACACAGCTTAATACACAATGAGTGGACTCGATAATAAACATTAATAGACAGTGTACAAAATGTATGTCATCTTTTGATTGATCTCTATTAGATCATGAGTAATTACGATAATAGCTGACAATAAATTGACCAAAATGTTGGTAGCAAAAAAAAACAGTAGCTTGATTACAAAAACGATTACAAAACAAATTCAACCAAGCTTAATTAAGATTTGTTGTTGTTCACACATGTGGTTCCATTATGTCTGGTTCTCTTGCAAATTGAACATTTGTTCCTTTTCTTGCTTTTGAAATTCTCACTGACACCTTTGACACGTTTTCTTAGTTTTCTTCCAAGCTTGGTATCGACAAGAGGCGGAAGAATCTTCACATTAAGCAATTCTTCTGGCACACACCATTCCGACTCGAGAGGGACAACATTAATAGAATCTAAGTATGCAAGGAAGTATGATTCAACTTTATACAAAGGCGAAGAGTACTCATAAATGCTCATACCATACTTAGTGCCATGCTTCGATCGCAAAGCGGCCATTGCGTGAGCACAATGTTTCTTCATCAAATCATATTCCCTATAAGAACATGACTTTTCTAGTAGGTCCACATAGGCAGTAACATCTGCACCGAACACGATAAATTGATTGTCGTCCCCGATTACGTTCTCCACATATAAGGAGTCGCCCTCGATCATTTTCTTTCTTGCGATTTTTTCGGCAGAAGCCATTTGATTACCCATTGATTTAAGGATATATGCATGCCTCTCCCTGAACAACTATCCAAACCTCTTAGCAATCGAATTAAATATTGATGCCACGGAATACTCTCTTTCGTCTATCAACATAGCACTGAATGACTCAGCGATATTTGTGGTCATCACATCATATCTATTGCCAGGAAAATGTGCCCTGCTCCACTTCTCAAAACCAATATCATACTCAAGGACGACGGTTGCCGCGAGACATTTGTTCTTGAATTCTACAAAATGATTGTCAAACCTCTCCAAAGAATAAGCTTTTGCCGCATTGTAGTAAAGATAAAGGTAATCTCCACAATGATGATTTACACGGAGATTTTCATCGATGTGCCTCATACAATATTCGTGGTGAGCATGATTGTAAACGTTTACAATGCCGTTGGAAATGCTCTTGTGTCTATCAGAGATAAAGCATAAATCTTGTTCATCGACCACAATCTCCTTCAATTTCTCAAAGAAGAATGTCCAAGATGCATCATTCTCTTTGTCCACGACACAAAAGAAATTGGTTAAACATAATTTTTTGTATCTTGTGCAACAACGCTCAACAACACGCCCTCGTATTTACCATGTAAATGAGTGCCATCAACCGCAATTACCTTTCTCATGTGGGCAAATCCCTTAATGCAAGCACCGAAGGCTAAGAAATAATACATGAACATATGACTATCTTTGTTTACCATGATACACTAGCTAGAACCAACATTAAGTGTCTCGAACATGTAGGAAAAAGCTGGTAAGCATGAATATCCAATCTCCGCTGTCCGTCAGACCATTTCTTGGCAACCACACCTCCCTTCCAATATTTTCAATAGCTTGGACTACAACGAAAAGAATTAAAAATAGCTCTTTGAATCTCTTTAACATTTGGACCCTTGCCATCACGATATATATTTACACAAAGTGAATCAATGACTTTAATTGAGATTTTTCTATGGCTATTGTTGGCATGTTCAACGCCACAACTATATATGCTCGCCAATGTACTTGTAGATACGAAATCTATCTGAACACTCATATTTCCTTGCCCGCAACATCCATGCACAGTTGTGAGATACACATTTCACCTTTAAATATTTAGTACAACTCTTCAAAGTACGTAGCAAAATCAAAAGACTTATTTGCCGCCACTTCTGTTAATAACAATTGCAACTCATTTTTGTTACTGAAAATTTGATTTATGTATAAATTAGTTTCATCGGAGAAGGAATGGTTGGATTGTGATCTCAATTCCTGTTCTCCCTGCATCTATTGGCTGATTTTCCACATTAGTTGGATCATCATATATATTCATTGAATGATCACCCAAACTCTCATTTGAATGATCACCCAATTCCTCATTTGATTGATCACTCAATCTTTCATTTTCAATAGAATCATTGTCGTCGTTAAATGAATTTTTTAGTTCAATTGGAGGTCTCGCATTGACGTGTATCCTCAATGTAGGCCTAGAGCCATCAATACCAATATCTAACATGTACAAGTTAACGTGCCGATCATTTTTTATGAATGTGGGATGTATTTTCCCCCTCATATTCATTTGATAGCTAATCACCAAGTCATTTGGCTCGCAAGTTAACTCACCGGCCTCAATTACGCTTGCAATCATATCGTCATATGAACCATTACGACGCAACGCAATGGGCACTGTCGTCTTACTAAAAGATTTTCAATTTCAGCTTTTGGAAGTCTCCTCCCATACTCCCATATAATCTCCACCAGCAACAACAAATTCAGCTATTGCCATTATAGACTACAAATATCGATACTAGATTACAATATCAGTCTTTAACGATCTACGAGGTACGGAATCCGTACAAAAATGCGACTGGATGAGATCAGGTACAAAATTCAGCTCCTGCAATGGCGAAACATTTTTTTAATGCTTTTAAACTAAACAAATGTATCTACAAATGAGTTATCAAGTGATTATGGAAGATTTCTCAAATTTCTAAAATGGCGGAAAAATCATTTTGAAGCTTGATTTTTGAAAGAAAATGGAGTAGGAGATGATGCTGATTTTACCTTGAAAATGGATATTATGGCCGAAAAACTGGTCGGAATCTACAGTTTCGACAACAGCAAAAACGAGCTGCCGTTTGGCTTTTTTCTTTTTTTCTAATATAATTTTTAACAAATGCAAATAGATATATATTATTTCATATTTGTTGGAAAAGAAGGAGGACCAAAGTGGAGATATGAAAACTTAAGGAGGTCTTTTGTATGTGCCAATTAGGGCACATGGATGATGTCATTAATAGTGGGTATACCACTAATTATTCGAGATTTGTGACTTAATGTCACATTAAGTCTTTAGAGTGACTATTTTGCCAACTCTCCCTAGTTAAGGTCTAGTGTTGATAGATAATATATGTTAAGGATTCATATTTATACTCATATTAATGAATATTCCACTTATATTCTCGAATGTTCATTGGATTATGGGTTATGATATGTTAGAAAGATGGTAATGTGTAAATATACCTAGCTACACATATACATATTAGTGATTTATTATAACTTTGATCACTTGTGACTAATTTTTTTTATAAGGTGGAATGAACATGTTTACTTGCTTTATAACTATGATTGTATTTTTGATCAAGTATTATTGAATGTACAGAACTCAATTCTAGAGTTAAAAATTCATCTTCCTCTATGTTCTTTAGGGAATAATGAAGCCCAAAGATATTCTATTCAAATGGGGGATAATAGTGGACCATAAATGTACATTCTATTTCCAATGAATCCTTGCACCATCTGTTATCTGTTTTTGGAATGTGAATACTCTTTAACATATTTGGCAAGGAGCATTGAGATGGTTGAGATGACAATGACAGATCCTCCCTTTGGACCAAGAATGGAACTAAAGGTACTACAACAACAAATCAAAAGTAGCACAAAATGCTCTCCGGAAAGTCTGCTTTGCAGCACTGGTATATGAGGTTTAGTGTGAGAGAGATGCCACGGTATTCTAGCTTGTTACCAAAACAAAAGAGCCTTACTTCATTCTATATATATAGTATATAGACAAATATGTGCAGAAAAGTGAGGGGCAATAGAAAACTGTTTGAAACTATTTGTTCTCCATAGAAATATTGTTTTTTAGCTGTCATAGGCTACTATAAGTAAAGAATAATGAGCAGCCAGAATGTTCGTTAGCTATAGTTTATAAATATTATTTGATGATTAATAAAATGTCTCGTTAATTCCCAAAAAAAAAAAACAAATATAGAAGTAAAAGAGGACATAGAAAATAATAGGAAAAAGATAACATAGCATTAAAAAAATTATTACTATTTCGTACTATAAGAAAAACATAATTTTCTTGGACCAAGTAAAAAATGCATATCGCATATATAATTGAAATAGAGAAAGTAATGGTACTATGAATATTTTGTGATTTTGTTTTTCTCAATTATATAAATTTATATTATTTTTTAATCTATTGTTTAATATGATATTCTCACTATTTTTTTTATTTACAAAAGTTAGTAGGTTAAAGATGGAAACTCAAAAAATCAATATCTTATAGTCATGAAAGTATAAATTAAAGACGAAATGGTTTGATGGACCCTTATACTTGTACGAGTTTGTATTGTGAATACTTCTACTTGCTCGTTTGTCAATTGAACCCTTAAACTCAATCAAAATGAATCTTTTAAACCCCTCCAACCATGTGTGTAGCTCACTCTCCTTTACATAAATGACATGACATATCCACATCAGATATATTAATGTCATGTCATAATTATTTTAAAATTATTAATCAAAATTATTTAATTAAAGGTAAAATAATAAAAATTTAATTATATTCTTTAAAGTAAAACCCAATACATTTTGTTGTGAAAAAAAAAACCAATACATTTTCTCCATTCCCACTGTTTCACTCTCAAGCCGTCGCCACCATTGCCATTTTTGTTGGCGAAACCACTCGTATTTCTTCCACTTTAATCTTCCCATATCATCACCATTTTCCTTTTCCTCCTCCAACCTCCACAAAATCAACAACCTAAGCCATCGCACCAGATCTGGTCAAACACCATTACCAGTTTTGCCTTCATCTCCGCCGCACACCATTACCATCTTTGCCGCCATGATTAGTTCCTTGCTCCCTCACCCACCTCGTTCTCCTCTCCGTTGACCAGTCACACCTCTCTCTCCCTCCACTGCGTATCAGTGGTGTCCGGCGACAGGGGCAGATCTATGAAGAGGTGTGGGGGTGCCACGCCACCCCCGAACTTCGACGGAAACTCTATATATACATAGGTATATATATAATATTTATATAAATATAAAACGTGCCACCCATAGAACAGAACTGGCTTGTGGTGCCACGGTAGGAGGGCAACTTTAGAAGGCTGATGTTGCGGGTTCGAATCCCATTTGTACCTATTTTTTTGAGAAATTTGCTGCATACGTTTTTTAAGGAAAAAAAGGCTCTAAGCACGTTTTTTTTAAGGAAAAACAGCTAGCACAATTTTTTATTTTATTTTTATAATTGTTATTGACTTAAATTACATTATTACTCCTTTGACTTTTCTTTTATTTGATTAAATACTCAATAAAAGTGTAATATCTTATTATTTATATTTTATTGATTGATTTATGATATATATCGAAAAGACGAATAATTTAATCAAATATAAAATTAATTTAATCGATAAGTCTATTTGGCACCCACGGACTCTAAATCCTGGATCCGCCACTGTCCGGCGAGCACCACCGGCGCCGCTCTCTTTCTCCGTCGATAAATTGGTGGACTCAAGAAGGTGCCAAGGTCATCTAAATAGATGAAAATAGATTGTGAAAAGAAAGAAAAAAGGGTTGGGCAGGGAAGGATATGGCTGAAAAGGAAGAGTAATGGGTGAAGAAGACAATATTTTTAATTAGTTGTTTTGAAAAAATATTTCTTTTATAATTTTTAATATTTTTTTAAAATAGAAATGCTCCTCACTCGCCTTAATAGGCGTGTGTAGTTACACACTTTTGCCAACTCAGACATCTAATGACACATAAGCCTGGTCAATGGATGGAGGAGTTTGTTAAATTGTGTTTTATTGAGTTTAAGGATCCAGATGACAAAAGGGTAAGTAGAAGGGTTCATAATACAAACTGATACAAGTATAAGGGTCTACCAGACCATTTCGCCTAAATTAAATGATGATAGTTTCTTTTAAATATCAAAATATTCCCCTTAATACATTTTAAAAAATATGTAGAATTATGCTAGGTGATAGGTACAAATATAGACATTTGGTGGGATTTATTAAGCACTATTGATGCTTTATAGGTGATTAAAAAGCACTAATCACCCCACTTAGACAGCAAGTATATTTCAAACTCCTGAATGAGTAATCTTTAAGTTTACTTTTACATAACAAAATTAAATGAAAATATATCTATTTTTTGTTACATATCCAAGGGTATTTTATAGTACTTCAACAGCTCCACCAAATTTCCTCTGTCACAGCACCAAATTTAGCTGTTTAATGCAAGCTCTATGGGCTCGATTCAGAAAACATTAAAGCATTAATTGTGAATTAATAATGTGAATGACCATGTTTCAAATTAATTGAGTTAATACATCAATATATATACAAAATAGATGGATATACTCCCTCTTTCATGAAATTAATTATTACTACTATGATAAAAAAATGAAAAAGAAGCTTCACATAATCATCCCTTCCAAGCAAATTTCTAAATCCAATCCGAGAAATTAGGGTTGTTTCCTTTCTGGGTTTAATCCATTTTTACTCAAATCTTCTTTTGGATAATCCAATTCAGCTCTTATTTTTCAGGTATTGCATCTCAGTTCTATAAATGTTTATGATTCTATATATGTGTTTAATCTTATTCTTCTCTTAATTTTTTGTGGGTTTGTTGATTTTTTCATGCATTGTATTGTTAGGTAGATTTGAAGTAATTACATTACAAGATTAAGATCGAAATCGAATGCTTTTCTGGGTTGTTTCATACTGAAATTGGTGAATTTACACGTTACGTGAATACCCTTATTTGATTTGGACGTTTTTCTTTCATGTGAGTGTCCTTTTTTTCCAAAGATTAGTTCTTGAAGAATGATCTACCAGTTTTTTTACTACTTTTTTGGTTGCTTTGATTAGAAATAAACGGTCCAAATGGAGAAAACTGGACTCAGAGGATTCTTATAACTTACTCCAACTAGTTTGAGATTGAGATGTAGTTGTTGTTTCTAGGTGGAGTTAGAACTGAAATAATTGGGAAAAAGTCCAGCTTTTGATTTTTTATTTTTTTTTCTGTTTTGTTTTCTTTGTGGTGTTGTTGAAGTATTGCATAGAAGATCTTAAAATTGGCTCCTCAAAGGCGATCGCAGCGCCACATGGGTGGCCACACGCAGCAGAGCAATCCGGCAGCTACTGCTGTGTATGATCACCCAGGCAATGCTGGTCCCACTGGTGACGCGGGTGATGCTGTCATGGCGCGATGGCTTCAGTCTGCTGGGTTACAACATCTGGCCTCTCCCCTGGCTTCTACGGGTGTCGATCAACGTCTCCTTCCTAACCTGCTTATGCAGGTAAATCTTAATTTTGATAATGTGTACATTTTACTCGAATCTAGACTTTAGATCTTAGTAAGGAACTGAGAAACTTGTTGTGATTCACTTCATTGTAGTTTTAGTTTGATTTATCCTAGCTTCAATGGTGCAAAGATGGATATTGAGGATTTATATGAGGCATGACGTTATTCTATTTTCTACTCTGGTCCCATTGGTCCTTCTAGTTGGTTTATACCTCCTACTGACTACCAATGTGACTAGTGAGGATAAAATTGTAGACTATCTTCCCACATTCCTGGACACTGTGGTTTAGGTAATTTCTCAGTTTTTATTTTTACTCAGAGGAGGAGCATTGCATCCTTGTAAACTCCATTGGCCTTACTTGAAATGTTTGGTTACTGTCAGTCACACCGTATTGAGGAGTTTATCACAGGCATTTAGACTTTCCTTTGCCACCCCTTGTTCCCTTTCATTTGAACATGACCATGTGGCCTTATCGTGGCATTCTTAGTTTGTATAAATGTTTCTCATTAAGTTTGTTAGTAACGGGGGAGGCTTGGAATATTGTTTAAAGGGATATGGAGCGCAATCTATGGAGGAGAAGCAGAGGCTTCTCAAATTAATGAGAAACCTCAACTTTAATGGTGAATCTGCTTCCGAGCCATATACTCCAACTACACAGAGTCCTGGAGGGATTGGAGCATCCGAAGGTTACTATTCTCCTGAGTTCAGAGGAGACTTTGGGGCTGGGCTTCTGGATCTGCATTCTATGGATGATACAGAGCTCTTATCTGAGGTATGAAAATATTCGACTTCGGCACTTCTATTATAATTTATAAGTATACATTGTTTAAGCATTTCAAAATGAAATAATAAAAAGCACATTGTTAAGCTGGGGACATCTATTAGTTGTGCGGTGTTCAGCTGGATATAATAAACCACGGCTTTTCTCCCCGGCCATTCCCATTTTACCTGCCCCTACATGCCATCCCCAACCCCCATCAAAAAGGAGAATTACAATGAAAGAGAGGAAAAGGAAGAAGGATATAGACAAGGGTTACTGAATATGGGTTCATTCAAGTAAATAATTGATCCTTTCACTAGAGCCTTTCCGTCCATTTTTCGGAATTGTACTTAACAGTAAAATATTACTGTTGTCATATATTTCAGCAGTAATGGATATCACTGGGATTATTATATAAAGATGATATTAGATTAACATTTGGATGCATTTGACAATGTGTTGTCAAGCTCAAAAATGCAGAGAGGATGAAGCAGGAAATACCAAATGAAAATATGTATTTTGATGCTTTTTCTCAGACAAGTGTTAATTTTCCAAGCATTTCTTGCCTATTAAAGGTTGTGAGAGCATGCATTGCACAATCAGCAAAACTTCATTACCTTCTTGGATAATGTGTTTTAAACGAAGACCACTATGGATTTAGTCAACATTGTGCTTGTTAAAGATTGAAGCTTTCCAGAATTTAAAGAGGTTGTGATGCAGCTGTTTTCTTTCTTTTATAGCCATTACTCTCTTAGTTAGAATCACTTTGTAATTTGTTCTAGTAAGTACGTTGTGGCCTTATTGGGGAAGTGAAGAACATAAGATGTGTCTATGCTCTATAGTTATATCTGAGTTCATTTCTTGTTATTAAGTGAAACTCCCCCCTGCTGTCTGTCGTATAGAAGAGAATTGTTGAGTACTAATGTTTGCTTTATTTTCATTATAGCATGTTAATTCTGAACCATTTGAGCCATCACATTTTATGCCGGCAGTAAACTACTCCTTTGATTGTGACTTTGATGCTCCTACCAGTCAGCAGCGAAAGCCATCTCCAGACACTGATGCTGCAGCTGGATTTCCACCAGTTGATAAAGAAAACAATGCAAGGGAAAACAACGTGGCAAAGATTAAAGTAGTGGTATGTCAGTTCTGCATGTACTATAACTTAATGTGCGGTGCATGACCCTCTTTCTTTATAAGGAAATGTGTTCTTTATTCTGCAATTTGAACTGATATAGAAGCACCCAAGGGTGTGGCCTAGTGGTCAATGAAGTGGTTGAGAACCCTGGTCTCAGGTTCAAAAACTCAGCGGATTTATTCTTCCCATCTGTCCTAACCTTGGTGGGTAGAGTTACCTAGTATATATTGCCAGTGGGAGGTGACATGTATCCCGCGGAATAAGTCGAGGTGCGCAAAAGCTGGCCTAGACACCACGGTCATAGAAAAAAAAACTGATATAGACTAGATTTGGGAAGTAGGTAGTATCTGGTAATACTACTAAATGTTCTTTTACCGCTCCTTAAATTTCGAAAACTGATATACTACACAATTTTCTAAAGCTGACAATTGTGTGTGGATAGGTGCGTAAAAGACCTGTAAATAAGAAGGAGATTGCTCGGAAAGAAGATGACATTGTCACTGTATCTGACAACGCTTCTCTCATTGTTCATGAACCCAAGCTTAAGGTTTGTGATTTGTAGTTACAGATTTTTGACACTTGCATCATATGCTATGGAGGGCTGATGATGCTTTTCGGTGGCTTATTTAACCTTTTAAGTCTTTGAGGAACTGAGTTTTGGTTTCATTATGGAAGGTGGATTTGACAGCTTATGTGGAGAAGCATGAGTTCTGTTTTGATGCTGTCCTAGATGAACATGTTACTAATGATGAGGTATTATTTCATCAGACAAATGGAAATACTAATCCCAAAGACAATTGATTTATGTGCTTGTCCTGCGATCATGTCAAAAATGATTTAGACTGCCTTGAGTTTTTGCTTTGCAAGGATTGGTGTTTTCCATTCTTTGACATATAAAACATTTCCAACTTAATGTGTTAGGTTCCAGTTTTCTATCATGGTTGTGCCTTATGCAATACTTTGCAGGTTTATCGGGTTACTGTGCAACCAATTATTCCTATTATATTTCAGCGCACAAAAGCAACATGTTTCGCTTATGGCCAAACAGGTGTGTCTGTATTTCTTCACATGTTTGTTTCAGTTTTTTTTAATATAAGGTACTCATTCATTTTTCTGGTAGTTAATATAGGGTGCTCAATCATCTCCTCGCCTTTAGATAATTGCTGCTAGATTTGTTGTATAGTTCTCTGTGTTTGGTATTTAAGTTTTGGGAGAATTTGTAGAAGGGAAACAAGCTTGGCAGATGAGATCCAAGATGAAGGAGCTCTTAAAAATCATGTTGAGATTTTTCCAATTTCGAGTTATGTCGTGATCTCATTTATCTAAATCTTGTTTGTATGACCAGTGCAAATTTATGAAATGGACCTTTAAATTCTTAACTGGTAGGTGCAAAATATAGTTAGGTCTGGTCTTGTTTGACCTGCTTGATCAAAAGATGCTCATTAGAACAGTGAGTTATTGAATGCACGAGGGGAAATCCTTTGGAATGTTTTTCCTTCTGGAGTTGAAGGAATAATCATTGGCGACCCTTCTTTAATATTTATGGCATCATAGTAAGTGGTATACCTACACCCCACACGCACACTCACTATATATCTATATATGTCAAACTTTCTAGCCTTTCGAAAACACACTCTAACCCCTGAACTTCCCTCCTAGATGCGGGTGCTTTACTTCCTGCTCTTTGTCCATTCAGAGAATAGGGTCTGAAAGGACTCAGCATCGAGGCCAGAATGATGGGGAAGGAGGACCCCCCTACTCCAATGGAAAGGGGGGAATCGCTGCAACTTTGTTTGGTCTTCCTCTTTCCTTCGGCCCATGTTTCAAAGCTAGTAAAAAGTTTGAGCCTTCGGGATCTCTCTTGACAGCGGTCGGTCAGTCCTTTTCTTCTTTTTATGTATGTCAATAGGAACTTCGATGGATTGATTTGTTGGTGCTGCCTCAGCATAGGGAAAAGGAAAAGGACAGGTTGTTTCAAGATTAGTCGGTTTTCAAGAGGGGAAAGTTCTTATAATATGTACGCATGGGACTATTGCAGCTTCCACTTCCTTCTTCCATGGTCAGAAGTGGACCACATGACACTAAGCCATTGTATTTTTTATGTTTACCTTGGTTTCTCTTTATGAGTGTCTATTAATGGAAGTTTCTATAAGCCTGTAACTATTGAATTTGTATTTCTTCTTGCTGCTATGGGTTTGTTTTCTGTTACTCTCAGCATCTGCGTAGTTGATTATCTTCAAATTTACTTATGTCCTTTTCCTTTCTTTTTTTGATGTCAGGGAGTGGTAAGACGTACACTATGCAACCTTTGCCTCTTAGAGCTGCGGAAGATCTTATGAGATTGTTGCATCAGCCAGTGTATCGTAGCCAGAAATTTAAGTTGTGGCTTAGTTTTTTTGAAATATATGGTGGTAAACTGTTCGATCTTCTCAGTGATAGAAAGTTAGTATCCTTATCCTTCTATGTGGGACATCTATTTCTCTTATCCTTATATGTGGGATGTCAATATGCAACCTATTACTTATCAGAAAACCATGCATATGAACATATATATATTTGGTGTGTGTGTGTGTGTCTGAGAGAGAGAGAGAGAGAGACTACTGAGTAGATGTCATGCCTGAGATATAAATCTAAAAACTTTGGATTAATTTTTCTGTGTTTCTTGTTTTCTAACCTAGGGCCTTTCAGTAGGTCTCTGTTATACAATATGGAGTCATGACTAAGGCTGGCAAACGGACAGGACCGGATCAACAGGACCGGTTTTACCGGAACCGGTCCTCGTTACCGGATTTCCTTACCGGAACCGGATCTTACCGGAACCGGTTTTACCGGAAATTTCCAAAGGTTCCGTCCGGTCCCTTAGTTACCGGATTGGAACCGGTTTGGACCGGACCGGAACCGGTTCTTACCGGATCATTTTGTACCGGTAACTTTTTTTTATTTTTTTATTAACTTTAATTATTATATAATATTATATTATTAATTAATAAAATTATATTATTAAAAAACTTCAATTTAAAACTTTAAACTTTAAAGTT
>NW_006238963.1:1550915-1592175 GCF_000226075.1 Solanum tuberosum | reverse complement strand
TCATCATCTTCCTCATTTATTTCTACTTCCTCATCTAATTCTTCCTCAAAATTAGTAAAACATCTATTTAAAGTTTCATGATCTACTTCATTTTCGGAATTAAATTCAATAGGTCGTGAGTCTCGTGTAAAAGAAGTTTCATCAACATGAGTATAATCATTAGTATTAATTCTAAATCTAGGAGGTGGCAAATTTTTAGAATTAGAACTACTTCCTCCTCCCCTATTATTTTTTCTTTCCGACATTGGTCTTTTACCACTATATTTTTCAAAATTCATGTTCAAGTTTAAAATAATTAATATTATGAAAAACAAGCAAAGATAATATAACAAAAAAATAAAATAACTTAATTAATAAACAAATAAAAAATTAAAGTTGGAACGAATGTACCGAACGTCTACGTAAAAGTAGACGTATAACCAAAGCCGGAATTGAGAGATGCCAATTGAAGCTTCCGATTTACTTCAAATAAATCTCCGAAATTCGAACTCCAAGTCAATATCACAAAATAATAATTATGAATTTATGAGAGATTGAAAATTAAGAGATTTTATAAGATAGTTTGTGAATTTGTGATTTAAATGAAAAAATATGAGTATATTTATAGTGTTAAGGGGTAGAGAGGGGTGGGGGGGCTGTTTGGAGCCGTTTTGGGCCCCAGCCCAACGGCTAAAAGGGCCCAACGGCTCCTTAACGTTAATATTTAAAAAAAAAAAAAAAAAAAATTAATTTGACCGTTGAACCGGACCGGAACCGGTTCTTACCGGACCGGATCAACCGGATAAAAATCCGGGTTCCGTTTCGGTACCGGTTCCGGTACCTATAAGACCGGTTCCTTACCGGTTCAACCGGTACCGGTCTTACCGGTACGGGAACCGGACCGGAACCGGACCGGACCGGGCAAAAACCGGTCCGTTTGCCACTCTTAGTCATGACTCATGAGATTGGGGAATCTCTTACTTTATTTTCGTACTGTATGAAATTACAGAAACTAAGAGCTCAGTGTGGCAGAGTGTATGCACATATTGCATTCTTTTTTGTCCTGGGCCATCCAACTTGTAGATAATGTGAAATCTTCACATAGTTAGTTTCATGAATTTATAGCCTCATGTCTCACTTTTTTTTTTCTTTTATCAATGTTTTACCAAATTAACTAACTCCATTACTTTTATGCAGGAAACTCTGTATGAGGGAAGATGGCCGACAGCAGGTTTGCATTGTTGGACTCCAAGAATTTGAAGTTTCAGATGTGCAGATTGTGAAAGAATATATCGTGAGAGGAAACGCTGCTAGGAGTACAGGTTCCACTGGTGCAAATGAGGAATCATCAAGGTCACACGCAATATTACAGCTGGTTGTCAAGAAGCACAATGAGGTGAAGGACTCCAGGCGAAATAATGATGGAAATGATTCTAAGGGTGGCAAAGTGATCGGGAAGATTTCCTTTATTGATCTTGCAGGAAGTGAGAGAGGTGCAGACACCACTGATAATGACCGACAAACAAGGTAAGTTTTCATGGGACACACATCTTGATGGTCGGCATTTCTTTTTAAGTGTGGAATAAATAGAAGTTGATGTCCTGAAGACCAAGCCTATGTTTTTCCATTATTACTGCAAGCAAGGACGCCATGAAGTATGATGCTTTAAGTATTGACTTTAAACAGTAAAGTATTTTTCCCTAAAAGTTTTGTTTGAAATTTCATGACATAGTATATATAAAAGATTTTTGTACGGAAAAGGGTGAAAGATGCCCTTGAACTATTCGAAATAGGTCAGATTTACCCTCCATTGTATTTTTTGGCACAAAAATGCTCTCCAACTAGTCAAATAGCTCAAAAATACCCATCCTACTAACGGTTGTTCCAAAACAGGGAAAAAGAGGCCAAATCACTTGCAGTTTACATGCCCTGATGCTGGTATGCTAAGTACTATTTTGAACCTACATTTTCATTTGTTTCCAGGATTGAGGGAGCAGAAATTAACAAGAGCTTGTTGGCTCTTAAAGAGTGTATTCGTGCCCTTGACAATGACCAGATCCATATTCCATTCCGTGGGAGCAAACTTACTGAGGTGCTTCGTGACTCCTTTGTTGGCAACTCAAGAACTGTTATGATTTCTTGCATTTCTCCTAATGCTGGATCATGTGAACACACACTCAACACATTAAGATATGCAGACAGGTACCGTCGCTTTTATTGTATGAGTTGAATGTTTGTTTTCGTTTATTATGTATTGCAGCCTATTGACATTTGATCAACAGGGTTAAAAGTCTATCTAAAAGTGGAAACACAAAAAAGGATCAGAATGCAGGCAGAATACTCCCGATGATGAAGGAACCTTCTCCTGCACCAACTTTGGTTGCTTCCACTGAGGCAGAAGATGATAGTGAGCAACCTCAAGAGTTAAAAGTATCAGAAGTAAGTAGAAGGATGGAGAGAGAAAGTACATCTTACAATCCCTCTAGTGAGCGCAACCAAACCTCTAGTTTTGCTTCAACTCATACCTTCACTGGGTGGGAAGAAAGTGGGACAAATTCTGCTGGTCTGGAGAGGGACAAGTTTGAAATGAAGAATAGCTATCGTGTTCCAGCTGGTCAGAAAATGTACCCAACACCAAACATGCAAAGTTCAGCTGATACAGAAGACAAGGTGCAGAAAGTGTCTCCACCTCGGAGGAAAGTTTCTAGAGATGAGAAACCCGAAAAGCCAGAAAGGCCAGGAAACGGGTCAAGAATTGATGTTTCAAGCGCAGACTCATTGTCTACAAGTTACAAACAACAAAGTACAAATAGCTCCAACATAAAAAGCATTGGAACAAGACAAAATGAACTTAATTCACCCCCTCGTGATGACAATATCAATGAGATACTGGAGGTTAGCATACACTCTGCCTTCACTTTGTTACCCTTTGCATTTATTACCATTTGCATTGTTGTTTTATGCTTTTTTTTCTTTTTTGTTTTTCTGGTTATTGAGGAGGGGCAGTATTTGTTTCTCTATTTGAAAAACTGTCATGAACTCCCCATTGGCATCTGCTAATTTTCTTTCCTTCTGTGTGAAGGAAGAAGAGGCCCTGATAGCTGCCCATAGAAAAGAAATTGAAGATACAATGGAGATCGTTCGTGAAGTAAGCAAAATCTCCAATAACATTCTTAAACTTAACTCCTTTCAAAACCTAGGAATATTTGTTGGTGCATTGCCAGGAAATTTCCTCTATTTCAGTGACATGCAAAGTAGTTGTCAACTGTGTTATTTCCCCTAGTCATCTAAATTCTTGAATCTTTTTTGGTATTTATTTTAGATGCGATGTCCATTCATCCAAGAGTTTAGATGTTTTTATCTGTGAAGCAACACAAGTCATGGGTGATCCCATGTCTATAAGATTTTCATGCTTGCTTGAAAGCATGAAATGTACTTCACCCTTTTTTGGTTAAAACCTTTTCTCACCAATTTTTCTTCCTACCATCTTCCCGTGTTATTATGTGCTATGGTTCCTTAGATCCTAAGTTGCTTGGACTCTCCAAAAAGGTTGCCGCACCCATGTTAGATCCTTCAAAAATACACTGTTTTTGGAGGATCCGACACGCACCCGTCGACATTTTTGAAGAGTCCGAGCAACATAGCTTAAATCAGATCTGTGAGGGCAGTAGGAAAATTCATCACTTATTTTGCCTTATTTGTCACAAATAGAAATTCAGTGATTCTGTGACATTTATCTGGAAACAGCACAGCTTCAAATTTTTGTCCATCTTTACTTCTTTTTTCTGTTTGTCTAGTGATGATATTTTCCGTGATCATTGTATTGTGTGAACTTCTACTATACCCTCGAGTTCCTATAAATAAAACCAATTAAAAAATAAATAAATTATGTTGGGAAGAAATATATGAGACCGTCAGTGATGTGCTTGAGATGATTAATACATTTTGCCTTCCACTACCAGGAAATGAAATTGTTGGCTGAAGTCGATCAACCTGGTAGTCTCATCGATAATTATGTCACACAGCTGAGCTTTGTTCTATCACGCAAAGCAGCAAGTCTGGTCAGCCTCCAGGCTCGCCTTGCCAGGTTCCAGCATCGATTGAAAGAGCAGGAAATCCTGAGTCGAAAGAGGGGACCACGCTAGGCTACAAGTTACATGGATGCAATCAGAGAGACGCCTATTTCTACTTTCTTTTTACTTCTCTCTTTTGTAATTATTTTAAGAAATATCTTATTCCTCTTGTGCCAAATGTGTACACAAACCATCAAGAAGTTCCATTGAGCAAATTTACTTAAAGAGGAAAAAAATGGTGGCCTCTTCTGAGCTTTTGCACAAACAAAGCAAAAGGTGTTTTAACATTGCTTTTGTACCATGCTGCTCCAGTTACAGTTTAAGAAATCTCTCCGGATTCTCTGGTGAAGGAACGGCTCAGAGTTCTAAATTGGCACCATGGACAGTAGTCTGTATATGTTACTGTGTTATCACTGATCAGGAATGTATTATTCCAGCTGATACTGCATTGCTCAGTGCTTAAGTGGTTGCAGCTGAAAAGAAAAGAAAAGCCTTATAATCGACAACGGAATTGATATACTTTGTGTATAGAACAGTTGTTGTTAGTGTCTGTTCCGACTTTAGCGTTTACTGTTTGTTGTTCTTATATCCAAAAACATTTAGAATTTTTCCTTGTGTTTCAGCAATCAAGCATGTTCATCAGTTTCACTTTAACTGCTATATGATACTTCATTGTGTTTCAGCAAATATTCAAGCTAGTTCATCAGTTCCACTCGCTGCTAATATGCCCAGTCCGTGACCAATTATTCATCGCAAAAGGGATGATATTAATTGATCAAACTTAACGTTGAAAAATCCTTGGATTCAAGGAAAGAAAAAAATATAAACATTTAAAAAAAGAGAGCTCTCTACTTCTGACTTTTGGAATGAGAAACAAATTGAACCCAACCAAGATGCAAGCTTGACAACACGAAATATAAACTGAATAAACCTTTCCTGGTGATGAGAATGTAACCCCAACGTGTGCAACACATGCCTATGCATACTTAAACAGATCAAACAACAGAAATCTTTAACTTCCTCTTTACTGAAGAAAGAAACAATTTCATACATTACAACTTTGAGCTTGCTTTCCAGTCCATCTTCATGAGTAGAGAAAGTTAAATGGTCAGTAAGGAATTCCTCAATTGTTCTATGCTTTCTCCAAAAGACAGCTGGATGCTATATCTGAGAATTCTAAAGACCTACCTAAAAAGGAAACAATTAAGAACAGAAACTAAAGCCCTTCAAACCTCAACCTACAAAATCATGTCTTCATTAGACAGTCAAACCACCAAATATACAAATCAGACAAGGCCTTCAGGAAATTGTTAGCAATGCATCAATCATTCCAACAAACTCCATAGTCCACTCTGTTGCTCACACGGGATATTTGAAATTGCAGCAAAGAGCATGTTCAGGTTTTTTACTCAGCTTTCAACCTTAAGATCTCCTTGACAGTCCTAGACCTGAAATATGGCATGTGCTCCTACAAGGAAAGGGCAACATTATCTATAGTTTCAATAAGCATGTTTTCTTGCAAAGAATCAGTCACAAGGACTACACCAGCCACCACTACCCAGGTCCCTAGGTATCTTAAAAACATATTAGCAAAAACAAAAATCATTGTCCACAAGGGAAAACAAGAAAACACTTCTATCACAAAGAACAAGGTGAGCAGTAGGAAAACTAAGCTTCTAAAAGTTAGGACAAGCCAGCTGCTTGGTACTAGCACTTGCTTAAGAAAGAAATTACAACCATTTTCATCTTATTGGTAGAGATGGAGTTCTTTATAACCCAAAAGAAGTATTAACATGTAGGAAAGAATGGGCAAACAAGGAAGTTGTTCATGGCCAAGAAATCGGTGAACATGGAAACAAAGTGAGAGTTTTCAGAGAGAGTGAGAAAGAGAACCAGTGAATTATACACAGCTCTTGGAGAGTTATTGGCATTCTAACATAGCACAGGAAGATCAAAAGTCATATTCTTAACATCAAGAAACCTAAAGTGGAAATATTTTGGTATAATAACCCAACCACCCACCCCCAAAACATATACGCACGCATATATATTGCATGTGTGTTGAGTTTGTACATATGCAATACATATATGAATGTTCACACACACATACGTGTTCCCCTTCCTACTCAAAACCCGGTTTTGAACAGTTAGCCTCATCATTTTCAATTTCCATCCAGAGCTGCAAAAAGAGTATTCCAGTACATTGTTTTACCTGACTGAAACAGAGTCCTATATCTCTGCTGTAGAAATCAGCATACTTGAGCATGAACATACCACAGTCAAACCTGTACATAGTGACAGCTTTTATCAGTATGATTAGTCAACAAACTTCATCCACAGAAGTCAGTAGAAAATCAAGCACCAATAGTATACAAAGTTGATTCATATTTCTTGTAACCCTAACAAGCTCAAAAATAGATTGGGCACGCTATTGTAACAAAATTTAGGGTCAATTAATTAGACCTTCCCAATCGTTTAACTAAACTTAATATAGTTTAATGTTTCATTTGATCAGCTTCTCTTTGCAGTCACTAGAACTTTAAAAGCACAAAAATTCAAGTTCCCATCCATTTGCCCTCCAATGTTAGTGTATTTAACAAAAAACAAGCTAAATAAATGTAATGACTTAAAGAATTGGGGCTTTGCCCATTTAAAACAAGTAACCAATTAAATTACCTAACCCAACCCATTAAACTACTTACGTCCTAAGTTATAACTCACCTCCTTAACAACAATAATAACTAGAAACTTAGAAATTAAAAGAGAGAAACAACAACTTAAATAAAAAATAAAAAGAGAAAAGCCAGTCAGCAACCTTTATGAATGGGCCGAGACCAGATATACCAAAACAGCCTGATACAATATTAAGGGGTTATGTGTGGGATCCAGGTTGATAAATAGCACATTCCAGGGAAAATAGGCTGAAGCAAATTGTTGAGTAAAGAGTTTGATGACAAGGGAAACCCGCAGCCGCTACCCTTTGGGTGCGCACAGGGTAAGTTGAGTAAAGAGTTTGATTCCTCTCATCTCCATTCTATAAGTCTAAGCTTCTCATCTCCCTTCTAGCTCTATCAATCCCTAGTTCTTACGTTCAATATTTCTATATTTCTGTTTGGGTTTTTGCTAATTGAGTTTTTGCATTTTGTTACTAGATTTGTAATTGAACCCTAGTCTTATTATAATAGTTGAGAAGTTGGTTATTGTTACATTCAATTGAGTTCATTACAGCAACAACAACATACCCAGTGAAATCCCATAATAATCCCACAAGTGAGGTCTGGGGAGGGTATAATGTACACATGCCTTACCACTACCTCAGGGAGGTAGAGAGGCTGTTTCCGAAAGACCCTCGGCTCAAGTGCAACAAATCCCGGTATAAAAAGAAGAAGACAATAAAGAGAAAATAGCAAATAACAAGGAACAATGCAAAAGTAGCCAAAAACAACAATATAATGATGTGATAGTCAAAATACCATAAACAACATACTAGGATAGATTATTATTATAAGGACAATCATAAACAATTAGCCACCCTAAGAAAGACAACACTACACTTCCTACTACCCTTCTACCCTAATACGTGTCCTACACACCCTCCAATCTAGGATCATGTACTGCCTTATCACCTCTCATAAATACTCCTACCTCTGTCTCTCCTTGTACCCTCTATAACCAACCTCTCGAACCTTCTCATTAGCGAGTTTATGTATCTCTTCTTCACATGTCCAAACCACATTTGTATTGCTTCCCTAATCTTGTCCACCACAGAGGCCACACACACCTTATCTCGGATATTCTAATTTCCAATCTTATCGTTCCTAGTATGACCACACATCCACCTCAACATCCTCATCTCCACAACATGCATCTTCTGGACATGGGAGTTCTTGACTGCCCAACATTCCATCCCATACAACAATGTCGGTCTAACTACCACTTTTTAAAACGTACCTCTGAGTTTCAGTGGTACCTTTCTTTATGATAAGGAAAACCCACAGGTACTAACCTTTGGGTGTGCACAGGGTAAAACCCCCTCTCCTATGCAGTAGCTCTCAAGGTACCTTTTTATCACACAAGACTTCATCCACGCCACACCAATACGGTGTGTGATATCATCGTCGATGTCCCCACTACCCTGGATCATAGACCCAAGATACTTAAGTTTGTCCCTTTTGGGTATCCTGTGTGTCAAGCCTCACTTCCACGCCTACCTCATACATCGCACCATTGAATTTGCTCTCCACATATTATATCTAAATCTTGCTAAGCCTGAACCCTTTAGTCTTCAAAGTCTACCTCCACACCTCTTAGAATACACTCCACTACGTGTCTCATCATTCAATACTATGTCATCCGCAAATAACATACACCATGGCACAACATCTTGAATTCCTCGAGTCTATACATCCATCATTAAGGCAAATAGAAACTAACCAAGGGTTGACCCCTAGTGTAACCCCATCTCCATAGGAAGTGCTCCGAGTCTCCTCCCACGGTTTTTTCCCACGCTTCATAGGCCACAGATACACCACTTGCCTCCGGGAATCGCCACAAGACTTTCCTCGAAACTTTATCATAGGCCTTATCAAGGTCAATGCACACCATATAGAAGTCATTCTTTTCTCGATATTTTTCCATCAAGTCTCCTTACAGGTTGGATAGCTTTTGTTGTCGCTCGCCTTGGCATGAATCCAAACTAATTCTCGAAAATAGATGCACTCCTCTCTCTCATCTCCACCACTCTCTCCCAAACTTTCATAGTGTGAATTAACAACTTAATACCCCTAGAGTTGTTGCAATTTTGTATATCACCCTTGTTCTTGTACAATAAAACCATTGTACTCCACCTCCATTTCTCGGGCATCTTAGTTGTCTGAAAAACTCCACCTCTATCCATGCTCTTCCAAAACTCCATCGGAATCTCATCTGGTCCTGTTGCTTTTCTCATGCTCCTTCCACTTATAGCACGCTTTACTTCCTCAACCCTAATATGCCTACAATACCCGAAGTCTCTCAAAGTGCTCCAATTCAATCAGCAAAGAATAAAAGTAGCGCTGCTGGTTTCAAACCAAGCTGTCCAGCAAGAGTGATTTTCAGAAGAAAAAAAACAAGAGGTATAAGATACACGAGAGAGAGAAGGGAAGATAAGAGGAAGATTGCAGAGACGATCACTATTTTGGAGACCCAATCACTTTCCTCCATTCATGACTTTTACAAGCAAGTTCTTGACATATATATTCACTGTGAATTCATCCTCTGGTTGGGAGAAGTAATCATAATAACTGGGATTTAGGATTAAATAAAATCTGGAATTTCTTTTAGGAGTTCGAATTTTGGGGAAACAACCTAAAAGGCTAATTTTGGTATTAAAACTAGGGGATAATAACTTTCTTGTTAATTTGAAGTTCCACATCATAGCCTGTTTGTAAAGATTGTTGATATCATCTTCTTAAGATAGAAAATTTTGGTTGAAGCAATAGTGGTGGTGGTCTATTGAAGAGATGGTATTATGTCTAGAAATACTTAAGAGTTCATGAGTTTTTGGGATAAATAGCATCTAAACATTATGCTGTGATTTAAGATTATTAAAATTTTTGCGACATAATCCTTGGAAGCAAGGTTGGATTGATTTTCAACTATAGCATGTTTTAGATTTGTCTTTTGCATTGAAATGATTTATCCAGAAATTTATTTTTCTTGCACACGGACAAACAATGGTGTCATCAAATATTTGAAAATGTACAAAATCGCTTTTACCATGAGCTTACATTCTGATTACTCTTGAATTTATGCTACTTCCGAGTTATTATATATTGTTGAATTTGAAGTTGACATAAGAAGAAAATGAACATACGAGGTATTATGAATAAACTATTTCAAGAAGTTAACTTTGCCAGTTCGCCATTATCTAACGTCAGATCATTAGACCTGGTGCACCTTGTAAGAAAAACTAATGTTGTATAAAGACCCTAACGATGTGATTATTTAAACAACTTGAATATAGTTTTCATACATGAATTTGCTAAGTTGATTGAAACAAGCTATTGTTGATGATTTACAAACTGCATATTTCTTATATATGCTTGTTCCAGGTAAAATGCTACGATTTAGGTTATTACTCATGAGAAATATTGGAGAAGAATATTATGAAAATTGTGTATCTGCATTATTACATTGAGACCCTATTTATAGACATTATATTAGACTCCTTTTTCAGCTGTCCTTCAGGATTGGAAATGGTAACTCAGTTAAATTTTGGAAAGACAGGTGGCTTAACAATCAACCTCTCAATGTATCCCACGCTCCTATTTACAGAGGCTCCTCTGGCACATACTCTTCAGTGGCTCAAAACAGAGAAGGTGGAATATGGGCACCTCGCTTTAGAAGGAATTTTCAAGAAAGGGAGCTTAATGAGCTCTTTGATTTTTTCAGAACTCCGAAAGGAGCCTCAATGACCCCTCACTTGCCTGATAGCTTAAAATAGGGGCAAACTACTGAAAAAAGGAATATACACAGTGAAGGAAGGATACCATAAGTTGTGCTCTTCAAATGACATGATAGACCAGTGGCCATGGAAACTGACTTGGAAGATTAGACTACCCCCTAAAATCAAGTGTTTCACCTGGACTACCCTCAAGAATACTATCCTAACCCTGGACAATCTAAATAGGAGGAAACTTCAGCTAGTAAACAGATGCTTCATGTGCCTCAATAGCCTGGAATCAGTGAATCATTTGTTTCTGCACTGTCCAGTGGCAGCAGCTCTTTGGAATATGTTTATTTCAATTGCTGGTATCAACTGGATTCTCCTGCGAAGTGTCAAAGAAGTAGTTGGAAGTTGGAGTCTTAGAGAAGTTGATAGCCCCATCAAGAAGACCTGGCAGATGATTCCATCATGTATTTTTTGGTGTATTTGGAGGGAAAGGAATCTCAGATGTTTTGATGGTGTCTCAACTCCAATTAGCAGTTTGAAATCCTTTTGCCTTATTAATCTCTTCCATTGGAGCAACTTATCCCCTGTAAATGATATATTACCCCTCTTAGATTTCATTAGTTCCCTCAATATGGCTTAGCGATCATTCTTTTGCTTGTGGTTAACTCTCTGATTAAATAGGTGTTTTGGTTCTCATGAGTTAACCATGTTTTTGTGTATGTAATTTGCATCTCCTTGATGCCTTTCTAATACAACATCTTACTTCATCACAAAAAAAAAAAAAAAAAAAAGAGGACTCCTTTTTCAGTTAGGACACTACATTACAATCCTTTTCCAAGTAGGAAACTATTCTTGTTCTTACTCCTATTCTAACACTCTCCCTCAAGCAGGTGCATGCAATCACTCGACTTTAACTTTACAAATTTGGTAACAATATCTCCTGAGAGCATCTTTTCTTTGACAAAATGACAGTTAATCCCAATGTGTTTAGTCCTCCAATAAAATACTGATTTGATGCAATCCATCGATAAAACACAAAGTGATCATCTCCACTATGAGTCATGTCAAACTCCTGAGTGAAGTGTTGAACTTCCCAAACCAAGCTTGAGAAGATTGTTTCAGACCATAGAGTGAAATGCACAATGGACATACAAGACCACTAGACTCCTCTTGAGCAACAAAACCCGATGGCTACTCCATAGACTTCTTCCTCAAGACTACCGTGGAGAAAAACATTCTTAGTATCCAACTGATCAAGAGGCCAATGGTGAACGACGGCCATAGATAGAAAAAGGTAGACATTTTATTTTAGCCACGAGAGAAAACATTTTTGTATTCTAGCCCAAATATATGAGTATACCCTTTGGCAAAAGTGAATCTCAAATAGATAGAAAACACAGTTGGAAAACTCAGCTCTGGCGGATTTCATTGGGTATGTTGTTGTTATTTAGTTGCTTGCTAGAAGAAAAGGAAGAAGAAGAAGAAAACAGTGGTACTAGTTTTTTTGCTTTCTAGAAAAAGAAGAAATCATTGGTACTAGTTTAATCTAGTTTTCTTATGTTTGGTTTTTCAAATTTAACACGGGTTGAAATTGTTTTTGCAATTCTGACTAGATAATGTCCATGTGTTCCTTTATAACAATTGTCTTAAAGTAGAGTACTATTCTAATACTAAGGGGTCGTTTGGTTGGAAGCAAGTTATCCGGAGATTAATTATCCCGAGATAAGTTATCCTGAAATAAGTTATTGCACCATGTATACGGTATAACTTATCTCATCACTATGGTATAAATGGTGGGATAAATAATCCAAGGATTACCTAATACCTCCAACCAATCCTGCATTTTATTCCAAGATTATTATACCATATACCTCACATCAAACGACTCCCAACTACTGTTTGAATAGAGAAGAGAGTAGTTCTTATTTTCCTTGAGGTATGATTTACAATGAAGAGAACCCTTTTATTTATAGAGAAAAATGACTTGGCCCCAAAGTAAGGGCTTCTAACTTTTCTCCAAAAGATAGAGATTCGCTATCATTTATAAGAGTTTCTTAAATCATTCCATATTTGAACTTGTATTAAAAGTCCTAACATTTAAAACTTTAAAATCAATATTTTTGTCTTACATAAATCTTACTTAAATTATGTTAAACAAAATAAATAAACAAAAAAATTTAAATATTAAAGAAAGAGGTCAGTTAAAAGAATTGAATGTTTTAATCTAAAATAATAGTACTTCAATTTAAAAAATGCACGCTATTCAAGCTAATATGTTCTAAACCTAATAAACAAGCTTTTGAAATCACAATTTGCCATCATACTTGCAATAGAATTTCAATCATTT
Organism: Solanum tuberosum; assembly: GCF_000226075.1. NCBI lineage: Eukaryota > Viridiplantae > Streptophyta > Magnoliopsida > Solanales > Solanaceae > Solanum > Solanum tuberosum. The sequence continues at coordinate 1,579,343 of NW_006238963.1, read as the reverse complement.
AGAGCTACAAAAAAAAAATAGGCTTTCAGTTACTTTCTATCCAAGTTAGGGGTTATATTCCTATAACTTGATTGGCAATTTTCTTAAGTATGTATAATAGAATATAAAGTGAAGCTAGCGTCATACATAAACAACACTACTAACGGGAAAAATCATAAATATCTAATTATTTCCTTTTATTCATTTTTTAAGAAATAGAGTTAATATTAAATACTATCTTCAAATTTTGGAGGCAAATAAAATCATATTAGATTTAAGAAATGTAGCTGTCTATAAAATAATTGCACTGATGAGTTTTAAATAAAATCTCCTTAAGACACTATACTCGATAGTACTTTTCTCTTTTCAAATTCTGTTCTTTTTAGATCATATAATCTGTTAGAATTTAAATATGTTAAGGTTACACATAATTGATTGATGTGCAATTAATGATCTAATTATTTTCTTATTTTTCCCTAGATTTGTTGATTCATGACACAATGATTCAAGCCACAAATGGTATTACTTCATGTTAAGGCAAAGAAAGGTTAAGAGATTTTTGGTTTTGATCTTCAGAGGTCTATTAGTATACATATCTTTGTTTGTGCATCTTTATTAGTATATATACATCATGTTTCTCTTTAAGTACACTTTAATAATATAACGTACACAACAATTTGTTCTTTTTTATATACATTTATTATTAATCAACACGATACACACGTGCAAAGCACGTACAATTAAGACTTAACTAGCCTCCAGCATGTCAGTAGAACTTGTTAGACCAACAAGATTGAAGTATTACATCTTTATCAATTAAGAAAAAGATATTCACGTACTACTTACCCATTCTCTTGCTCTGGGAGGTCCTCAACAAACTCTAGCTTCCATGAGTTAATATCAATATCTTTCCCATTCTTGTCCTTCACCTCGTCAATGAAGTACCTAGCCTGCACATGTATTTTCCAATTTCCCAGATCATGACATCCTTCAATCTAAAAGAAAACTCAATAAACATGAGATTCGTTTTTTTTCAAACACTAATTGCATCAACCAGTGTTAAAAAGAGCTCCTGAATTTTGCTTTTTATATCTTCTTTTTCATTCATTTAGTTTTCTGCAAGTAGTGTCGCTACCAGATTAAGCAAGACATAACGCAATGGCATCATAGTAAGAAAATCACATTATCTTCTGGCATTTTAGTCCACTAGACTATGGTAAGTCTCAACTAGGGACTAAATGTGTATTCTGGAGTGAACAATAGCCTATACCTCTTCCTTTGTCACTATTTACTTTAATTTGTTCTGCTGTTCCAGCTTATTGTATTTTCCTTCCTGTCTTAATTCTTCCCAGCTTGGATGTAATATACTGTCAGTTGTACTTGGGTGTGAGCTTATACCTAATTCCTGTTGGAATTTGGTAGTGTCTAAAGAGTTTCTTGAAAAGAAAATGAGAGATAGTGCAAAAAGGTTGAGGGGTGGGCCCCGTTCTTCTGGGTTTCAAACTGTGCAGTGTGCAGCATCAATGCATCATCTCTCGCTGAAACCAAGAAATCCCCGAGAGATGATGCATTGATGCTGCACACTGCACAGTTTGAAACCCGGAAGAACGGGGCCACCCCTCAACCTTTTTGCACTATCTCTCATTTTCTTTTCAAGAAACTCTTTAGACACTACCAAATTCCAACAGGAATTAGGTATAAGCTCACACCCAAGTACAACTGACAGTATATTACATCCAAGCTGGGAAGAATTAAGACAGGAAGGAAAATACAATAAGCTGGAACAGCAGAACAAAAAGAACAAATTAAAGTAAATAGTGGCAAAGGAAGAGGATACCCTATCTATACTAAACCAGTCTTGTAAAAAGCCTAACCAATTGGATCATGTGACACCAGTGGAGATGAACAACAATTCAACGCAGAGCAACCCCATATGCTTAGGAGGCAACATAAACAAGATTAAAACATCTCATCTATTTCCATCCACTATTAACCAGCAAATTCCATCATCATCACTACTAACATATTAAAAGGCTTAATGCAGGTGGTAATGTTTTTTCTGCTTACTCAAGCTTCAATTTAAGTAATGATACTACGTAGCAGACTGCATAGAACCTATCATGAATTATTGACACGGTACAGTGAGAAAGGAAGTAAATGGGATAAGAACTGAAAACAAAATGTCACATATGCATTCTCTTGAAAAACTAATTCCTGGTAAGCAGATGCAAAACATACCAGCACTTTCAGTACTTGCTGATCTCTTCCTCCAAGTGAATCAAGATATTGGAACTTTTCTTCCTTCTTGTTGATGACAGCTAAGCACCAATGTACTTGTTTGTGGATAGGGACAAAAATCTAAGTAAATTAGGGCATATCAATCAATATACAATAGACAACAAAATAAAGTAAAAAAAGAGAGATGAATGATGAAAACTCTTACTTTATCACATTCAAAGAGGCAGTACCCCAGCTTCCTTTGGGATGTCCATCTTTTCACAGATTGATAGTTATAGCCTCCCTTGCCACTGATTAACTGAAATTGCAGAAAATGTCCACAAGAACAATTAGCAGGTATAACCTTCTGTTTGTAAGAAACTTTATATAAGAATTATACACACAGATTTCACTTAGGGGATGATAAGTAAGATGCAATGATGTTGTATAAAAAGGATAAATTCAGGGGCGCATTATAGGCATCTTATAGGGACTATTAACAAGAAAACTCTAAACCAACTTGACTGAGAAAATCAGAGTGTCAACCATCAGATCATGCATTACTCAGAAACTCAAATCAGATCATGCATTACTCAGAAATTCAAATCAGCATTAGAAACAAGGTTCTCTACAGAGATCAGCATAGCAACTATCAGATATTCATTAACACATTGTGACCAGAAATAGTTGGTGATGAAATAATTGGTAATCATGATCCTTGCAGATCAGATAAGGAATCTATCATAAAGAGGACAAACCCTGCAAAGGTTTCTTCTCTTTGAGGCCAAGGTAAAAGGGAAACATGGTTATTGATACACAAATGAGATTTTATTTTAGAGCAGGCACTTGTTAGTACATTCCAATTGCACGTCACAAGTTCAAACAGAAGTCTGGTATCTAAGTGGAGAGGGGTCTGCGTGGGGAGAGGCATCATCCACTGAGTTCTGAACTTCGCACCATTAGCCCTCATAAAATTTTCAGTTATAAAAAACTTAGTACATTCCAAGCAGCATCTTCATCATCTCTAAGTATCAACAACAGCACCAAGAAGGTGCTAAATATGTTCCAAAGGTCATCAGGGGAGTAAAGTTTAAAAGGAAGATTAAGTCCCAAATGTTATATCTCAATCTTACACTGCTTGTATTTGAAGCCTTGCAAGGCTTACATATCAACATGCTAAAGAGTGTCATACTGTAAATGAGATGCCAATTCTGGAGGAGTTGACAGGAATCTTATGCTGCGATACTGGTTCACTACCTACCACTTACCTAGGGCTTCCATTAGGTGCTAAATACAAAGCTACTGACATCTGAAGGGATGATTGAGAATTGTGAGAAGAGGCTTGAAACTTGGCAAATACAATTTCTTTCAATGAGGGGAAGACTTACACTAGTCAAAAATGCCCTGGACAACATCCATACATATAACATGTCCCTAATTTCTATGTCAAGCAAGGTCCTGAAACATATTGACAAAATCATAAGATCTTTCCTATGACAAGGTAACAGCAAGGGAATAAATTTCACGTAGTGAAGTGGTCCAAAGTCACAGTGACTACAACTCAAGGAAGGCTGGGTATAAAAATCTGGAAATGCACAACAAAGCTCTCTTAATGAAGTGGCTATGGAGGTACACACAAGAAGAGCAAGTCCTTTGGAAGGAAGTCTTAAATGCTAAACATGGTGTCCAGAATCACTGGTGTACTAAATTATCTAAAGCTCCATATGGGGTTGGCCCCTGGAAGTGCATATGCAAAATGTGGGGGAAATTCTCACAAAACTCCCACTTTGCTCTAGGCAATGGAATGCACATCAAATTCTAGACAGACAAATGGCTAAGCAGATGTAAGCTAAAGGATGAATTCCTAAGCTGTTTCAGATCTCTAGATACATACTCTTTCATCCCAAAAAAAGAGAAGGAAACACCTGGAACGAACTTTCAAGAGAATACATGACTGGAATATGAAGAACTCCTCAACCTTTTCTCTAAACCGGAGGGCTAAACTATACATACCCAGTCAGAAAGACAGGCTAAAATGGGGTAATACCAGGAATGGGAACAATTCTGTCAAAGATATGCTTCTTTTTTAGCACAAAATGAAATGGTGACCTGCTGGCCTTGGAAATTAATATGGAAGACAAAACTGCCACTAAATATCATATGTTTCAGCTGGACTGCCCTGCATGAAGCCTAACTAACTCAGGACATCCTCAGTAAAAGAAGCATCCAGATTCTGAATAGATATTTTATGTGTTATAAGGCCATAGAAACCAAAAATCAGCTTTTCCTGCAGGGACAGTTTCAACTAATATGTGGAGTATGCTTCTCTCCATTTTTGGACTCAGTTGGGTCATGCCACAGTCCACCAAAGAGGCTTTTGAATGTTGGAGTAGCTGGAAAGTTGGAATGCATCAGAAGCATATGGAGGATGATTCCCCCTTGCATTTGCTAGAATTTAAGGCAGAAAGGAGCAGAAGATGCTTTGATGGTTTATCAACTCCAGACAAGTCTACTAAAGCTAGAAGTCTTTTGAATTTATGCAGCTGGAACAATATATCCCCTGACAATTTTTGCATTTTGTTAGCTCTCTGGTCTTAGGATAGCCACCTATATTTAGGAGTCCCAACTCAATATTTTTTATAATCTCAAACGTAGTAATCTTTAGCATCTCCTTGATGGCTACTAAGAAGCTTTTTACTTCATCAAATAAAAGAAAAACATTTCGTCATAAAGGCAGGAAAAGATTAATGAGCAAGCATGCCAATCTATCGGGTATCTGCGATAAAAGAGCTTTTTTTCTTTTTTGAGTATAAAGTAACGGGCAGACTGGGGAAACATGGTGAGTAACTTTATGAGTGTGTGTGCTGTGTAAATCCATACTCAATTGATTTATTTATTTTTATAACTGTGATGGTCGGGCTAGCTAGCTAGTCTGATGCTTATAACAATTTGGACAAACAAACTCCAATTCAAAGAAATGTGAAATGAGAAGGAAAAATAAAAAGATGAAGGAAATGAAATCACTCCTAGTCATGAAAATTCATGCAGAAGATAAGTGATATAAACCTAGAATGGCTGATATACTTTATCCTTGAACACACAGCTATACCGCAACCTAGCAAGCAACTGAATAACTTTGAAACGCAAATTTGATTTCGAAGGCATAGAACTGACCTTCTTGTAAAAGAATGTGTTAAAGAAATGACATTTCAAGAACTTTTTGGGCTCCCTTCTTTCTCTCTCTTTTAGTAACTCAAGATACACATTAATGACCTGCAAAAGAAGAAAACTTCCTCATTCCTTTACACCATTCCAGCATTTTCTATAACCACTACAAGCTCAGTAACTGACATAAAGTATTACCTCATCGTTCAACCATGCCCCAGGACTCAAACACTGCAATATCTCTCCAGTAATATCTATATTGGAGTTTTCATGTTTCGCCAAAACCTTCCTCCTGCGAAATAAGTCCGTTAAAAACATACAAAGAAAGTGCAAAATTGATAATTGGATAAGTCTGAAAACAAATGGAAGTTTAAATAAATTATACCTGCAAGAATTAGATAAAGCACGAGAAACTTCAGCATCTTCCTCCTCATCAAGGAGCACAAAGGGTTCTGTAATCACATCCTGCAAGTTAATAAACCACAAATAACACATAAGCTAATAATTTTATACCCGGCTTGATTTTTTTTTCATATAATTGCAAATTAAACGAGGCCTATAAATGCATGCAAAAGACATTATAATAAAGGCTCCAGCAATATTATTACCTCCTTAACATACTCTTCATTCTTCTGAGGCCTTAACAAATGTTGCGTCTCAAGAACCTTCTCAGTATACCCTATATCAAACTGCAGTCTCTTTAAATTACCGTTTCTTTTCTCAGCTAAACCCAGCAGTTTCTTATATGGAGGAACTGAAGATGAAGAATAAGCAGAGTCAAAATTGCTACTCAAAGATAATGTATCCAGCATCTTTTCTGCATTCTCCACCTTCAAATTCACACCATCCGACACTGTTACAACTGAAGGACTCAAAACCTGAAAGTTCCTATCCACATCCTTAACACCATCAGGATTATCCATGATTTCAACAACCCCATTACTCTCCTTCCATCTCTGACCCGACCCACTAGCAAGACCCGTTTTTGCATCAACCCCAGTTCCCAATTCCTTAACACTTGAATCCTCAGACACACCCTCTTCACAAATTTCATCATCATCAATGTTTATCACTTCTTTATCTTTTTTCACATACCTCAGCGTTTCAAATGCACTTCTTTTAGCTCTATCATACTGTTGAGTTAGAAAATTCCCCATTTTGTTATAATTTAAGTTGGACCCACTTCTTAATCGTCTACAAGGAGCATGAATTTCTCTTTTTATGGGAGTTATATTAGATGGGTATTTGAAAATTCTTGCAGCTATTGATTTTCTGGACAAAGGGTCACCTTGGATTTGATTCATAGATGGAGAAAGCCTAGGTTTTTTGGATATGTGGTCAACGTTAGAGGAAACTGAAAGTGGGGTTTTGTAATTCGAGGTGAAAAAATCATCACCACGTTTTCGGCTGCTACATGTTAAGGCCCCCATTGAAGTAGATATTTGCCGAGCTTTTCTGGAAATTGACAACCGCAGTGAATCATCTATGCATGCATAGATAGATGTCACATATTTGAATTGAAAAAGACAGAAAAAGGAAAACCGAGAGAAATTCCAAATTACAAACAACGAATTCAATAAAAACAAGAAAAAATGGTGTTGAATTTGGGTTAAAGTTATGAATTCACCGAGGGGAAGGAAGAAAGAAGAACGTGAAGGGCAAGGGGAGTTGCAGGAGATCGCAGAGAATTGTTTGCAAGGGGAAAGGGTTTCAGAGGCTTTCCCGGCTGCTTGGGGAATTGGAGTTAACTATTTTGCTGTTTTGTCCTAAAATCAAACTATTTAAGAAGTCTCAATATTACAATATTAGTGCAATAGAAATAGAGAGAGAGACAACCTTTTGAGATTTTTCTCATTCTTTCAACTATGTTCAAATGTATATAATATAATTTCAAGACTTATGTTATATATATGTGTGATATTAATTCTTGAGAATATGGCGAAGTTCTTCTTTCTTTCCTCGCGAGCAGGAAGCACACTAGCAGCGTGTCTTGCATGATTCTACTGTGTTTTTTGCACTTGATTGGGTGGACAGTTGACCGGAAAATAACTTTGATTCACTCGGTCAACAGGTGGGCGGCGTGCTTATAGGAACGTTTCACGTTAATTGAGAAGTCGGAATAGAAAGTTTATATAGAAATTGTCTTGAGGGAGTCTACTTGTTTAATCAGCTTGTTCACAGTGGAGACCCCTTCTAGTTTCAACTCATCCATGGCAATCCAAAGTTCTCCCATGTCTAAGTTGTCTTTATGCATGTGAAGAATCTTATCTACAGTTTCTTATAGCACCTCCATTTCATTTTCCGCAGCAAGCAATCAGACTTTGATGTCTTTTGTGTCTTTGAGTAACTGAGTAGCTGAGTGAGTAGAAATCTAGGTCACCTTGATGGATTCGATCTTTGCTATCACTCAAACCTTCTTGTCCTATTTTTTACCGACTAAGACATATTTAGAAAATGTGAATATCATACATTGTAGAGACTTCAACAAGTTTGAACTAGAAAGATCGACCAATGAGTTCACTAGAATCTAAAAGATGAAGAGATCATAGGGCAATGATATAGACACATTCAAATCCTCGATACTTTTCGTCATGTATTCCTTAAATCAGATAGCTCAAGTTATCTTATACTTCTTAAAAAGGAAGTAGAGAATAAATATATTTCTAATCAAAATGTTGCTTAGAGAACCTTTTCAGGAAACCAAAGTGGTGGCTATAATGTGAGCCAAAAGACGATTCTCAAAGAAAAAAATTGAGGGCCAAAATCTAGAGATCGAATCTTGATTTTGCAACAGTTTTTTTGAAGGCTTCTAGGAATACTTCAAAATCCTCATGCTAGATACCATTCATAAAGGGACAACATCAGAAATTTTAATATCAAACACATCCTCAAATAGACATTAATTCGCAATAATACAACTTTCACACCATTATCTTTAGAGATACAGAGATTAACATAAAACAAACAAACAAGTTTCTCATAAAATTTAACTCCACAGAGGCTAAAGAATAGAAACAGCTTTTGAGTCTTGAGAACATTACTTACAGAAATGTGAGAGTCTTTCAGTTGACCTAGATTGGTAACTCGATCAGGAACAACAGACCGATTTTTATAGGTTCCATACCTCTTCTTTTGCTCGACACTCAAGAACCTCTGCATGTCTTTTGGAGAGAGAGATCTGGATACATCAGAGCGCGACTTCTTCATAGAGAGGGGTCTCTTACTTAAGGAAGATGAGGCAATGTCGGATATGTCCTTTAAAGAATCAAAGGAGAAAGAAAGAATGTTCCGATCGAGAATTTCAGAGGAACAATCACCAACATTTTTTAGAGACCCCATAAAGTTTTTTCTAGTCATAACGAAAGAAGGAAGAATAAGGAGAAAGAGAAGAGTAAATAAATAAGAAGAAGGATGAAGGATTTATGAAAGATTTTTATTAACAAAAAAAGAAGGAGAAAAGGTAGAGTGAATGATTGAAAAAATAGGAGATGAAAAGTCATGCAAAAAAGTAAACGATAGAAGAGAGTCTTAATTAAAGGGTCAAATACAAGTATTACAAGAATTTAAAGAAAAAAGACAATATAATTAAAAGGAAAACGAATAAATACGCAAAATCAATTTGATTTAAACGTGATAAGATTAAGATTGTTTCTAAGGAAACAAAATCTTTCTTCTAATAAAAACTTAGTAAAAATATCAACTAATTAATTTTTAGAATCTACGGATTCAAGTACAAAATATTCATTTTTAACTTGATCTCTAATAAAATATATGCTTGATATCTATATGCTTTGCTCTAGAATGATGTATAATATATTTAGATAAACTAATGGCACTAGTATTATCACAAAAAATAGAAACAACTTCATAAGATAAATCGTAGTTTGCATCATCCATAACAGTTGAATACCATAACTTACAACTGCTAGATATTCAAATTTTGTAGTAGATAAAGCTACAAAAGTTTGTTTTTTATTGTGCTAGAAAATCAATAATTGTCCTAGAATTTGATCATTTTTGTCACCTACAATATCAGCATATGAGTAATTAATTAAACCAAAATTTGATGAGTGAGGGTACTAAAGTATCAATTCAAATGAGTTAATGAGATAACAAATGATTCCTTTGACTGCAGTGAGATGCGATTTCTTTGGTGTAGATTGGATATTGCACATTTGTATATGTTGTACGTAATGTCTGGTCAACTTGCAGTCAAGTAAAGTAAATGTCACGACCCAAGCTACCTCTAGACGTGACATGGCGAATAGAGTGCAAAGAAATCCTAAACAAGCCACTTGACATAAGCATATACTAAGAATAAAGTAAAACAAGAATATAAGTCTCATATCAACACTTCAATACCAACATAGTACAACTCATAATCGGAAAATATACTATGTCTGACAATAAGCCTATAATATCATCGTACGTGACTAAGACAAGACCTTAGCTCATGAAGTAAATTTGACATTGAAAAGACTAAATAAAAGATATCATATGTGGTCTTGCCCTCGAATCATGAGGACTCACCAAATCAACTCAGTTGAATCAATCCACTAACCTCGAGTGTGTGGAAGAACATCCGATCCTATATTATAATATAATATAAACACAAGAACTGATATACATCAATACATGAAATGTACCGAGTATGAGAAAATGTATAAAGACAGACATATACATGATAAATATGAAAAACATATAAATGCATGACCAAGTACAAGATATCAAACATGATAAGCTAAAATCACAAGTCATAAGACAAGGTCAATGCAAGTTTTTATAGAACCCTTTTCATAAGTTGAAATATAAGCCTTTGAGTTTGTAGGAGGTTTACCAATAACTGAAATAGACCATGTGAGCTATAATATGAAATTTGGTGTCATTTCTACATCGAAAAAAGATTGTCCTACTTGCCAAGATAAGGATAATATTCATGAGTTTAGATGGATCCACTAGCTAGAGTTTGTTAAGACTTAGTCTTACAAGGGCACATAATTAAGGAATAAGAAGATTGTTGCTAAAGACATGACCTCTACTAATGGATGAGCCTCTATCTCAAAGTCCTCTTGGTGTTAAGTAAACTCCCAATAGAATATTAGCATAATCATATCATATCATAATACTTGAAAAAGGTAAGAATCTAGTATACCAATCCAATCATAACTTTATAACATACAATAGCTACTTTCAAAACCATGATTTCATAACATATTCATAAGGACACTTATCTAAAATATTAAAATCATGATCATCTTGAAAATACTTCAATTTAGAAGCAAATTTTTCATAAAAACATATTGATATTTCATCTAAAGCATCCTTAGATACTTCATCTAAAGCATCCTTACTTCATAAATTCCTCAATTTTATGGTGCATGCATAATCTCCAAGCATAGTTCATAATCATGAAATAGGTTTAGGTCATGGGTTCATAGGCAATTCACTGAAAACATGAAATTTAGATCAAATCATGCTTAATAAGATCAAATAGGATGAAATTAATCATAAACAATTGAATCCATGAAGAAACGTGCAAAACCCTAAAAATTGGGGTTGGAATCATTGAGGAAAAATAGAGAAATCTTGGGACTTAATAGATGAAAGAATCCATTGATGCAGTCCACCATACATTCAAAGAACTCTTACCTTTAGCTTGAAAGAGGAGACTTGAAAGGTTGATGAAACCTTTGAAATTTCTTAAGATCCTTGGGAGAGAATTTGGAGAAGATGAACTTGAGGGATTTTGGGGTTTTGAGTGAATGAGATGGAATCAGTAGATTTTGAAGGGTAAAATTAGTTATAGGACTTGGTTATAGGATTAAAATAACATAGTATAAGGATTAAAAAGGGTAGAAAATGACCAAAACACCCTTAATTAAAAACTAAGGAAAGACTCTACGGAATAACCTACGGGTCCGTAGGAATTTTTATGGATCGTACTGGTCATCTGTAGAACAAGATACTAAAATCATCAACTTCCACAATTCCCTTTTTCGGTCCGTACAACTTTCTACGGGCCGTAGGAACCCATTTTCCAAAATAATCCATCAAGTTTAGAGCCTTTTCTACGGACCACTTCATATGGGTCGTATAACCTTCTATGGACCGTCCTATTAGTTCGTAGGAAAAGTTCTGAAACTCAAAATTTACCAACTTTCCGGACCACTTCTAAAACTGTCATTTACGGTCCATAGGACCTTGTACAACTTGTAGATAGGCTCGTGGAATCTGCATTAGTAGCCAACATGCAGCTTTTTCTTTCCAATTCAACTTACCGCTTTTCGAGGTGCTACAGTAAATATTCAATTATATCATGATAGTTTTTTATCATCAACATCATTTCTTAGTGCAAATTCCAAGACAAGTCGATAGACTCATAAGAGTTTCAAAGGCCTTATTTTTTATACCAAATTTATTTATAAGCTCTTTTATATATTTACTCTGACGGATGAAGATACTGATGAGTCGGGGATTTCGACTCATTTAGGGCTTAAGATCTAGAATCTTAGTGTCCTCAATGCCTATTTTATGCTTTAAATTGATATTTAAGGCTAAATTGCAGCAAGAAAGGAAAAAGAGCAAGACAAGGATACTACCGGGCAAAAAGAAGCGAAAAGGCTAAAAAAGCTAAAGAAAAGAAGGATTGATGATCCCCAAAGCCACTCGGCGACTCGCCAAGTGACTCTTCAGCTCGCCAAAAATCACAGCAGGCCAGCCCTTGGACAAAGGCAACTCGGTGGTGAGATGTACAAGTTGGCGACGCGCCGATTGGACTGGCGAAGGAGATTCAACCCGCCTAAAGTTACACGATTGTAACACCCCAGATTTGAAAAAAAAGTTATGCAGATTTTCAGAAGTTGCAGGTGCCACCAATAAGGGGTCACCTACGGACCGTAGGTGGGGTCCGTGGTTGCCCACCTGCAACTCCCTCCCAGAACCCCAGAAAAAATACAGTTAAGTCCAGAACTATGCCAGGACCTACAAATAGTAGGTAGGACCATGGTCTGTGGTCCAGGTCTGTGGTTCAGACCCCCGATCTTCATCCCTCTAAAGCCAAACGACGGACTAACAGGACGTGTCGTCGGTCATTTCACGGTCTGTCAGTCTGCCCCGTCGATGGCCCCAACAGCTTTTAAGTCAGGGGTCGTTTGGTCTTTTCCCCTATGTGTTGGACACATAAACTACGTCGTTTTGGTCAGTTTAAGCCTAGTAACTAAACCAAAACTTACCATAATCGATCATTCTCCAAAATTCACCAAAACTAGAGCAAAAAGAGAAGAATCAGTCGACCAATCCCTCTCTAAGAACGCAACAAGTATTCTCCAGTTCCAGCCCTAAAATCAAAAAAAATCTTCGTGGAATTCGTCACCAGGTAAGTGGGACTTCGCTAGTGGGTTCCTTTCACCCATTAGGTCCCTAGAATTCAGTCAGATTCTTCATTCCCTTCATATGATTTAGACCTAGGGTTTCTTGAACTATAGAAAATTGTTGTGATTTAGCTAGTGTAGTGCTCTTACTCAGATTATCATGTTTTCGTAACAATGTTGCTTAGCTTCTTGCATGAAACTCAAACCCCTAGTGGTGTAGATTCATTTAGTTCATGAATTACACTAGCTAGGACTGATAAATAGATATGCATGCCTCAGTTTTCAAATGTTTCATTATCAGTGCTTAATGTTGCATTTTCAGTTAGCATGTCAGAATATTAAGTTATCCAGTATATTTCAATTATGTTATATCATACACATTTCCAGTTGGGAGTAGGCTTAACACCGAGTTATACTAGGGTCAGTCAACCTCATAGTCCCAGAACTATGTGCCTTCGTAGGTTTATAAGTCCCCTCTATTAGGCATCAGTTTTAGTAATCACGCTAGTCATGCCTTTATACCCCTGGCAAGGTATATTGGGTTCTCTCGATGAGGTGTATACATAAGATTCCACATTTAGCTCACATGGTTTTATGTCGGTTAATAGTAGCTCCCATAGCCAGACTCTAGTGCATTTGACTAGGTTTCAGATATATTTCAGTATTCAGTTTCAGCATGTTAATGTTATGTACTTGATCATTACATTCAGTTTAGTTCATTTTCAGTACATCTTAGTATCTTTATCATGTTCAGGTTATATTGTTGCTCAGTATGCTTTGTTCAACTATATATTTGTTCAGCTTTATCATATCCTACATGCTCAGTACCTTCCAAGTACTAACACATACGATGTGCTACATCTTTTCGTGATGTAGGTTCAGGTCCTCATCATTCAGATCACGTGTAGATCGATTCTCTATCTATATTCAGTAGTATCAGTGGTGAGTCCTCATACTTCGAGGACAATAGACATGTTTTCTATTTCAGTGTTTCATTTTAGTTTCAGTTTTACTAGAGTTAGTTGGGGGCATGTCTCAACATCTCTAGTCAGTTAGAGGCTTATTTCAGACATAGACAGATTCAACTTTAGTATTTTAAGTTATAGTTCAGTGTTATTAACTTTTATCCAGTATTTATATTCAGACTAGTATTGGGTATTCCCAACCTTTTTAGTTTATCTCATGTTTTAGCTTCCGCACAATATCTCTTATTTCAGAAAATATTTATATGCTTATGATATGCCAGCTTAGGGTTAGCTTGGGTTCACTCATGATCCTAGGTCCCGTGTTTATGTCAAGAGGGTAGCCTCGGGGCGTGACAAACTTGGTATCAGAACATTAGGTTTAAGAGTCCTAAGATGTCTGAAAAGCCCCACTAGGTAGAGTTCATTTCATGAGTGTGAAGTGCGCCACACCTATGAGGGGTAGGCTACGAAGTGTTTTTAGGAAAAACTTCACTTTCTTGTTATTCTTATCGTGCGTGGGTATGATTTCCCTTCTAATTCAACGTTATGTGTTTCAGATCATGCCTCTTCGTAGAGCTTACGCAATGAATGTTATTGCCCACAACACTAACGCAGTTCCTCCAGTCCCAGACCATGAGGTTTCGAATGCAGAGTTTTGGAATGTTATCCAACTTTTGGCCCATAGCGTAGCCAACCAGAACAACCAACAGCTTCCAATTCCTGCAAATACTAGTGGTAGATCAGTGGCAGCCAGAGTCCGAGATTTTGTTCAGATGAATCCACCTGAGTTTCTTGGGTCGCAAGTTGGTGAAGACCCCAGAACTTCATTGATAAGGTCAAGAAGATCTTTGGAGTGATGCAAGTGATTGGAAACGATAGGGTAGAGTTGGCGTCCTACAAGCTTAAAGATGTGGCTCACATTTGGTTCACGCACTAAAAGGAAAACAGGGGTGAGAATGTTGCTCATGTGACTTGGGAGCGTTTTATCGAAGCTTTTCTGGACAGGTTCTTCCCGAGAGAGTTGAGAGAGGCTAAGGCGCGGGAATTTATGAATTTGAGACAAGATTCAATGTCAGTCCAGGAGTACAGACTCAAGTTCACCCAGTTCTCCAGGTATGCTCCACATATGGGTGCCGATCCCAAGGCAGAAATGAGTAAGTTCCTATTTTGGGTATCTGACTTGGTGAAGACAGAGTGCAGAAATGCTATGTTTTGGAGGATATGAATATCTCTAGGCTCATGACTCATGCTGAGCAGGTTGAGGGAAATAAGCTTAGAGAACTAGCTAATGACAACAAAAAGGATAGAACATGGAACTATGGGTACTCTTAGAAGAAATTGGGTGGTGGAAATCGCTCGTAGTTTCAGCAAAGGTCTTCAGCTCCAGCACCTTCATCAGTTAGTACTTCATCCCCAGGTTCCGACAGGATCAGAAAAGTAGGGCAACAGGCTCTAAGTCTCAGGGGAGCGTTTCATGTAACAAGACCTACCCAACTTGTCCAAAGTGTGGTAAGAATCATCTGAGAGAGTGCATTGCAAGCAAGGAAGAATGTTTTGGTTGTGGTCAGACTGGTCACAGGTTGAGAGATTGCCCTTCTTCAAAACAGGGACAATGAGGTAACAATAATAGGGCTCAGTCTACAGCTCCAGCAGCACCAGCAGGTCACCCAACTCAGCAGGGTGTTTCATCTGGTACAGGTGATGGTCAGCGTCAGAACAAGTTGTATGCTCTCCGGGCTCGCTAGGTCAGGAAGATTCTTTTGATGTGGTTATTGGTACGTTGCGAGTCTTTCATTTAGATGTTTATGCTTTGTTAAATCCAGGGGCTACTCATTCCTTTGTAACTCCATATATAGCAGTGAACTTCGGTGTCAATCCAGAAACTCTCTCAGAACCCTTCTCAATCTCTACTCCAGTTGGTGACCCAGTTATAGCTAGACGGGTATACAAAAGTAGCCCTGTCATAGTCTCTCAGAAAGTCACCTCAGCAGATCTTGTAGAGTTATAAATGGTAGACTTTGATATCATTCTAGGAATGGATTGGTTACATTCATGTTTTGCCTCAGTCGATTGTAGAACTAGGATCGTTCATTTTCAGTTTCCAAGCAAACCAGTCTTAGAATGGAAGGGTAGTATCCCAGTGCCTATAGGCCGATTCATTTCCTACCTTAAGGCTAGAAAGATGATTTCCAAGGGGTACATCTATCATCTTGTTCGGGTTAAGGATTCAAACTTCAAAACCCCAACTCTTGAGTCAGTTCAGTAGTAAATGAGTTTTCAGAAGTGTTTCCAGAAAATCTTACCAGAATTCTTTCTGAAAGGGAAATCGACTTCGGAATAGATCTCTTTCCAGATACCCAGCCTATTTCGATTCCTCCTTATAGAATGGCTTCAGTTGAGCTTAAGGAATTGAAGGAACGGTTGAAAGACCTTCTAGATACGGGCTTCATCAGACCCAATATTTCCCCATAGGATGCTCCAATGATGTTCATGAAAAAGAAAGATGTTTCTCTTAGAATGTGCATTGACTATCGGCAGTTGAAGAAAGTCACAATCAAGAATAAGTACCTTATCCCCAAAATTGATGACTTATTCGACCAACTTCAGGGTGCTAGTCATTTTTCGAAAATAGACCTCAGATCCGGTTATTATCATCTCAGAGTCAGATATAGTGACATCCCGAAAACAACCTTTAGAACTCGGTATGGTTATTATGAATTTGTAGTTATGTCATTTGGACTAACCAATTCCCCTGCAGCTTTCATGAATTTGATGAACAGGGTGTTCAAGCAGTATTTGGACTTGTTCGTTATCGTCTTTATTAATGATATCCTCATTTACTCTAGGAATGAGGAAAAATATGCGACTCATTTGAGGGTTGTCCTCCAAACTCTCAAGGATCGCCAGTTATTCGCTAAGTTTAGCAAATGTGAGTTTTGGTTACAATCAGTTACTTTCCTTGCGGATATAGTATCTAGCGAAAGGATTTGAGTGGATTATCAGAAAATAGAGGTAGTGAAGCAATGTCCAAAATCCACCTCTCCTACAGATATCAGAAGTTTCTTGGGTTTAGCCGGTTATTACAGAAGGTTTGTAGAAGGATTTTTATCCATAGCTTCTCCATTGACTAAGTTGACTAAAAAAAAGGTTAAGTTTCAGTGGTCAGATGAGTGTGAGAAGAGCTTCTCAAAACTGAAAACTAGGGTGACTATAACTTCTGTTTTGACTTTACCAGAGGGTTCAGATGGTTATGTGATCATTTGTGATGCCAGAGTCGGCCTAGGTTGTGTATTGATGCAGTGAAGTAAGGTTATAGCTTATGCTTCTAGACAGCTTAAGGTGCATGAGAAGAACTATCTGACTCATGACCTCGAGCTTGTAGCCGTAGTATTTACCCTAAAGATTTGGAGACACTACTTGTATAGTGTTCACGTAGATGTGTTTACAGACCATAAGTCCCTTTAGTATGTGTTCACCCAGAAAGAGTTGAATCTTTGCCAGAGGAGATGGCTTGAATTCCTCAAGGACTATGATATGAATGTGTTTTACCATCCTGGTATTGCCAATGTAGTAGCTGATACTCTTAGCAGATTATTTATGGTTAGTTTAGCACATGTTGAGG
This sequence comes from Solanum tuberosum, assembly GCF_000226075.1. Taxonomy (NCBI): domain Eukaryota; kingdom Viridiplantae; phylum Streptophyta; class Magnoliopsida; order Solanales; family Solanaceae; genus Solanum; species Solanum tuberosum. The sequence goes on along the minus strand of NW_006238963.1, from coordinate 1,562,025 downwards.
AAGGAAGGAAGGAATTAGCAAAAGATGTTCACCGTCTTGCTCACTTAGGAGTTTGCCTTATGAACATGCAATTTCACGAGAACATTGTGAAAGGGGGAAATGGCTTCTTATCGAGAGATAGATTACAACAAAAATGACTCATGAGGATAGTTGGAAGCAAGGAACATATCAGATGATGGTGTGATAGTTCATAATGGGTCAGAATCTTCATTGGTAGCGGAGGTTAAGGAAAAGCAAGACAGTGATCCTATATTGCTTCAATTGAAGGGTGCAGTTCATTAGCAAAAAGTTGAGGTTTTCTCCCAAGGGGAGATGGTGTGCTTCGCTACCAGGGTCATTTATGTGTTCCTAAGGTGGGTGATTTGAGACACCATATCCTTACAGAATCCTATAACTCCAGGTATTTTATTCACCCAGGTGCCACCAAGATGTACCGTGATCTGCGGGAAGTCTTTTGGTGGAATGGCATGAAGAGGGATATAGCAGATTTGGTGGCTAAGTGCCCTAATTGTCAACAGGTGAAGGTAGAACATCAGAAACCATGAGGTGGTGCCACCAACAGGCACCTACGGACCGTGCATTGACCCACAGACCATAGGTAGGGTCCGTGGTTTCCCACCTGCAACTCCCTCCCAAAATCCCAAAAAAAATCCTACTAAGTCCAAAACCACACCAGAACCTATGGACGGTAGGTGGGACCACGATCCATGGTTTAGGTCCCCGATCTTCAGCCCTCTGAAGCCAAACGATAGATTGATAGGATGAGCCGTCGATCAGTCCACGGTCCGTCGGTCAGGCCCAACATCGATGTCCCCGACAACTTTTAAGTCAGGGGTCATTTGGTCTTTTCCCCTATGCGTTGGACACCTAAACTATGTCATTTAACCCCTAAACTATGTCGTTTTGGTGAGTTTAAGCCTAGTAACTAAAACAGAACCTACCCTAATCGATCATTCTCCAAAATTCACCAAAACTAGAGCAAAAAGAGAAGAATCGATCGACCAAGCCCTCTCCAAGAATGTAGTAATTATTCTCCAGTTCCAGCCCCCAAATCGAAAGATTTCTCCGTGGAATTCGTCACCAGGTATGTGGGAATTCACTAGTGGGTTCCTTTCACCCATTAGGTCCCTAGAATTCAGTCAGATTCTTGATTCCTTTCATATTGTTTAGACCTAGGGTTTCTTGAACTTTAGAGAATTGTTGTGATTTAGCTGGTGTAGTGCTCATACTCAGATTATCATATTTTCGTAACAATGTTGCTTAGCTTCTTGCATGAAACTCAAAACCCTAGTGGTGTAGATTTATTTAGTTCATGAATTACACTAGCTAGGACAGATAAACAAATATACATGCCTCAGTTTTCAAATGTTTCATTATCAGTACTTAATGTTGCATTTTCAGTTAGCATGTCAGAATATTGAGCTGTCCAGTTTATTTCAGTTATGTTGTATTGTACACATTTCCAGCTGAGAGTATGCTTAACACCGAGTTGGACTAAGGTCATTCACCTTCATAACTCTGTAAATCTATTCGGATGATATGCTAATTTATACAGCCGAGTCACAAGGGCTTTTTCTTCTACTCCCTTCCCGAAAGATAGAGGGAACTTAGCCTCTGACAAAGTAGTAGCTGACATAGGAATAGTTATCAAAGAAAGAGCTTCCGCTAAGATTCTGAAAGTCCCAGAACTACGTGCCCCCGTAGTTTAAAAGTCTCCTCTGTTGGGCATCAGTTTTAGTGATCACGCCAGTTATGCCTTTATACCCCTAACAAGGTATATTGGGTCCTCTCGATGGGTCGTATACATCAGACTCCATATTTAGCTCACGTGGTTTTAGGTCGGTTAATAGTATCTCTCATGGTCAGACTCTAGTCCATTTGACCAGGTTTCAGATATACTTCAGTATTCAGTTTCAGCATGTTATGTACTTGGTCATTGCATTCAGTTTAGTTCATTTTCAGTACGTCTCAGTATCTTTATCATGTTCAGGGTATATCATTTCTCAGTATGCTTTGTTCAGTTATATATGTGTTCAACTTTATCCTATCCTACATGCTCAGTACCTTCCAAGTACTAACGCATACTCTGCATTACATCTTTTCGTTATGTAGGTTCAGGTACTCAACATTCATATCACGTGTAGATCGGTTCCCGATTCATATTCAACAGTATCAGTGGTGAGTCCTCAGGACAATATACATGTTTTCTATTTTAGTCTTTCATTTTGGTTTCAGTTTTACTAGAGTTAGCTGGGGGCTTGTCCCAACATCTCTAGTCAGTTAGAGGCTTATTTCAGACATAGATAGATTCAACTTTAGTATTTTCAGTTATAGTTCAGTGTTATTAACTCTTATCATGTATTTATATTCAGACTAGTATTGGGTATTCCCCACCTTTTTAGTTTATCTCATGTTTTAGCTTCCGTACAATATCTCTTATTTCAGAATATGTTTGTATGCTTATGTTATGCCAACTCAGGGTTAGCTAGGGGTCACTTGTGATCCTAGGTTTCGTGTTTATGTCAAGGGGGTAGCCTCGGGGCATGACAAGGTTGAATGGTGAAAATGCCAGCCAAAAAGGCGAGAAGAAGGGACACTTGGCGCATCGCCAACCAGATCGAGGTAAAGGATCGAAAGGGGTGTGAGAACCAAGTGGTGGATCATTTGTCTCGTTTAGAAACCAACCTGGTTGATTCCAATGAGAGGAACATTGTGGCTGAATTTCCTGATGAAATAGTGATGAGGGTAACCCAAGGCAACACACCTTGGTATGTCGACTTCGCTAACTATGTAGTATGTGGTATAATACCCGAGGGACTGAACTTCTACCAGAAAAAGAGGTTCTTGTTTAATGTAAAGAGATACTTCTGGGATGAATCATATCTATTTAGAGAATGTGCATATCATATAATTCGAAGATGCGTACAAAAAAAGGAAGCCAATGCAATTCTCAATGCTTGCCACGCTTCACCTATGGGTGGTCATCATATCGGGGTGCGAACAACTGCCAACGTGCTTCAAAGTGGATTTTATTGGCCATCACTATACCAAGATACTTATGGTTTCATTAAACAATGCACACAATACCAAAAGCATGGAGGAGTATCAAGAAGGCGTGAGTTGCCTCTCAACCCCATCCTCGAGGTCGAACTATTTGATGTGTGGGGAATTAACTTCATGTGACCGTTTGTGAGCTCTTTTGGAAACAAGTATATATTGGTAGCGGTTGATTACGTCTCAAAGTGGGTGGAGGCTGTAGTTTTGCCCAATAATGAAGGAAAGAGTGTGGTGCAGTTCTTGAAGCGATATATTTTCACATGGTTAGGGACTCCACATGCTATTATCAGTGATGGAGGGTCTCATTTTTGCAACCAATTATTTACCGCACTCTTGGGAAAATACGGAGTCAAGCATAAAGTTGCAATACCCTATCATCCGCACACAAGTGGCCAAGTTAAAGTGTCAAATCGAGAAATCAAGGGTATTCTGGCAAAAATAGTTAATGCAAATCGGATCGACTGGTCTTAAAGTTGGATGATGCCCTTTGGGCATACCGCACAGCTTTTAAGACTCCAATTGGCATGTCTCCATACCAACTGGTATTTGGAAAGTCATGTCACCTACCAATCAAGCTTGAACACAAAGCACTGTGGGTGTTGAAGGCATTAAATTTGAATTGGGGGAATGCTTCGTAAGGGAGAGTCAATCTACTTCATGAATTGGAGGAGTTTCGGTTGAGCGTATGAAAGTTCAACCCTTTATAGAGAGAAAGTGAAGAAGTGGCAAGACGCTAAAATTCATCAACAAGAGTTTTGAGTGGGTGATTTTGTTTTGTTCTATAATTCTCGTTTGAGACTTTTCCCAAGTAAAATCAAATTGAAGTGGTGTGGCCTATTCAAAGTAACTCGAGTGTTCACAAATGGGGCAATTGAAGATGAAGGTAAAGAAGGACTAGCATTCAAAGTAAATGGACAGCGTCTAAAGCTCTATTTTGGAGAATTTCAAGAAATATCGGTAATTAAAGTGGTGTATTTGCAAGATGCGGGAGAGCATTTCCACGTCCTGCCACGATATTAAATAAGGCGCTTCTTGAGAGGCAACCCAAGTTTTGGTTGTTTTTTAATAACGTTTGCTGAATGTGCAGGCACTGGCGATTGAGCGATGATAGGACTCTTTCGACGGTTCGCCGAGTGGTTCGGTGAACCCGATTTAGTCCACCTTTTGATCCAAAATAGAGGACCACCATTCTGGAAAATTTGGTGAGCTGTAAGACTGTTCGGCGGTTCACCGAATAGTTTGGCGAGCCCGATTTAACCCGCCATTTGGTCCCAACTAGAGGGTCAACGTTCTGGAAATTTTGGTGAGCTAGCTTCAGTTCGGCGGTTCGTCGAACGATTAGGCGGTCTAAAGCAGCTATCGCCGATTAGGCATAAAGTGAAGAGTTCTTCTTACCCTTCTCATTTCATTCAGTGATCATTCATTTTAGTTATGTTTTTACTTTTATTTTTGCATTGAGGACAATGTTAGGTTTATTTAGTGGAGTGAGGTATATTCATACCTACCTTTTTATGGCAGTTTTTATGGATATTGTTGCTTGTTATGAATGCTTGACTTTATTTGTAACTATTTGTTTTAATGTGAATGTGTTGGTAATGTTTGTGAATGTGGTTGTTCTCTCGCAAATTTGAATGTCGATTGTGATCAATATCGATGACTTGAATAGTGCTCTTGATTGAACGATATGTGTGTGCGATTCGAATGAGGCAAATTTGAGTTGCATATGTTATATGTGAACTCTTAGCATCTCATTGTGATTGGCCGGTTATTTAAATGAATCTTGTGATGATCGTTGCACGCGAGCTAAAATTGTAGAGTCTTGTTTGATGAGTGTGTTGAATGCCATGTGTGGTGAGGTTATCTAGAGATGTGTGTGTGATAACACCTAGAACTTTCCCCATTTGTCCAATTGATTAATTTAGGCGAATGATAGAGATAATCTTAGGCACAAGTTATAGAGAGTGAACCAAAATTGCAATTATACCTCTTTGTGACCACCTTGTGAGAGTGTGAACCTTGCTTGACACCATTTGAGTCTATCATTTTCTTTGGATGAAACTTTTCCCTTCCCACCTAAAATCTTCATGAAGCATTGGTCCTTTTGAATAACCAACTTAAACCAAAAACCTAAGTTGGGGGTGTGGTAAAAAAAAAGGAGGAAAGTCAAGAAGTTTGTAAAAATTTGCTCTTGATAGATTGTGTTTAAAAAGATGGAACCCCTCCATGTAATAAAAAAAAAAAATCAAAAGAAGAAAAAGATTGAAAAAGAAAGAGAATGTTGAAATAAAGTTTGTGCAATGGATAAACGAAATGGAGTGTCCAATGAATCATGCTTAAAAGAGCATAGGGTAATTGTGAAAATCAAAAAGAGTGAAAGAAAAGGAAGAAAAGTGAAATGCAGGCCATGCTTCATGAAGGTAGAAGTCACTAAGCCAAAATGATCATACTATTACCCTCAGCCCCGTTACAAGCCTTGAAAGACCTTTGTGATCTTGATTGAGATTAATATCATGTTGATTGGAAAATATGGGCAAGCCTATGGGTAGAATCATGCATGTGTTTATCTTTGAGAGTGTGAGAGTTGTCTTTGATTCCTAAATTCTGAAATTTTGATGAGTTGTGTGTGAGCATGGAATCATTATTGATGTGAGGGCATTCAAATACTTTTGTTGAGCTTGAAATCGCATTTGAAGCAAGCATTGTGAGCCTAAAGTCTATTTGATGATGGCTAGTCACAGTTTGAAACTTGTAGTGCACAATTGAACATTGTGTGGACAGATTGAACCTCATGTGCATTCATGTTGAGTCTTGAGTAACACTATTTGTAGCCAACCCTGTTGAACTAATTGATCTTGTGTTTTACTTGAGGACAAGCAAAAGTTTAAGTTGGGGGTGTTGAAGAGTCGGGGATTTTGACTCATTTAAGGCATAAGATCTAGAGTCTTGGTGTCCTCAATGCATATTCCATGCTCTAAACTGATGTTTTAAGGATAATTACAACAAGAAAGGAAAAAGAGCAAGGCAAGGATACTACTGGGCAAAAAGGAGTGAAAAAACTGAAGAAAAGAAGGACTGATGATCGCTAAAGCCACTCGGCGAGTCTCCGATTGGCTCTTCAGCTCGCCAAAAATCACAGCAGCCAGCCCTTGAACAAAGGCAACTCGGTGGTGAAATGTACAAGTCGGTGACGAGCCGATTGGATCGGCAAAGGATATTCAGTCCACCTAAAGTTATAGGATGACTGGTGAAAATGCAAGCCAAAAGGCGAGAAGAAGGGACAATTGGCGCATCGCCAACCAGGTCGGCAAGACTAACTTCGAACGCCTAAAGTTACAGCACACAAAGAGTGCAGACTCAAGCCAAAAAGGTGAGGGACAAAAGCATTTGGTGCGTCGCCGACCTGGTCAGCGACGCTCGACTTATTCTGCCGAATGGCCCCAAAGCCAAAAATCTGGGAACGTATTAATTGAATTTTGAAAAGAGAAAAAGGGGTTCCCACATATTCTAACTCTGAGTTTCTTATCTAAAGCACTATGAACATTGTTTTTAGTATTTTTGAGTAGAATTTTAAGTTCAATTTTGATTTCAAGTTGATTTTAAGCATTGTGAAGACTTGCAATTTGTTACCCAGCTAATGGAGAACATAGTTGGTAACATTTTATTACTTTTTATAATGTATGGCTAAAATCTCAATTCTTTGGGAGTGTGATTATGTGATTAAATGTTGCAATTAGCTTATGGGTGTTAGTATTTACTGATTAAATTGTTGATTTGAAGTGGGTTTGATTGATAGTTGAGTTTTAATTCATGATTGTAGCTGAAAATACAATTCTAGTTTAACATTCTAGGCTTGCTTGAGAAAGATGTTTTAGAATTAAAACTAACAATTGATGATTGTAGTGATTGGGTTATTGTGGATTCAGCTTGAGAAAGTGAGTCTTAACTAGGGGTGTGCAAAAACCGATTTAACCAATAAACCGAACCGAAAAAACACTATTGGTTTATTGATATTGGGTTATTGGGCTAACGGTTTTTAAACGGTTTTGCTAAAATTTTTTATTGGGTTATTGGTTCGGTTTCCGGTTTATAATTTTGTTAATGGTTAAACCGATAACCCAATAAGACTATACTAAATTTTCTAGTCTTATTATTAATGGTTAAACGATTGTTACTTTCACACTTTTTGTTAATGGTTAAAAGATTGTTACTTTCACACTTTTTCCTTTGAATGTGTCTAGTGTCTAAACTTGCAAGAAAAATGATTGCTACTTTTATGATTATTACTTTCATGCCAAATGCTTGAAAAATCATATGGTTTATTTGAAAATTTTCTTATCGTGTATATAATATATATGAGTATTTTCTTATTGGTTAAACCGAAAACCGAACCGTTAAGTACCATAAACCGATTAACCAAAAACCGATAAGAAATATGTTATTGGTTTGGTTATCGGTTTGACGTATTTACAAACCGAAAACCAATAAACCAAACCAATTGCACCTAAAACCGAACCGAACCGACCGATGTGCACTCCTAGTCTTAACTAAATCCTACCAATCTAGCTCGAGAGAGTAGACTAATTGAGGTTTTTGGATGTTCTTAATTATTTTGCTTGTCGAGGTTCGAGAGAACTTGCTTGAATCGTAATAGTTGATCGAGAGATGGCTATTACATCTAAAGTCTAGGCTACCCACTAAGATTCAACATCTTTTAGTAAATGATAATACCCATATAGTGAAATTGGTATTTAATTGATCACATCTCCAAGGATCCCTCTCTACTTGATTACTCCCATGTTTTCGTAATTGTTAATTGCTCAATCTAATTTCCTCCATTTGACACTAGTTGTCAACCCCTGTAATTTACTTTAATTGTTTCGATAATGTCTACTTCTACAATTGATTAGAACACTTCCTTTACTTCGTAATTGAATTCTCTACCGTATCACTCCATGTTGGATCGACCCCAACTCTTCGTTGGGTTTATTCTAAATTGCAATCGCCTACACTTAGAATTGGATGAAGTGTAGTTGAGCGTTATCAGATACCACTAGTCGACTGCTTGATTTATTGTTTGAAGAAAAAAAGTGAGTTCTCCCATGAGATTGATCTCAAATTATTCTAATATTTACAAAATTTTCACACAAAGAAGAGTTAGAACTACTAAACATAATGTCACTTCAAGAGAAGTTATCTTAAAATGAGAAATATACAGTCGTTGAAAGTCTATAACGATTGATTTTTTTTAATTGTCACCGATTGCTAAAAGTCTTGTCCTTAAAAATTTGACGATCGGATTATAAATTCAGTCGTTAAAGATTCTTCAGTGACGACAAAAGTTTTTTCATTAAATTTCCTTTTAGCGATAGATTTTCCTTTGCCACTTGTCAATTTCTCTTTTATAACTTCTATCTAGTCATTTTTTAATCCCATCGTTGAAGGATTCGATCATCAGAAATAAGAATCCAATACCAACACTTCATTCAAATGCATTCAACCATTCGCATAGAATACATCTAAATTTTTTTCAAAATAATCAATTTGTATATAAATTTGATAGTTAATTACAAAAGAAATAAAGTATCTCAATTTTTCAGTTCGTAAGTCTATTACAACTTGTACAAATATAAACTTCAAACAATTTCTTAACAAGATCAAACATAATGGACATGAACTTTCCGTTAGGTTCCCACTAACTTTAATTTTCTCCATCTCAGAGCAAGTGACAAACAAGCTACACTCAGTCATTGCATCTTTCATACTCTTTCCTTCTATGAAAACAATAAATATTATCAACAATGTGAGCAAATGAAAGTGAAAATATAGCATTAAGCGATGATTAAAGAACTTATAACTAATTCCTGCACCAAAAAAATTGATAAATGTAACTGAACTTCAAATATGCGCACATTTACCCAAAGTTGAAATATGTAATAACTTGCAAATGAAAATCCACAACTAAAACTAATCAATACATACTACACCATTAATCATATCATGACCCTGATCCACTGTGAGTGGCACCCACACTAACCTTCTAATGGAAGAACCAACTACCAATTCAAACTTAATCATTTAAGAAGCAAAGTCTTGATATGAAACATTAAGAAAATAATTAAAAGATCGAGTTCCCATAAACTCAATCATTCAATAAAATTATTTCGGAATGAACTCTCTAAAATCTTAAAGTCATAGTATCAAAATACTAACAAGTCTAGGATGTCTAAGTTTGAACAATAGACTAATAAAGTAATAAGGAATCCATAGTAGCCCGAAGAAAGTGACTAACCCTTGGATTCAGATAACGGAGGTCTCGATGTTGTGGTCGCGAAGCAGCCGTTTGAATATGCCATGTACTCAATAAAAAAAAGCAAGTGCAATATCAGTACATAACCATAATGTACTAGTAAGATCATCGACTAGTTTCAATATATAAAATATGAACATGCAACCACAACTCAGTAAGCAAATAATACACAATTACAATTATAAGGAAAACATAGCATGGATTTCCAATCCTTACCCCGAGTTGATATGCATAGACAACATGAATCATCACAACATAACAAGTCAATCTAGTTCTCTCATAGAACTCACACGTACAAACTGCTCGTGTACCGATGTGGTACCCATTTCCAAAGTTAGTGTACCAATGTGGTACCCATTTTTATTGTACCAATGTAGTACCAGTTTCTATTGTACTAGTGTGGTATCCATTCTAGATGTTAGTGTGTCGGCGTGGTACCCATTTTAATAATAATATGTATCGATGTGGCATCTGATCTCAACCATGAACACACAACACAATCACAATCAAAATATATCACAATTATGCATGTACATTCACATAACACATTCATTACATGTGATTGACAACATCTTTCATTTCACATCATGTCTTTCCAATTTATCTAATCATATATCATACATGCATTACTAACGACATAGTTAACAAGCATATGTAACATAAACGAAAAACAACAATCATCACCTACCTAGAATCAAGTCTTGGACGCTCTATTGAACTTGAGTCTTCCCTTTTTGTAATATTATAGCCTGCTCTTGGTCTAAAACAATAATAAAATATAACAAACAATGAATAATGACTCTACATATCTGAATTATACCCAAATCTTAAATTCTAGGCCATTCCATTAATTATCCTACCCAATAAGGATTTTTTCCATCATTAATTTAAGTTAAAATCCTTTTTCAAGAGTAGCACCCTAGAGTCTAACGCTTAAGAATCAAAATACAAGTTGGGAAAGTAATTAACTTACTTTTATCGAAGAGATTGGTGGAAAAACTAAAGAACGCTGTCTTAAATGGCCCTTCCTTTTTCCAAGAACAAAGTTGTAGAAAATAAAAGGTTTTGAGACTTTTCTGCAAAATAATCTGACTAACCATGCTATAGCGGCATCATCATAGCGGCTCATCTGCTATAGCGGGAATTAATTCATCATGTTATAGTGGTGTGATAACTGCTATAGCGGCTTGCACAGAGACAAAGACTCATAAATTCTCTCTAAAGCCCAATTTTGTAACACACCTTCAAATATTGACGCTCTATCCTAATTTTTCACGCCAAATTCGATATCGGAGTTTTACTCACCCGAATTTAATTTTGGAAGGCCTTATGGAAATTGACAGTAAGGATATATACATATGTAAGGTATAACGAAAGGTATATGCATATCATTTATTATAGTTCAGAGATATATTTGTCCTTTTTTGTAGTCTTTAAAGTAAGGCTGGCAAACGGACAGGACCGGATCAACAGGACCGGTTTTACCGGAACCGGTCCTCGTTACCGGATTTCCTTACCGGAACCGGATCTTACCGGAACCGGTTTTACCGGAAATTTCCAAAGGTTCCGTCCGGTCCCTTAGTTACCGGATTGGAACCGGTTTGGACCGGACCGGAACCGGTTCTTACCGGATCATTTTGTACCGGTAACTTTTTTTTATTTTTTTATTAACTTTAATTATTATATAATATTATATTATTAATTAATAAAATTATATTATTAAAAAACTTCAATTTAAAACTTTAA
>NW_006238963.1:1536385-1547773 GCF_000226075.1 Solanum tuberosum | reverse complement strand
GCCCAACGGCTCCTTAACGTTAATATTTTTTTAAAAAAAAATAAATAAATAAATAAAATTAATTTGACCGTTGAACCGGACCGGAACCGGTTCTTACCGGACCGGATCAACCGGATAAAAATCCGGGTTCCGTTTCGGTACCGGTTCCGGTACCTATAAGACCGGTTCCTTACCGGTTCAACCGGTACCGGTCTTACCGGTACGGGAACCGGACCGGACCGGGCAAAAACCGATCCGTTTGCCACTCTTACTTTAAAGTCACCAGGCTTATTATTTGGATATTTCATGAAAAGTACCATTTTCAATCATTAACTTTTTTTTATTGTCATTTATGTACTCCTTCCATTACTGAACAACTAATTATAGAATATAAGACGATCATGAAGTTCTTCACGCTATTGTTCATATGTTATGAAAAATATTATCCAGCCAAAAGAATTCAAATCATAACTTTACCAGCATCTGTCATCAAATCATAGTTACAGTCTAAACTTATCCATTCCTCTCGTAGAATCCTACATCTATTTTTTCAATACAAAGTCTTGCTCCATACTACGTGATGTTAGCCTCAACTATTAACGTGTAAATTTGAGAATTGTCTCCTCACCATCAATGAGAGAATTGAAGATAGACAGATGTTATCATACCGATTCATGCACACGTGAGACTCTCTAGTAATTTTTGAAGTTGTGACTAAGTGGTAGGAGTATTTCTGGTTTGTATCTAGTATTGAGATTTGAATCTATGGTGATGGTTGGAGTACTTTCTAATGATGATACAAATGTAACTCATAAAATATAAGTGATATACCAATACACTGCTCAACAATAAAATGTCACTATATTTTCTTTCAAAAATCATTTTCTCAAATTAAACCCTTAAAAAATAAATGATACAAATTCGTAACAATTGATACAATAGATAATAAGTGTAAGTGAAATTAGAATGTATAAATACAAGTGATACACAAAAATAACAATTGATAAAGAGGAACAAATGAATACAAGTGAAATTAAAGTGAATGAATACAAGTATGCACATGTGACTTAAGTCTTAATAGAAGAAATTTATTATTGTTCTGGTATCAAAACTTGAAGAAAATTTTTGGACTTGCCTCACTTAATAAGGAAGCAATTAAGTTAATATTCTACTTAAAATGATCAATTGAGATTACCCATATTGATAAGTATGTTTGCCATAATATTTTTCGATAATCCATAAACTTGTTGGTATTCCTCGATATCTGAGCATTCATATTCAAATTTTCACTTCCTGCATTTAACACCTTAGAATTTGGTAAGTTTGACTTGTAAAATGTAAGATGAATTTACGGACAGGTTCACAGACAATGAAGAGGTTCACGACTTGTTAGCCCAACCGTGAACCAGACACCTCTAAGGCTCAGGAAAGCTTGACCCTTCACGGACAACTGAACGGTCCGTGGAAGGTAGGGCCGTGGTGATCGATTATAAAAAATCCCAATTTCCCCCAAGTTCATGATCATCCTCACGGACCGTGAAGGGGTCCGTCAACTTTTAAGTCAGGATTATTGTAGTCTTTTCTTATGCGCCTACTACCGAAGATATGTCGTTTGACCACTATTCTAAGTCCTATATAAGTACTTTAAGTCCTAAAACTACCCATTCTAAAATCATTCTCCTAAATCTCAAATTCCTTCCAAGTTCTTCCCCCAAATTTCCCTCTCAAGCAAAGGAAGAAAAAGCTAGGGTTTTACTTCAAGCTTTCCAATTTACCATAGCTTTTGGACCTTGATCACTAAGGTATGTTAGTATTCACCTATGAAGCCCTTTTCTCCACTGGGTCCCCAAATATTCCAATTCTACTAGTTCAATTCTCAATTCAAAGTTAGGATTTTATTCAATTTCCATGAGCTCTTCTCAATTATGATTCAATTAGTTGTTTTCTATCTTATAATGCATGAATTGAAGTATTTACATGATTTTGAGTTGAATTCACATGAACCATTTTGACTATGGACACAAGATGAAGCTTATGAACTGATCTATGAATTTTTAAACATATATCTGTTTTTATGAAATTGATGTAAATGACTCGAGGATGCTTTTAGATGAAAGTATAAATGAGATTGTGAAAGGTTTGCTCAGAATCAAGATTTAAAGACTTATTTTAAATGTCTTTAGCTTGGATTGGTAGTTTAATTGTGTCTTTCCATGGATGATGAAATAAATATGATTAATGACTATTCTATGGGATTTTACTTAGCACCGAGTGGATATTGAGATGGAGGCTCTCTCGCTAGTAGAGATTCGGTCTCTAGTAGCAATCTCTTTGTCCCTAACTACGTGCCCCCGTAGGATGTCTTAACTAGTGAATCCATATAAGCTAGAAGTTTATGGTCCTTACCTTGGCAAGTAGGACATCTCTTTTTGGTGTGGGATAGATATCGGATTCCCTATTTTAGCTTAAATGGTCTATGTCGATTAATGTAAACATCCCACAGTAATGAACTAGGTTACTTTCAAAGTATCTCACAAAGTGTTTTAATATGATAAGTTTGCATTGACCATGATTATGACTTGTGTTTTCAAAACATCTTATCTTATGCTTTAGCTTGGTCATTGCATGCATGATAAGTCCTTTTAGCATGATTTCATATCGTTTATGTAGTGTTGTCATACTTAGTACATTTGATGTGTTAATGCATACTTGTGCCTACATTGTTTCACTAATGTAGAGTTCAACGCTCCTACCTCACATACTTGTGGCTAGTTGATCTCCCTTGTTGATTTGAAGATTGGTGAGTCCTCATGTTCCGAGGATCAAGACACTTTTATAAATTCCCTTTATTTTAGTTTTCAGACATTATACGTGGTACATGAGTTATGTCCCAACCACTTCTTCTGATGAATTAGATTCTTGTTGAGACTATGTTAGACTTCCTCTTTGTCAAGCTTTTTTATTTGAGAATGCTTATTTTGAAATCTTTGTTTCTATTATCTTGTATGATGTATGCTAAGTGGCTTTTGTAGAGCATTTCAGAATTCTATACGTCATGTTACACCTAGAGTATACTTTGGGTCGTGACACTACATTTAAAAAGAAAATTGATAAGTGGGAGCAACTAATTAAAGATTGCATTCTCAAGAATGAAATTGATGAATTTTATTTTGGCAGAAATTGATACAAGGGTGATTTTCAAACACTAATCAATGTGAGGTTTATCCTTGTACGACAACCAACACTCTTGTTGACTTCAATTTTCCCAACATGCCAACTTTAGGCAATTTGGCTTTAACTCGAATTTAGGTAGAAATAAATGAGACTAAGGTATTAAGCATTCTTAGGCAACACAATATGAAAGACAACAATACAGAAATAAGAACAACACAAGGCACTATTTACTGGAAACCCAATTCCCAATTTGTATTAATTAAAGTGAGTATAAGAACGCTCAGATTTGTACCACCCTTGGTACTAAGATCACCTAGACCTTACTTATATTCTGCCATAAAAAAATATTTCTTAATGATTTGCATAATGCATGAATAAAACACTTACTTTTTAGAAAAAAAGTTAGTTAACATACCATTAAGTGAGACGTTAATTTATTCTTACATAACATATACAAAGGACACGTTAAAGATAGAAAATTACACGTTTTTACACTTTTTAATTTGATCCATTTGATTGTTTTATTCCGAAAAGACTATCTAATTAGACATGCATCCATACTATATCTACTAACTCAACTCATACTTTTAAATTATTATCTATTATCTCGTAATTTAATAATTTTGTACGAAATTTGGAGTGAGATACACCACTTCTTAAAATTAGCCTAAAATAGACCCTTTATGTTGTTATACATCTAACTACTTAATCACCCCCTAAATCGCACTCGAAAAAAATCAAAAGAATTTTGAATTTTTTTATATTAGTGATACAACAGACCCTCTAAAGTCGTTATGTGCATGATTTGCTCCTAAGTTACTGTGTTCCAATTACATTTCTTAGTTAGACACACATAATTAGATGTATCTGCTTAGCATGTTGCGAAATACATATATTTGGACGGGCCAAATACATGTATCTAGGATAATATTTTTTTTAAAAGTTTTTGGAGCGAGTCGCGAGGCAGAGCGTATAGAAAAGGTTCCAAAGTGCAAATTGAAGGTGTAGAATCTATAGGGCATAAGTCCTAAAATTTGGGGTGTAAGCCGCGAGCATAAAAATGTACGTCCCGAGCGTTTTTTTGGTCTTAAAATCATTTTTATTTTAAATCATAATTTTTATTATTGGTGTAATAATATTTTTATTTTTGGCTATTATATTTTTTCACGTTGTAGTGAATTTTTCTAAAAAGGATAAACAAACTCACATAGAATATGCATTGCCATAAATAATTTTTTAGATAATTGTGTCTAAAATAGACAAGATTGAGCTTTCATAGCACTATATTTCTTAGACAACTTTATTCATTTTTTGTCATTACTCTTACACTTTTTATCCTCCTTCTTCTTAAAACATATAAACAATAATCAGTGCAAATATTACTTGAGGGTGGGAAGGACTAATAAATGTGAAGATGAATGATGATTTCATTTTGGCTATTGATGGGTAATTAAATGAGATGACTTTAGACAAGTTTTGAATGTGAACTTTGCAATTAATTGTCTATGTTTCATATGTGTAGGTGTGCAAATTCAAGTGTTGAACATGATAAGTGAGAAAGGCCAACAAGAATGCTAAAGAAATAAAAAGAACAAAAATGTGCATCTGCTAAGATATTTCCCGCCCGCGCAGTGGTCGCGCGCTCAAGTGTCCAGCGGCGCACCCGCGCAGAAACATTAAAGAAATTGTTGCCTCTCCAAGCGTTGATCGCGCGCTTGGGCTTCCGGTGGTGTGCTCGCGCGGCGTAGAGGCGTGAAATCATTAAAGGAAGAGTGTTTTTGGAATTTCGAAGGGAACCGTATGCTATATGATGTTGGAGCTTGACCCATGGCAAAAGGATCAAGAAAAAAAGCAAAAAAAATGCTAGGTTACAAAGAAGAGGAGGTGGAACACGCGGTACACTACTCGAATCCAAAACGGAAGTTGGAATTCAAAGTTTGATTTCTATGTCTTCTTTTTCATCTTTGTTCTTAGTAAACTTATTCTCCTCCATGGAGTAGATTCTTAGAGGGTATTTGACAAACATGTGTATTGATGAATTTGTTGGGATTTTGATTTTTCATTCTTATGCTTGAACTTGTTATGGAAGTTTGAATTGAATTACGACTCTATTCATTATTTAATTTAATTGAAAGAAGAATATCTTGGTGAATATTGTTACATAGTTTTGTTTGATTGAATCAATATATTTTCTCTAAAGTAATCGAAGGAGCTTTTTGATAATTATTGATTAAATCTCAAGGAAAAATAGTCGAAGGACGTTACTTCCTTAAGAACAATCATTAACATGTTTTTGCATATTAGAATCACTGGGGTATAATTGGTTTATTCTTTAACTTGAGATTTACTTGGAAGAAAAATCCAAGGCTTAAGGATACTCTAATAAGCTATCGAATTCGAGAATATCGATAGAACTTTAGATGTGATAAATGAATGTGGTCAAATCCCAACTCTCATTATGCACTTGTTTTGTCTTGTACCCTATCTTTTATTATTGATATTAATCTTCATAGTTACAAATTATTTTTAATTATCATTTAGTCTATAAAAGTCGTTCATAACCACAACCAACTCCTTTCTTTTGATCACCTGAATAATAGTTAGCAAGATTTGATTGAATTATTATTTGTACCAATTTCCGTGGAGACGATCTTTATACTATACTATTTTTGACTAAAAGCTAAACTTATAGTGTGTTTGTGCTCATCAAATTTTGATGCCGTTGCCGGAAATTGGCAACAAGTAGTTTTCAATTGAACTTTGTGTATTAATTCTGGTTTTGTTTTATTTTATTTTTTAGTTAACACCTCAAGTTTCTAGTACTGCAGGCAACATGAATTAACCAGAACTTTGGTGTATGACACGATCTTCCTCAAAAGAAGTTATCGAATACAATCCAGATTTGGAAAAAAAAACTTTACGCTTGCTTAAGAAGGAACTTGCCAAAAGGGTTTCAGGGCAGTCTCAGAGGCTTAATACAATGAGTGATATAAAAGCTGGTAATAGGGGTTTGAATGACCTACTCAATCTTGATAATCTAAATCGAGCACCTGGATTGAGGATGATGCTAAACATCCTGGGGTTGTTAACTGAAGAATCCACCGCCTTCCTGCTGAAATGGAAGACCAAATGGATCAAAATAATGGAAGGGCGGGGAGATTGCTAGGAGACTATGCTAAGACAATTTACAATGGGATGCAGTCCAGTGTAAGATATCCTCCTGTTGTAGCAAATAACTTTGAGATCAAGCACAATGTTCTCCGAGCAATACAAAATAACTGTGTTTTTAGAGGAAAGCAGAATGAGGATCCAACCAGTCATCTGATGGATTTCGATGAAATCATGAACACTTTTCACTACAATGGAGCATCGCACGATGCTATATACTTAAGGGAATTCCCTTTCTCCTTGAAGGATGATGCTAAGATCTTGGTACGAAGTTTATCTTCTGGATCAATCTGCACCTGAGATGAAATTATGATAAAGTTTCTTATAAGTATTTCTCACAAGCAAAACAACTAAAATGAGGAAGGAGATCAACAATTTCAGTCATCTAGAATCAGAAACATTGTTTGAAACATGAGAAAGATTCAAGAAATTGTTGAGGAAGCGTCCACATAATGGAATAGAACCATGGTTGCAATTGACAAATTTCTGAGAAGGGTTATCACATGCATCACGAAGAATATTAAATAATGCAGTGGGATGATCGATCATGAAAAAGACACTCAAAGAAGCAATTGAAATCCAAAATGAACTTGCAGATGATGCTAATCAGTGGGTGTTAGAGAATTCTGAAAAGAAGAAGACTGCAGGGGTACACCAAGTTGATACTTACAATACCTTGCAGGCGCTGATTGCAGCGATTGTAAAGGATGTGAAACAGTTGACTCTAGCCCAAGCTCAAATGACACAATTAATAATGTGTGATTTTTGTGCAGGGAGCCATCCTACTCATGAATGTCAACATGGGTCATTTATTGAAGAGGTTAATGTTGTCGGAAACTTAAACAAAGGAAACTATCAAGAAGAAAATAATTTTAATGCAATTGGGCAAAGGCATCCTGTATTCTCATAGAGCTCACCAAATGGTAGTTTGAATTTGTGGCAGCAGAACAATGTGAGAGGACAAGGACAAACACTTAGGGGTACCAGAATTACCAGCGACAACAATATCAACCTCATCAGGGACACAATGGAACCAATCCATTTTGGAAAAGATGTTTAAAAGTTTTATCACTAAGGTTGATGAGTGGTTTGAAATTCAAGGTGCTTCTATTCAAAATTTAGAAAATCAGGTTGGACAAATTGCTAACCAGAGAGACCTCCTGGAAATCTTCCAAGTGACACAATAAGGAACCCTAAGGAGCTGAAAATTGTAACTTGGCGAAGTGGAAAAAAGTTAAACAATAATAATAAAAGCAAATCTTGTGAAGTAACAAAGAGCCAAGATGAGAAACAAGGAAGTAAAAATGTAGTTGGGAAGTCCAATGAAATTCAGAAAGGAAATGAGAAGTTAGAACTAGAAATTGATTATAAATACATGCCTGCATTTCCTTTTTCTCAAAAGATGAAACGAGATAAGCTTGACAAGTATTTTGGTAAGTTCTTAGAGATGTTGAAGCAACTACATGTGAATATTCCTTTCACCGAGGTAATCACTTAGTTGCTTGCATATGCTAAATTTTATCCAACAAGAGAAAATTGGAGGAAACAGCAGTAGTCAAGTTGAATGTTCATTGTAATGTCATCCTTCAAAATAAACTACCTTAGAAATGTGGTGATCCGGGTAGTTTCACTATTCCATGTGCGATAGGGACTGCTAAATTTGAGAAATCGTTGTGTGACTCAGGAGCTTCTATAAACCTCTTGCCTTTGTCCATATTCAAATAGTTGGAAGGAGATCTCCGAATCATGAAATCCATCCCAATGTCCTTACAGTGGGAAGACCAATTCACCATTATTCCTGAAGGGATAGTTGAAGATGTTCTAGTTAGGGTGGATAAGTTTGTGTTTCCAGTAGATTTTATCATGATGGACATGGAAGAAAATAAAGAGGTTCCATTAATTCTTGGCCGACCATTCTTAGATACTGGCAGAGCAATACTCGATGTGTATGAAGGGAAACTTATGCTTAGATTTGGAGAGGAAAATGTAGTATTCAATATGAAGAAGGTGGATGAGCTAATAGTTAAGACAACCATGTCAGATAGAAAGATAACGACATGGGTGCGTGCGTTTGGCCAAGCCTGCACAATGGACCCAGACACTGTTTTTGACACCGACTAAAGAAAATCAGGGAAGTTTCCTTTACTTTTGTAGTTTCTTTATGCCATGAGGACATGTCATAGCTTAAGTGTGGGGCGAAAAAGTTGTAAATAACTAAAAAAAAAATCTTTCTAGGGTAACTTATTTGTTGTACTAATATGAGTTTCTTGTCTGATTCTTTTACCATAGTCGTATTTATTTTGAATCAGATTTTTTTTAGGATAAGAATTGTTGCATAATTGTTGAACAAGTGCTAGAGATATAAATTGATTGATTCCTATCTAGAGGTTGTATTGATTGCTCAATTGAAATTTGCTTACTTGTTGGCATGTGAAGTTGACGCATTATCAATCCTTGAATATTGTGTGGTGAGAAGATCTTGATATGTACTCATGTTTGAAAGAATCTAGAACTTGACATGGTAGTTTTTTGAGGCGAAATTCTAGGACTTTTCTAAGGAAGAATATGATTATAGGCTTTCTTTGATTAACCCACTTCTAGCCTTAATTCACAAACCATTGATGATAAGTATCCCTAGTCAATCAATTTGAGCCTTATAATAATCCATTTTCTTTGATTAGTTGATACATCTCTTTAGTCTAATCCCCCTATGTGTTACTCTCTTAATTGGAATTATAAGTGGAAGTGTAGAGAATTGAATTATGAAAACAAAAAAACAACTGAACCTAGTCATGTGTGAAAAGTAATGAAAGTTGTTGAATGTGTTTTCAAAAGAAGATGAAAGGTGTCAAAAGAAAAAGGAAGAAAAAAAAGAGTGAAAAAAAGAAGGGGTATATGACTTTTTATTTTCATATTTTACAAACACCCTTGTCAAAAATTACACTTGTGCAATTCCTACATGATTTTAACTTGAGAAGGCATACATTAGTGGAGAATTACTCGATTGCCAATTCTATGATATTCTAAAAAAATATGATGTATTTCTTTGTGAGAGTGAGTGAAATGAGAGATTGTGTTTGTGATGTATGAACAAAACTTTGTTAATGATAAAATCACATCTTCTTTGTTGTGGAAAAATTCATCGATTGATTTTCGCTTAAATTTCATTGTCGATGAGTAGTCATTTAACGATGAATATTGCATGCGCCTATAGGGATGGTTGAAGTCAATTACTTTTCTAGTAATTTGTGTGTCAAAATCTAGAGGGGGTCAAGTTGTTCTAATTTGCTTGGGACGAGCAAAAGCTCAAGTGTGGGGGTATTTGATGGGTAATTAAATGAGATGACTTTAGACAAGTTTTGAATGTAAACTTTGCAATTAATTGTCTATGATTCATATGTGTAGGTGTGCAAATTCAAGTGTTGAACATGATTAGTGAGAAAGGCCAATAAGAATGCTAAAGAAAGAAAAAGAACAAAAATGTGCATCTGCTAAGTTATTGCCCGCCCGCGTGGTGGTCGCGCACTCAAGTGTCCATCGGCGCACCCGTGCAGAAACATTAAAAAAGTTGTTGCCTCTCCGCGCGCCGGTCGCGCGCTTGGGCTTCCAGTGGCGCGCCTACGCGACGTAAAGACATAAAATCATTAAAGGAAGGGTGTTTTGGAATTTCAAAGGAAACCCTATGCTATATGATATTAGAGCTTGCCCTTAGGGTAAAAGGATCAAGAAAAAAAAGCAAAAAGAAACGCTAGGTTACAAAGAAGAGGAGGTGGAACACGCGGTACACTACTCGAATCCAAAACGAAAGTTGGGATTCAAAGTTTGATTGCTATGTCTTCTTTTTCATCTTTGTTCTTAGTAAACTTATTCTTCTCCATGGAGTAGATTCTTAGAGGGTATTTGACAAACATGTTGTATTGATGAATTTGTTGGGATTTTGATTTTTCATTCTTATGCTTGAACTTGTTATGGAAGTTTGAATTGAATTGCGACCCTATTCATTATTTAATTTAATTGAAAGAAGAATATCTTGGTGAATATTGTTGCATAGTTTTGTTTGATTGAATCAATATATTTTCTCTAAAGTAATCGAAGGAGCTTGTTGATAATTATTGATTAAATCTCAAGGAAAAATAGTCGAATGCCATTACTTTCTTAAGAACAATCATTAACATATTTTTGCATATTAGAATCATTGGGGTATAATTGGTTTATTCTTTAACTTGAGATTTACTCAGAAGAAAAATTCAAGACTTAAGGATACTCTAATAAGCTATCAAATTCGAGAGAATCGATAGAACTTTAAATGTGATAAATGAATGTGGTCAAATCCCAACTCTCATTATGCACTTGTTTCGTCTTGTACCTTATCTTTTATTATTGATATTAAACTTCATAGTTACAAATTATTTTTAATTATCATTTAGTCTATAAAAGTCGTTCATAACCACAACCAACGCCTTTCTTTTGATCACCTGAATAATAGTTAGCAAGATTTGATTGAATTATTATTTGTACGGATCCCTGTGGAGACGATTTTTATACTATACTATTTTTTACTAGCGAAGTGCTAAACTGATAGTGTATTTGTGCTCGTCAGCTATTATTATGTTTTGTGTTGTTAGTTGTTACCTTTTCTCAAATAGTAATTATAATATAATATTTTTCCTATAATATTGGTTATTAATAATTTTTTAAATAATAATTACAATTTTTCTCTCTCTATTATTGGTTTTTCATTAAAATTTATTAGTAAAATCATTGAAAGTTTTACTTTTGCTTATATTCTTTGTAATAAAATTATAAAATTGAATATATGAGATGTACTCCTCGTAGATCCATGGAACTTACATGTCGCGTCTCGAGACTTATGCCTCATTAGAATTTCATACCAAATATGACTTCCTCCATACCAACAACACATTTCTTTCTGGGTTCATTATATCGATGAGTGTAATTAAAAAATCAATTGTTTCTTCGTTCATTATACAAAAGGTATATGATACAATAAATTGTGTCCCCCCCCCCCCCCCCCCCCCCCCCCCCCCCCCCCCCCCCCTCCAACAT
>NW_006238963.1:1527107-1536181 GCF_000226075.1 Solanum tuberosum | reverse complement strand
GATGTGTCCCCCCCCCCCCCCCCCGTTCTCAATCAATCAAATTGAATTACTTTTAGATGAGTTTTGTTTTCAATTGTATTTGAATTGAACGAGTGAAGAAGAAGAGATATCAATAACGTATAATTGACTATCTTCGTCTGTATTTGTATAAGCTAATAAGTATCAATTTGATTTGTATTTTTTTAATAATTATTATCGATTGATTATGAATACATTGATAATTGGAGGTTTGATCGAATTATTGTTTTCAAATTGTATATGAATTCAGCGAGTATTGAAGAAGTGATGTCAATAATTGTATAATTAGGCTTTTTCGTCTGTATTTACATATATAAACCGATTAGTATCAATGATTTGTATTTATTTTTGTATAAATTACTTCCAATTGATTATGAATCCATTGATAATTGTATTTTTTTTTTGTCGAATAACTGTTTTCAATTATGTTTGACTTGATCTAGTAATGAAGAAGTGATTTGTATGTTTGTATAACTGAGTTATCTCTGAATGTATAATTTTGTTGGTAAACTATTTTGTGTAAGTATAATTTTGTTGGTAGACAAGTCAAAAGATTATAAAATTTGTATACGTATTAAAATATGCAAATAAGTATATAATTTGTTGAATTAAGTATTGGATTTATTATGATATGCATGGGGAGAAATATACAATCACGTTAATTGATTTGTACATATATATTTTGTATAAGTATAGTTTTGTTGGTAGACTTTTGTACTTATATATTTTATATGTATAAAATATAGAAATATACAATTAGAATAACGATATACAATTACAAATTTATACAAATATGAGTGCAACTCTAGATCTAAAATTGAATATATTTTTTGGAGTAATACGAATTCCAAAAAATATACAAATATGATAAAACTCAAAAATTCGTTGGAATTTATACAAACACAAACATCTAAACTTTAAAAAGTTATACAAATTATATTATACAAAAGTTAAACAAATTGTATCTAACGATAAGATTGGAAATCCACAAGAAATCGCAATCATATACAAATACAAATAAAAAAGAAGAAGAATGAAACTGTCAAAACAAAAAAAAAATAACAAAGTAATTGAAACAACATAAGATTTGCCCTAAAAATCTGGAAGCAGGATTTGAGAGGGAAAAAAATATGAATTTTCTAATTTTGAAATCAATTTATGTTGAGTAATTTAAACAGAAAATAATGGAAAAGGATTATGGAGAGAAAGAGAAAGTAGTGTTTGTATATAGACTGCTTAACCGAAAACTACTCGCTTAACAAACTAAAATGTGAGCCACATAATTATAGCTAAAAGTAAGTACTAATGATAATAATGCAAACTATAGTTATGTTAGATAAATTAATTAGTATATATTTATTTATCCGCATAATTTCCCCTTTTATTTTCCATCACTTAGGTTTTGGACCTAGTTTTTTCACCCTAAAAAATTGGCTGGACCACTTGAAAATGTTATTGGGCCTAGCAGACTAAATAAGCCCACAAGGTATACTCAGAGCAACTAGGGCTAGATAAAATTTCTCATCTGTTTAAATGGAAGCTTTGCGTCGCTTCTTCACACTTTACCTCCATTGTAGACCTCTCCCTTAATCTCACTCAGGTACGCAGCTTATCGGTTGTTTGCTTTCTGCTTTGTGTATGGAGAATTCTCTCACTTGTTGCTTCTTAATCTATAAATATGTGGGTGTTTGGCCATATTTTATTGTGAAATTTGAAAGAAATAATGATATTTGGATTTGTTTTTTTGACTTTTATGAGTAATTTGGAATGAAAAAAGTGAAACTTCCTGTTTGCTGTTTGTATTCCGTAAATTTTCATGGCCAAACTCGTTAATGTAATATAGAAGAATGTTCTAGGGTTTTTTGTTAAACCCAACTCTCTTTGTTGGGAAAAGGGTTGTTCTTGGTGATGGAGAGGGCTTTTACTTTTGATGAATGTGTTAAATCGTGTAATGAAGAACAGTGACCATTTTTTTGTTTCAAATCTAGAAAGGTTCCAGTTTTATTTCTTTCTTAATGCTGATTTAGTTTTGTTATGTTAAAAAGGTTGTTAGAGCTTTATTTCGGTACTTAAGAGCCACCAGCCAAGATGCAGAACGATGAGGGACAAAACATGGATCTTTACATCCCCAGGAAATGGTATGCCTGATTCTTGAGTTTTTTGATGTCATGTTGGTTTTACTTGGTGTTTGTATAACTGCATCTTGTGATTTAGCTAACATATGCCCACAATTCCAGTTCTGCTACAAATAGGCTGATCACTTCAAAGGACCATGCTTCTGTTCAACTCAATGTTGGTCATTTGGATGATAGGGGTATCTACACTGGGAGTTTCACAACTTTTGCTCTCTGTGGTTTCATCCGTGCTCAGGTACTTTTTTCCTTCAATTATAATACTACCTGTTTAACTTTTGCCATGATGTGGATAGTTCTTTCCCGGTTAATTTATGGTTGTTCTCTATTGTATTGGTAATTCCTTTGGTAAACTTCTTAGATAATGTATGCAGTAGCTGCTTTTTTGAGATTTGATTTAAAAATGTACCTCTGTTAGTGATACCATCTTGGCAAATCATCATTTAATATTTGAGTTGCCCAAAGAAAACAAGAGTAGTCTGTAATGTAGGTTTGTTCATCACTTCTATTTTTGATAATCCAAGAAGTAGAGGTGGGAGACCTACCAAAAATGAAATGATATCAAGTGACTGTTGTTAACACCAGCATAAAATTTGATAAACCTGTTTAGAAGTTGATGTTTCCAAATTAAAGTAAAAAAAAGCTCAGGTCATAGTCTTCTCAAGTAAGGACCTCTACCTCTTGCATGTCATGAAAATAATGAAGAAGACATCTTACTGCGGTTTCCTCTATTTGATGGAAGTATCATTAGGTATCTGGGGAAGTTTAGGTTCTTGCTTTTCCTAGCAATCCAGATAGATTGGGATGTCTAGTTTTAATCTGTCCTTTCTGCATTCAAGTTTGTTTTCAGTATTTCAACAAGCCATTTAACCAACATTTATGCATGATGTTAAAAATAAGTTAAATCTTACTGTTTCATCTTTGCAGGGTGATGCTGACAGCGCAATGGACCGTCTCTGGCAGAAGAAGAAAGTTGAAGCTAGACAAGAGTAGAAAAAATAGATTTGAATTTTGATATTACTTTATGATGAAGGATTCTGGATAACATTTAAATTTCAGTTGTGTTAGACAATGTTCTCCTAGCTATATGTTGGATTCATCTTTGGATATTTGACTTGCCCCTTTGCTTGTGATTTTGATTTCATTTTCTGATTAGTTTTTTGATGACTCTGGTTAGTTTCCTTTGCACTTTTTCATAGTTTTATTTCCCAACAGTACTGAGGGGGGTTGAATCATAATCTGATGTGAGATGTAAAAAAATTCATGAGATGTGTGGAGAGTGTTGGATCAAAAGGCTTCCTGAGCTTCTTCACTCATACTAATTGAAGCATGGAAAGCAGATATGTATTACAGAGCCTTCTTGGATAGGGCTTGAGTACCTCATCCATTTTTCTTATTGAAAATGATGTACAAGTCCGTGCAAGAGGATGAATCGATTTGTGTGGAGTATGTTTATCAATTTGAATTTGGCAGAGATGTGACTAGGGGAGTCGAAGAAGAAACACTGAATGCTGAGAAATACTAAGGATTTTCCTTATCATTTTTTTTGAAATGGCATTTGATAATCCTTCCAACTCAGTGCATTTGCTGTCTAAATATATGAGTGATGGGTAGCATTGTATCCATATGCTTCTGGCCATTGTTAAAGTTTCATTTGCCTTGAGCTTGCATGACTTTTTGGTACACATGATACTAAATGTAAATGGAAACTAATAAAATGAAGAAAAGAGCTCACATTTTATGATTAAAATCCCCCCAAAAAGCTCATTTTCTCCCTGTTGTTCATCTCCAATTTGAATTAGCATGTCTAGTTAACTGAATTACCAGGACTCCTTGAGCACTGCTAAACATACTCTTCCTTTCGGGGCTGTAATTGCTAATCCATATAGGCCTAAGCTGGTGCAATATGTTTGCACTAGTTTTTTTTTTGGCTGTCTCTGTAAATGCCTTTGTTTCAATTTTTTTTTTTGTCAAAACATGATTTGGTCCACGAAACAGGTAATATTTTTTCTTGATGATATCCTAATGTCTCTTCTTTCTAAATGTTGTTGGAGTTTCAATTATTTTTTTGTCAAAACATGATTTGGTCCACGAAACAGGTAATATTTTTTCTTGATGATATCCTAATGTCTCTTCTTTCTAAATGTTGTTGGAGTTTCAATTATTTTTTTGTCAAAACATGATTTGGTCCACGAAACAGGTAATATATTTTCTTGATGATATCCTAATGTCTCTTCTTTCTAGCACTTTCTTTCTAAATGTTGTTGGAGTTTCAGTTTTTGTTAAGATACAAAAAGTTTTTCCATTACGGGTTTCTCAAACAGTGTAAAGATCGATAACTTAAAACATTTTGGACGTCCTGAACTCCTGATTATTTGGTTAAGTTAGCATGTAAATTACCTTAAGACAATATTCCTGCATTAACTTAGGTTTCAAGTCTAGTTCTGTTGGAAAATATCAGAAGGGTCAAATTACTCAAATCCAGACAAAAATAGAAAGGTAAGAAATGAATGATTAAGCACTAAGAAGTATTGGGGTTCACTGTGGCATAGGTAGCAGTAGATAACAGTTTATTCTGTTCCACTGCTGGACACTAGGCTTATACTGTTGATTCAAATAAAGCCAAAAATGTTTTGTTGATATATCTTTTGACTTTTGGTGAATCTTGACGAGATCATATACACGTAAACCCATTAATATGTTTCAACAAGAAGCAATCATAATGTACATTACCAGCAAAGAGTGGGGTGCAATAGTTGGAATTTCTCCATTCTTAATTAGTAGTCTTTGGTTGGTTCGAGCATGGATCGTTAGGAAGCACTCTGTTCCTCTTTGTGGGTCTACCTAGAGTGAATCTGGATTAGTAGGCTGTTGGGCTACGAATATATGATAGTTGAAGGAAAAAATTATAACGAACATCGCACAGACAGGCCACTGCCACTGTGGCATCTGATCCATTGCAGCTGCAATATTTTGGTGCTTGCTTTTAGGTAGGGAAAGTCTATCAACTTGTACAAATAGTATTATATCATATAGTTGGCTCACAGCTGTTATTTCTTCTCTTTCCACTGCTCGGCTGGTTTGTCTGATAGTGCTGAGACTTGTGGATATCTTGTGCAATAGTTATAATCATTTGCTTATATTGATTTTGATCAATTAACTTACTTTTCTGGATGAAAAAGTAGATGACTCGTTGGGCGATCAGAGCGGTACTTCCTTGGAAAATGAACTTAAATACGTTTGTTTTTATGAAGGAATAGTCATTTCACAATTATGTGTGGATTATATATTGGCAGGAACATTTTAGTTTCTCCATAGACTCGATAATCTGATTTTCAATACTTACTCATTAAGACCTGTATATTCTTAGAAGGTCCTTCTATATGTATGTAATGTTTGCAAAAAGAATGGACTTATGGTTTCTAATGAACAGAGTTAATACTCCATGACTGTAGGCCTAAATTAAGGTTAGACTTGAGAGTAGCCATATGGCTCTTACCAAATAGATGGACCTAAAAAACAAGAATCTCTGTTATGATGATTCGCTTCGTGCTTACACAATAAGTTGCATGTTGCAGAAGAGTATTTGTGTGGGTAGGAAAGAACCTGCCTCAAATAAGAGCAGCGATGAAATTTGATTTCTGTATAAAAGGTTATGCTTACAATGTGGAATATGAGCATCCAGAAAATCTGATATCTGGGATATGGAACAAAAATGGAAATCGAGAATCTCATCACATTTAACATCAGTATGCCTATAGAGGCAATTAGCACTTAGCAGGGTTCTTTTTACTGGTTCCATGCCTCTTAATGCATGAACAGTTGTTAGGAAATAATTGTGTGGCTCACTGTTGCTAAAGGAGATGAAGGATTCCAACTCAATACCTTAGATATGGAACAAAAGAATAAGGATTAGGATAACGGACACGAAAGCATGACTATTGCCCACCCCACCCCTACTTTCCAGTGAAAAGATCAATGTGATGTTACTGGTTAAAAGCGGTGTGGTGTGACTTATAACCAATGTAGCTATTCTCCTCTGTTGGTGCTTGCAAACAAAGTGGGATATTTCTTTCTTTGACACTTTTAAACTGTACAAGAATTAAAGTAGAGATTTGATCCGCCCTTTTAGCTCTTTCATGTGGAAAAATCCTTGAAGCATTTTATATGGAATGCTTTCTTGGTCCACATGAATGGACCCTTATGAAGGTGAAAAGTTAAACATAGTTCCAGTCCTTTCAGATCATACACCCTGCTTTGTCACAAGGTGTATGTATAACACATGGAAATTATGCTGTGGAGTCGCACTCTCCTTGATCTTGATTTGCTTTCTAAAATAGGTTTAACAACTCTGTAATAGGGTATCGCGAGTAATACTCAAGTTAACTTATTTCTTTAACAATGTTATTCAAAGTATGCGAGCTTTTATTCAGTCAATTTCGAGTGAGTTTCGTGTGGTAAGGAAAATACCTGGTCCCTTCAGGTGTACTGTGGTCTAGCTAAAGAATTTTGAAATAGTGAACAGTCAAGATGTTATTATATGAATATGATGAATTATTCTGTGTCCCCTTTTTGTACTCTGAAGATGCTTGAATACAAGTTCTAAAAGCAGCATTAGATGCTGAGGCTACCAAGACATAAGAAATGTATTACATGTTATACTATGCTGCAAGAAAGGGAATCATTTCTATTTGACCCCCACCCATAAGATGCTTGCTACACTATCTTCTATATATCAAAATGGAAATTTTGCCTAGATTAGTGGGTTGACTCACATGTTAAATGTTCTTTACATAAATTAATTCATAGACAAATGAATCTGTTAATCTGGTTGGTTATGATGGAAAGGATTAGTCAAAAGGAAGGAAATAGTGTTATCTTTCACACAAAGAAAAGGAAAATGATAAGAGTATATAATGTTAAACTAAATGTCAACTTTTTCTGGTAGAATAAAAGCATTGATGTGATTGCAGGAATTAATCCCTCCGCCGTGTGCACTTTTTTACTCCACTAAAGTTCATGTGGAACTTTAAATGTCTTATCTCATCTTCATGTTTAAAAGCACGGGACGATAACTCAATTAAGAGGCAGATTACGAGAAGGAAGTTGAAAGTGTTGACAGAAAGGGAAATACTCTGATGAAGAGCTATGTGGAATGCTACCCTATTTTTATTATGTTGGCAATCGATTTTGCTTTTTCCATTAGTAACATACTTCTCAAGAAGATTATAATGGATGGGATGAACCATTTGGTCTTCATAACTTATCGGCAGGCCATTTCAACCATTTTTTTAGCCCCAGTTGCTTTCTTTCTGGAAAAGTATGAATATCGTCTCTTAAGAAACATTTACATATCTATTATATGGAAAACTTTTGCCGCCTTTAACATGCAACTTATTGCTTCTTGCAGGAACACGAGACCAAAACTTACCCCTCAAATCTTGTGTAACCTTTTTTTGAGTGCCATTGTTGGGTAAGTCGGAATAATCTCTATAATATTCTAAGTTATTGGCTCTTTGCATAGCTATGTTTTCTTGTAAAAGATTTTTCACCATACGTTACATCATTTTTGTAGGGCATCTGTTACGCAATACTTATTCCTTCTTGGCATGGAATACACATCTGCAACTTTCTCATGTGCCTTTCTCAACATGGTTCCTGTGATCACATTCCTTATGGCATTACCTTTTGGGTACGAAAGCTATGGTTTTCTCATTCTTACTAACAAATAGCCTTAAACTGTTCTGTTTTCTTATTCTACAAATGATAATTTAACTCCATTATGTATGAAAATGATGCAGGTTAGAGACTATCAACATCAAACATGGAAGTGGAATAGCCAAAGCACTTGGTACACTAGTATGCGTTGGAGGTGCCTTCTTACTGACTTTTTACAAAGGCATCCCTTTGGTTCATTTTTCAGACCAACAATCTGTGTCTTCATCTTCAGAAGGAGACATTAGTTCCTCGAAAATAAAAGAAAGATGGATCCTTGGTTCTCTGGCCTTGTTTGCAGGGACACTTTTGTGGTCTTCGTGGTTCCTTCTCCAAACGTTTATTGGAAAGAAATATCCATGCAAGTACTCTAGCACTGTTATCATGACCTTCTTTAGCGCAATACAATCGGCTGTCTTGACTTTTTCCATGGACAGAAGACTGTCCATTTGGGTTCCAAAGGAAAATATAGATATGCTGAGTATCCTCTATGCTGTAAGTGCACTTAACACCAGTTCTTATCTTCCTAAGTAGCGAAAATAGACTATCCTCTCATTGTCTTTTTCTTTTTCTCTCTGTCTTTGCAGTTCAACCAATTTATTTACAAAGATATGATGCACCACAGATAGAGTTATTCATTACTGTATGTCCTTGAAAATTAAGAAGTTTAAGAAATTTTTCACGGATTCGTTAGAAATTCTGAATGACTTGTGAGTTGTGACAATCAACATCGAATTAAAGTTCCTTGGACTTCAGATACTAATATTTCTTTCATTGGTTCCTATGTGCAGATAAAAGAAAAGCCAAGTCTTTCTATGAACCAAAAAAATGTCCTCTCCTTTAGTTTGTTAAGGGAACGTACGAGACAAAAAGTAGAGAAGCCCCTTCTATGTTGTATAAGAATGAAGATCGTCGTGGGATGACTTTTAAACACAAAATGGAGACTTAACTATCTCATTATTATCTTAGTTTAAAACTTCTTAAGTTAAAAAAAGAGTTTAGTTTACCACTGATTAATTTATCTTGTTTTGGTTTCTACTTGACAACAATGAATTTTCCCAAGCCAGGGATTAATAGGTTCAGGAATGTGCTTTGTGGGAATGTCATGGTGTGTCAAGAAGAGGGGTCCTGTCTTCACTGCAGCATTCAGTCCTCTTGTCCAAGTTATGGCAGCCATATTCGACGTTCCCCTCCTCCACGAACAACTCC
>NW_006238963.1:1524223-1527020 GCF_000226075.1 Solanum tuberosum | reverse complement strand
CTCTTCCCCAATTTATGCCAGCCATATTCGACGTTCCCATCCTCCACGAACAACTCCATCTTGGAAGGTGATTACAACAATTTAAAGCTTCTATATTCCCTATTTAACTTATTTCCAACTAATCACCAGCTTCTCACTGACTAATTTCCTTGTAAACAAATCATGATCAGTGTAATAGGATCGGCTATCGTAATTGCTGGTTTATATTTTCTGCTCTGGGGCAAGAACAGAGAAATGCAAAAAGTTGTCCATGAAACTGAAGAGAAAAAAGAGAAGGAGTTACCCTTCAAAGATCTAGAAACCAATTCTGAACCCAGGATCCCTTGATGTCAACTGTATCTACAAGTATTTCAATATGTATTCCGCGTTTTCTTTGTGAACCTTAGATTTTGTAATAAAAAGACTGCACCTTTATCTTTCATTTTTGTTCTTCAAGGAAAGAGCTTATCAAAACTGTCAATATTATGAATCAAATGCAGCCAAAGGAGACTAATATGAGAAAACAGCAGAAGATGTTGTGATTATTTAAGATAATACAAATGTAACATTTGCTTTTCTGATAGATCATGACAAGCATCAATACTAGGTCTCTAGTCGAATGGCCGTAATCGCCACTGTTAATTCTTGTCAGGAATTCCATGCCAAGAGACAAGAGACATTGAAAATAGAAGGAAACACACAGAACTCAACTAAGCTATGGTGTTTATTCATATATAGAGTATTGGTTTGAAATTTTTTAGCAGCTTCTTGATTATGAATATAAGTCTATTCTGAATGTTCATAGTGATGGTCACTTTTCTTGCCTTTCTTGTTTTTATATCCTTGTGGTTTTGGGACTTGTTCATCCACATGATCAGTGATGTCCAAATGAACACCAGGGTCATTAGTACAATAGCTACCACCCATCATGATGGAATTGTTGATGGACTGGAAATTGCTGTTCACATATGTTTTTAAGGCCTCATTTTCCCCTGGTGAAACGCCTTCGATCCCAGCTTTCTCATCCATCTCACCGCGCATGCTGGCTCCCACATTGGTTCCAGCAAGAGTGATGATTCTGGTGCCATGATCATCTTCATCATCACCTTGAAGATTCTTGCCTGAGTCTCCTCCTGATGTTGCCTTGTGCACGCGTTGGAGGCCGGCTAGACGTTTAGTCAGAGAAGAGATCATGTCCTTGATATCATTGTCTGCTTGCTTTTGCTTCTCCCTATCAACATAATTTGAGTCAGCCATGATCAACAAGGAAAATGTTGATTAAGAATTTTGTTGTTTTTTAATGAATACAATATGAAATTTGGCTTGGGATTTAAAGAGGAGGAAACACACAGTTGTGTTTGATTAAAGTTGAGGGACAGAACCAAAATGCCTTTGCCTACTTAGCAATGCAAGAATTTTCATTCAAATATTCCCAAACTAGAAAATCAAGAAAAGCATTGCTTGTCCAAGGGTTCTATAATCTTCATGATCACATTTTATTGTCTTGTGTCTATCAAGTTTTTCTTAAAGCACGAGTATATGTCAGGAAAAAGATTAAAAAGGACAAAAACGTTATCCAATGTGCTTGAGGTAAATATTTTCTATGGAAAAAGAAAATGTTTTCTAGAAAAATAAGTGACTTTCTTACGTATTTTCTTGTTTTTGGTATGTATTGCATACAATCTAGACAAATAATATAGGAGGTAGGAGTGGAGTGATGAGGATAGGGCTATGAGGTGGGGGTGGGGATGTAAAAAATACGAAAGTCATTTTTCTTATTTTTAACCCATACAGATTCTAAAGTAGTACTGTATGTCTGCCTCTGCTTTAATATAATATATATAAGTTAAATTTGTGGTGCATATATAATAGTGAAGAAATATAGAAACTTTTCCTGTACTTCCATTGTTTGTTTTTCTATAATAGTGAAGAAATATAGAAAAAAAAAACTAAATAGCTTGTACAGTATTAAATTTAAAAAGAGAATGATTTAGACAACTTTAGTTCAAAATCCAATCTTAGTCTTAAAAAGGAGTAATCCAATTTCTTAGTCCTGTTTGGCGTTTGCCATCCATAATTACAGGCCCAAAACATTGACGGGCTCATAATGCCTACACATTCAAGAAAAGTTCCAACTTCTAAGTGGTATTAAAAAAAGGGAAAATTGTATATAATAGCAAACTATTAATTCAAATTAAATGCTATAAATATAGTTTGATTTAATTGTACCTCATAGCAAACTATTGCTATTTCACCTCTCTCCTGGTGAATCTCGCTCGCCACTCTCATTCTCTCCCTCGATCTCTTGTTTTTTATACAAACGCAAGTGTATAAAGTGCGTTTGTGTTTGTATAAAGCGAGAGAAAATTGTATATATACATATATTTTCGTTCCCCTCTCTCCCTCTCCCAGATCTCGCTCGCCACTCTCCCAGATCTCGCTCGCTCACTCGCCTCTCTCACTTTATACAAAAATGCAAATGTATAAAATGCGTGAAAATTATATATATACATATATTTTCGTTCCCCTCTCTCCCCTCTCCCAGATCTCGCTCACCACTCTCCCAGATCTCGCTCTCTCACTCGCCTCTCTCACTTTATACAAAAATGCAAATGTATAAAATGCGTGAAAATTGTATATATACATATATTTTCGTCCCCTCTCTCCCCTCTCCCAGATCTCGCTCACCACTCTCCCAGATCTCGCTCTCTCACTCGCCTCTCTCACTTTATACAAAAATGCAAATGTATAAAATGCGTGAAAATTGTATATATACATATATTTTCGTCCCCTCTCTCCCCTCTCCCAGATCTCGCTC
>NW_006238963.1:1503847-1524049 GCF_000226075.1 Solanum tuberosum | reverse complement strand
TCTCTCAGATCTCGCTCGCTCACTCGCCTCTCTCACTTTATACAATTGATCTTTTTGTATATGTATACCAAAACAGATTATACAACTGCTTTCTTTTGTATATGTATAGCGAAATATACATATTTATGTTTGCTATGAAGCACAATTATGCAAACTTTGCTATAACATACAAATATGAATTTTGTGTTTGCTATATGTGAAAGTTGCTCTTAAAAAAATAATACAAAAATAACAATAATCTAGTGATGTTTTAAGTAGGTGTTTGCCATAGGTTTCAAATATTTTTTGAAAATTATGGAATTGGAGTTGAAGATAGAATTGTGTTTGACTATATTCTTTCTAGAATAATGTTCATATAACTGTATACAACTTCAAAAATGAAAAGTGATTTAGATAACATGTTATAAGTTATTTTTCAAATTTGAAATATAATTTTACTAAACATAGATTTTCAAATAAATTTAAAAACAATTCCAAAAGAAAATTAATATAACTTTTATGACCTAACAAAACATAATAAACCGTTACTCATTTAACTTTAGGATCAGATTTGCAATTATCTAGCTCTTACATTATCCTCCCCTAGGCTGATTTGGACAGTTGAAAGTTGGTCAAAATCAGTACAATGTATGTACAGATTTTTAAAATGTGGTAAAGTGGACATGGACCACCCAAAAACTAGTGTTCATAAACTAATAAAATGACAGCCTGCAATGGAGTAAAGTAATCATCAACTTGTTCATCACTTTCACAAAAGTGATTGGTCATGAAACAAATGACTATTGTGGCTGCATGCCTTACTTGTAAACTAACACCAATTTGGAAACATCATATTTTTTAATATTCCAAATGTGGTTCCCACTTCTCTCCTTGCTCCCCAATATTTTGTTTTTAGTAAATTCTAGAGGTATAAAATTGGTGGGTTGAACTGATTGATTTTTGGCGGATCAAATTGAGTTGAGTTAAAAAAAATAAGGAGAAAATTATATAACAAGGCAAACATGTTATATGTATTTAAGATAATCCTCTAACAATTTAAAATAATTATAATTCGGAGCTACATGTAGGATTTTATAGCAAATTTATCTCTCCTCTCTCCCTTGGCTGTCTCCTTCCACTGCCCTCTCTCATTCTCTCTCTCCTTTCTCTCTCCTCTCCCCTCTCTCTCCATCCCAAACAACTGCAACCCAAAAAAAATCACATAATATGACAATTACATTTTTGTATTATGTATCAAATGTATTTGTATACCATATCAACTGTATTTGTGATAAAACTTGATACAACGAATACAATATGCACTCATCCTCTCTGTCAAATGCATTATGTATCAATTGTGTTCAATCGAATATAGGTGAGAGATGTGTATTTTTTATCAATTGTATTCAAACAACTATATTTGTATTTTGTATCAACTGTAGTTGTATTTTGTATCTGTTGTATTCATGATACAACGAATACAACATGTATTAATCCTCTCCCCTCCCTCTCTCGATCTCACTTGCATCTCTCCTCCCTCTCTTAATCTCTCTTGTCTCTCTCCTTCTAATATGTAATTGAAGTCATTTGTTTTTTTTATATACAATTAGATTCATTTTGATATAAATCAGTTGTATCTATTGTATTCGTGACACAACTTGATACAACAATTATAACATTATTCAACCTCTCTCGCCTTTCTCCTCTCTCTCAGGTCTCACTCGCCTTTCTCCTCTCTCTCTCTCTCTCCCAGGTCTCGCTCGCCTCTGTCACGACCCAACCAACCAGGTCATGCGGGCACCCACTCTAACACCTAAGTAGGAGAACCCTCATATCCCAAAAGGCAAAACATGAAGAAAATTGACGAAAAACAGGTATAAATGAAATCATCGAGTTTTCATAAATAAAACTTTAAACAATTTAGAGTTAAAACTTGTAAAGTAACTAACACCCCCCCCCCCAACGAATCCAGTCTAAACAAGGTACAAGAGCTACTAAGAGT
The DNA here is from genome assembly GCF_000226075.1 of Solanum tuberosum. Taxonomy (NCBI): domain Eukaryota; kingdom Viridiplantae; phylum Streptophyta; class Magnoliopsida; order Solanales; family Solanaceae; genus Solanum; species Solanum tuberosum. The sequence continues at coordinate 1,522,068 of NW_006238963.1, read as the reverse complement.
ACAACTGAACATAATAAATAAAAAGACACAGCTCCCACCATGCGGAAGGAAAGATAGAAGCTGCTGGAGAATTTCTTCGTCTTTACCTAATGGAACATCACCAACCTGCATCCAGTCTATGTAAAAAGATATAGCAAGGGTAGTATCAGTACAACCACACGTACTGGTAGGCATCATCGGTCAACCCGACGCCCACCACATAACATAAGAAACCAACTAGTAAGATCATGAAATAAACCACTCGCTTCTCCACCTTTACCCTCTCTCAAAATACCTCAGAATTACACTAGTACTTTTACTACGAACTACCTTCTCTGTCAGCCTACTTACTAGGTTCTTGGTCATAGCCTATCATTCTAACACATAGGAAATTCCCCAAATACAACTACAAACATTTCAACTATTCGTTCACGTCACACCCTTACTTCCTTTTCATATTACCCAGACATGGCCACTTAGTACATTACATCACGTACACTACCCCCACTCCTCGCCATTACAACACACGACACCTTTTTCCTGGACATTAACAATTCTTGCAATGTTCTCTCCCTTCTTATCGTATTACATCCCGGTTGGGTGTGCCCCCTTCCGGTTCACTCAATATCAAGGTACATATCAAGTTACTCAACATAGAATAACAATCAAACATAAGTCCTCATAACCATAAAACAACTCTGGTAAATACAACATCAATTATCATTACAAACAAGGTACAATTTCACAATCCTCAAGGCATACAATTATGTCAAATCATTGGTCCTCTCAGGGAACCCAAATCAAACTGTTAGCATACCGGAACGTGGTACTCGATCCAATAATTATGCCGGAACGTGGCAACTAATCTAATAATTATGCCGAAACATGACAACCAATCCCATATTTATACTAAAACGTGTCAATCGATCCAAGTTAGTGTGTCGGAACGCAACACCCGATCCACAATCACTATGTATATTATCACACTCATACAACAAGAGATGATTCACAACATATAGTTTTTCGTTCATACTTGTTCACATTAGGTGTGATCAACATGTTCTGTTCACATACATGCACATATTACAATGAAGGAAGAGCAACCCACAACACACAATTATAAGATCACAACCATCACTAATGAACTACTCATCCACGGATATCATGTAAGCATTAATTCAACCATACCTAGTCCTAGTTCATCATCTAAGACTTCTTCCTAAGATTTAACCATATTTCGTTCAGTGCACGAGGGCCTACACATAATTCCACCATTGATTTACATATATTACACTGTGAACACAGATTTATAACTACTAATTCATAAAACCTAGCCTACCTGGGCGCCAAGCAGCTGCATAGAGGAATTGCAGATAATATTTTGTTTTTTCGGACGACATGACGGTGAATTTGGCCAAGAATCCACAAAATATCACCATTCTCACACTAGAATCTCTTCCTCCTTCTTTCCCAAGCTTGGAGTAACTTTTTGGAGGGTTTCTGGGTGATTTACGTCTAATCTAGGTACTTTAGGAAGAAGGAAAAAATAAGAATTCACGTTATTATATTTTGTCTCACCTATCTCGCTCTGGCATCAACTTACCCTGCCCTGGCTTCAAACTCAAAACTGTAACACCCCAGAAAACTTTTCGAACTAAGACTCGAACCATTCTTCGTAGTGAGTGAGATATTACCACGGAATTAAAAATTTATTAAGTGTTAAGGTCACTATATGTAGCACCTTGAGTTCCAAGAAGAATTAGATTGGAAATAGAAAACTTTTCGAACTAAGACTCGAACCATTCTTCGTAGTAAGTGAGATATTACCAATGAATTAAAAAATTATTAAGTGTTAAGGTCACTATATGTAGCACCTTGAGTTCCAAGAAGAATTAGATTGGAAATAGCAAAATCTAAAATTTTGCAAGTTAAGCTAAGTATGAGTTTTGGGTCGACTTCAAATGACCATAATTCATAGATCATGATGATTTAGGTGTTCTACCATAAACCGTAGGAAATATATTTGAATTATATTTCCAACGCCACCGGGTTTTCTTAGTTTCGAGTTCGTATGAGGAAGATATGTCCATTCGAAGTTGGACTGTCTAGATAAGGAAAGTCGAAACCGGATTTTTGAGGGGTATTTTGATCTTTTCCTTACCCGATCAGATTTAATTCATTTTTAGTAATATTTTAGGGGTATAATATGATTAGGTTCAGTTTTATAATCTTAGTTTACGCCTAGGGTTTTAGTAGAGAGTTCAAGAAGAGAAAAGCGAAGAAAAGAGAAATGATCGATGCGTTCGTCGAAATTCTTGAGAGTTGTTGCGGATTATCGCCATGGGTCTGATCCCTAAGAGGTATGTAAGCTTCCATAGTGTTGGGTTTGTTCACCCACACGCTAAACATATTGTTTTCAGCGAAGTTTCATTCTCAAAAAGTTGAAGGATTTAAGTTCTTGATAGGTGTTCTTGAAGTTTATTCTAAATCTTGTTTTGTTGGGGTTTTGATGATTTCTTGAGATGAAAGAGATTGTTTTGAGTGGATTAGTGTGTACTTAGGTTGGGTAATTGAATCTAAGGAAAACTTGAGAAAAGAAATCGATAAAAAGTGATTTAGGATCAGAAAACGAAAGACGAAATTCGTTGAATTGTGCCTGGGAAAGGCTGGCGCGGCGCGTCCCATTTGCGCTAGAGAGGTTGGGGCGGCGCGCCAGCAATGCGCCAGAATTGGGTTCCAGTAACTTAGGGGCTGGCGCCCCGCGCCAGCAACGCGCCCGGGTCGTCTGCCCCTACCCTTTTTTCCATCGTTTAGCCTATTTATGTTCTTCTAAAGTGTACAAACACTTCCTATTGATTCCAACTACTCTAAATGACTTCTAAACACCTAGAAAACATTCAAGAACACGAATCATAACCTTGAATTCATAATTTCAAATTCAAGGTAGAGTTAAGAGTTAATCCTTGAAGAGTTCTTCCGAACATTTGAGATAGCCCCTTTGAGTCATGTTGTGGAGTCTTCTACAACTTCTAGTAACTTGTTTTAAGAATCAAGTAAGTGAGCATGAGAGTGAGGAGAATGTATTCATGAGTCTACTTTTTCATCATGAGATTTTTCATATCATGAACCATAACTCTTGAATTCATAATTCACATGCAAGAGAGAGTTAAGAGTAGAGTTTAAGGAAGCCTTTGAGTTCAATTGTGAATCCTTTGAGATCCATCATCGATTTGAGTTAGGTTTTAAGTAAGTAAGTATGCGAATGAGAAGAGTTATATCATGAGTTCCATAATGTTATGTAGACCTACGAGTCAAGTTATTCATGTCCATAAATTCCGCATGAACCCTATAAGTCGAGCAGTCTTGAAACGAGAAGTATCTTTGAATCCTTGAGTTGAGTAGTTCATGCTCATAAATTCCGCATGAACCCTCTGAGTTGAGCATTCTTGAAATGAGTAGTATCATTGAAATTCTTAAAGTTTTCAAAAGTCTTTCACAAACATTTTAACTTTGTTTTAAGGCTTAAGTTCAAGTTAAGCAAAGAGTAAAGATTTGAAGTTTCATTTCTTCAAAGAAGTATATGGGAACTAAGAATTCTCAAGAAGTTTTAAAATGTTTCCACATTTTGAGAAAGAAAAGGGAACATCGATTCCAAGAGAGCTTTTAAAGCTAAGTTTTGAGTAATTATCTCAAACCAAAGAAAGAAGTTGTTTTAAAACATATGAGCTAAGTATATTTTTGGGAGTAGTATTGAGCACCGATATGGGGATGCGAGTTCATATTAACTCAAGTCTCCATAAACCATGTAGCCATCATGGGTATTAATGGGTCATACTTTTTAGATGATCACATAAGTTAAGCTAATGGATCCAATAAGGTAAGCGTTCTATATGACGATAAAGTATATGGTAGTTCTGGCAGCGTGGGCAAGACGTTGTATCACCACTTAGGCTCATAGTGGTGGTTGTCGGTTAGAGAAACTCCCACAGAAACTATATTACTTTATTATAAAAGTAAAGTTGAGTTTGTTATTGTATTTTCTGTAACGAACTAAGTTGTTTTTACTGTTTTATAAAGCTTTCCATATATTGCATCTTTTACTATTGCATTATCCTTGAGTATCATGGGTTGAGTATTTCAAGTCGAGTATCATATCTTTGAGTTGAGTATCTTATCCTTGAGTACTTCTGGGTTGAGTAAGTTTGAGTAGTTTTGAATATCCTTGAGTATTCCTTGAGTTGAGTAAGTTTGAGAAGAGGTAAGTATGTTTCCTTTTTATCAAGTTTCAAGCTTATGTTTATGCTTTAGAATTACTCTTACATGCTCGTACATGCCACATACTGGGCCATTTGGCCTACATCTTCTCATGATGCAGACACAGGTATTCAGGATCATCAACAGAAGCTACATTGATACATCCAGAAGTTCGAGTTAGCTATGGTGAGCCTCCTTATTTCCGTTTAGTCAAGATGTCATGAGTCTTGTCCCGACATCCATATTTATTAGTTTGAGGCTTCATAGATAGTCATCATAGTTGAGAAGTTTGTATCATTTATTTTATTAAATGTTTTAAAGACTTAAGTTGCCTATTTTATGGCAAGTTGAATAATTTATTTTATTCGAAGTTTTCTTTTGAGTTAAAGTTTTCTATTTAAATTTCATGAATATTTATTCAGTTTTTAAGCTTTGTATGTTTAAGTTAGTCTTTCGCTTGTAGTCAGCCAGGATGAGGGTTCGCTTGGGGACCAACAATGGTTCTTGAGTGTCGGCCATGTCCAGGGTGTAGACTCGGGTCATGACAAAAACCACCCCAAAACTCTCTCGACTTGATCATTCCAGACGACAAATCAAAGGTAAGTTTTCATATTCCTTACACTCTTTACTTCAATACTTGGTTAACAATTATTGCATGCTACTATTTAATCGGTTAGAATGTTTCTTGGGTAGTTATTCGAAAATGAAAGTAGGTTGCTAGTTTTGATAAATAAACGTAGCATGAACACTTCCCTTACGTCCTCAACATCTCTACAACATCCCGGGTGTAAGAATTTTGTAAAAATATGGTTGAATGGGTACCAAAACGGGTGGGGGAAGTTGAAGGGTCTTTTGATGAAAAACTTGGATTTGGGCACTGTTTATGGGTTATTTGTTGAAATAATTGCTTATTTAGGTTCTAGGGCAGTTTATATACTTTGATCTGCTGAAATTCTATCGAAAACAGAGGTTTTGGGATGAAAAGGCACCATCATCGCGCCAGGTGTTCATCCCAGATGAAGGCTGCTGGGGCGGCCTTCATCCCGCTGTGGCGGGATGTGCCAGACCAGTGGCCTGCATCCTTAACTCAGAAATTTTCTCTTTTCTCATTTTAGCCTTAACCTGTCTATTCCTATCGTGTTCTAACTCATATTTAACTTATTGCAGGCTCTCTAAATGGGAGGTCTAAATGAGGAAAACTTACCTTTCATTTGGTTCCCCGATGTCGCTAGTCGGGAAAGACATCATGACAATAAAAATACAGGGTTCTGCTGCGAGAGAGGGTTCGTGTTACTCAGGCTGGAGGAGAAGGCACCTGTATTTTATGCTCGCCTGATGGAGTTCGGATGGACTCCACTGACTGAGGCTCCCCCGGATACACGTTCCACTTGGGTGAGGGAGTTTTACGTCATTTTGCCTACTGTGCGATGAGAGGACCCTCACCCCGTCATCCGTATTCGGGGAATTGACATTCCCCCGAATTCCACTGCCATTAATGAGGCTCTAGAGGTGCTAGAGGTCTCGAACGCTGAGTACGAGGCCAAGATGAGGGAGATGGATCTGGAGTGGTTGAGAGACACTCTGGTTGAGCATGCGCGTCGGGATCAAGTCTACTAGGCTACTGTAGAGGGTATTACTAGCACAGATTGGTCACCTGATGCTAAGAGGTGGCTACACTTGGTGACTATGAGGATCCGCCCTTCGGGCAAACCGTACCGACGTGACTTTTCCTCGGGCCTTGGTGGTGGCGTGCGCTATAAAGGGCATCAAGTTGAATGTGGGGGAACAGATCATCTTAGAGTGGAAGATGTTCTACCGGGGTAACAAAAAGGCTTTCTTCCTACCGGGACTTATTACTACGATGTGCAGGCGGGTAGGAGTGTCACTTTTTTATGCCGATGAGGTACTTCCTATGGATTCCCTCTTCACCCTCTTTTGGTTAGAGCAGGTTCCATTTCCAGGAGCAAGAGAAGGAGAACGGGCAGGACTAGCAGCAGTAAGGCGGCCGTGGGTTCGAACGACGAGGCCCCACTCTCAGGTGCACGGGTCGAGGAGGATCTGGCGGCCGTCTGTAAGAGATTGGGGACTGCTTTTGCTGACTTCACTCCAGTTCCACCCAGCATTGCCCTAGAGGTCGAGATGTTTCGCCGTGAGCTACGCCAGGAGAGGAGGAAGGGTCTGGAAAGGGATCGTCTGATGGTCCGAATATGGAAGACCGTGAGGACCATATTCACTTACGTTACCCCTAGTCAGGAGTTTTCCCGGGTCGAGAAAGGAGATTTCCAGCACTTTACCTTCCTGGACAAGGCTGTGACATGTCTTGTGCCTCCGGAGGATCTATGCTCAGATATTGACACCCCCAGTCCTAGAGTCCTTGATTTGGTTTTTCCTTTTGCCCCTCTTCGGCTTGTAATTTTTAGGACAACTTGGTTTTTATCTTCTTGCCTTTCTTATGTTTTGTAAGCACTTGGATGCTAGATTTCCTACTTTTTCCGTAGTAAAATGTTAATCACTAAGTTTTATAAACTATTCTCAATTGCTGAACACGGATAAAATTGTAGGGGTTAGACCGGATACCATTGATGGTCCTAATTGGGAAACTGGAAAACTAGAGAGGGCAGACTAAGGTTCTGCCTCGCCTCATCCCGCTCTGGCGGAAGAATTCCCACTCTGGCGATCTCGCTCTAGCCCTAGTAGAGGTCCGAGTAGACTAGACTACTAAGGGCCAGCATCTAAGGACCTTCCAGACTGCTGATCTTACTTAAGCACTCGACGTCCTTGGCGGGAATAATCCCGTCACAGCGGCTCCGACGAACCTAGAATCCATGCCAACATTTTTCTGGGATTTTTCTCTTTTCTTATTTTTCCAAAAGGTTTCCAGCCTCACCAAACAATCTTAGGACAATTCTCCGAGCTAGGAAAAATCATTGTCTACCCCAAATTCATCCCACGATACACGAACCAATACATTCTCGTTATCTCAGCACCACAACCCATATATCCCCAGGATACACCCAGACGCTTAGGTGGTCATTACACAAGCGCAAGATACACTCATATCTTCCTTCCACCACAAGTTTTCAAGATACTCCAGCATTTACAACCCGCATAACTTCAATCAATTAGGCCAACACATTGCACATATCAAGTTTTAGACACACATATATAGTGCACATAAAAACATCAACACATTCAAGCAATTATAACTTTCTCATTCACAGTTACTTCAGGAAACAAGAGGCACGTATTCACAGACTTCAAGTTACAACTAACAGACAAGTCCAAATTCTTAATTAGTTACTCGGTTCCATGGATGACCATTGCCGATCATCCATATATTTACACCGCCTCTAGGGCCAAATACTAATTGGAAACTTCTCAGTTCTAATTAACCTTGGTTGTGTCCCTTCAGTCGTAACCACGACGTCTAGTTCACTTCGTTGAGATACCAATTGGAATCAGGAGATACCAATTGGACTCAACTCATACCACAAGCGACACTCACACGAAAGGAGAGAAGAGATGAGACAACTTCCAAGAATGCTTCACATCTTCCTGAAGATTAGGTATGGACGTCAACATATCAATCCACATGAGTCTATTCCACATTTTGCTCTTGTATTGGGAGACCGGTAACCTGAGATTTGATACCAATTTGTCACGATCCAACCCATCGGGCTGTGCGGGCACCCACTCTAACACTTAAGTAGAAGAACCCTCATATCCCAACAATCAAAACATGTAGAAAATTGACGAAAAATAGGTATAAATAAAATTATCGAGTTTTCATAAATAAAACTTAAAACATTTTAGAGTTAAAACTTGTAAAGTAACTAACACCCCCCCCCCCCAAGAATCTAGTCTAAACAGGTACAAGAGCTACTAAGAGTACAACTGAACATAATAAATAAAAGACATAACTCCCACCATGCGGAAGGAAAGATAGAAGCTGCTGGAGAATTTCTTCGTCTTCACCTAATGGAACATCACCAACCTACATCTAGTCTATGTCAAAAGACATAGCAAGAGTAGTATCAGTACAATCACATGTACTGGTAGGCATCATCGGTCAACCCGGCGCCCACCACATAACATAAGAAACCAACTAGTAAGATCATGAAATAAACCATTCGCTTCTCCACCTTTACTCTCTCTCAAAATACCTCAGAATTACACTAGTACTTTTACTACCAACTACCTTCTCCGTCAACCTACTTATTAGGTTCTTGGTCATAGCCTATCATTCTAACACATAGGAAATTCCCCAAATACAACTACAAACATTCCAACTATCCGCTCACGTCACACCATTACTTCCTCTTCATATTACCCAGACATGGCCACATAGTACATTACATCACGTACATTACCCCCACTCCTCGCCATTACAACACACAACACCTTTTTCTTGAACATTAACAATTCTTGCAACGTTCGCTCATTTCTTACCGTATCACATCCCGATTGGGTGTGCCCTCTTTCGGTTCACTCAACATCAAGGTACATATCAAGTTACTCAACATAGAATAACAATCAAACATAAGTCCTCATAACCATAAAACAACTCCGATAAATACAATACCAATTATAATTACAAATAAGGTACAATTTCACAATCTTCAAGGCATACAATTATGTCAAATCATTGGTCCTCTTAGGGAACCCAAACCAAACTGTTAGCATACCGAAACGTGGTACCCGATCCAATAATTATGTCGGAATGTGACAATCGATTCAAGTTAGTGTGTCGGAACGCAACACCTGATCCACAATCACAATGCATATTATCACACTCATACAATAAGAGATGATTCATAGCATATAGTTCTTCATTCATACTTATTCACATTAGGTGAGATCAACATTCTTTGTTCACATACATGCACGTATTACAATAAAGCAAGAGCAACCCACACCACACAATTATAGGATTACAACCATCACCGATGAACTACTCATCCACTCATATCATGTAAGCATTAATTCAACCATACCTAGCCCTAGTTCATCATCTAAGGCTTCTTCCTAGGATTTAACCATATTTTGTTTGGTGCACGAGGGCCTACGCATAGTTTCACCGTTGATTTACATATATTACGCCGTGAACACATATTTATAACTACTAATTCATAAAACGTAGCCTACCTGGGCGCCAAGCAGCTAGACAGAGGAATTGCAGATAATTTTCTAGTTTTTTGGACGACATGACGGTGAATTTGGCCAAGAATTCTCAAGATATCACCATCCTCATGCTAGATACTCTTCCTCCTTCTTTTCCAAGCTTGGAGCAGCTTTTTGGAGGGTTTCTGGGTGATGTACGTCTAATCTAGGTATTTTAAAAAGAAGGAGAAAATAAAAATTCGCGTTATTTACATTTTGTCTCGCCTATCCTGCTCTGGCACCAACTTACCCTGCCGCCCTAGCGGCATCTAGCCCTCCCTGGCGGGACAGTGGCCCAGAATTTCTCGAATTTTTGTTTTTTCTAATTAACGACGGTTCGGGTCGTTACCGCCTCTCTCCTCCCTCTCCTAGCCTCCCTCACTTATCTTCTCCCAAATATGTAGCTATAATTCGTAATTAAGCAAACTATAACTATAAATCTCTAATTAAGTTTAAACTATAGTTTGAAAGTTTTGCATAAAAAAGTACATGGGCTTAAATGAGTTGCACTGAAATGGATTGAAATGCAGATTATAACTCAACCGCTCAATTCCTTTTAAGTTTTAGGGTTAAGATACACAAATCTCACTAATTTAGGAGTTAATTACTTAGATTCACACTAGTTTGTAATATAATATTTATCATATTTTGGTTCTCGGATACGTGTATCTGGCTCTTGCAGATACATATATTTGAGATACATGTAAGGTATATACATACCAATTAGTGTGTCTAATTATGGGATATAACTGAAAGCCATTATTAGGGAGAAAAACACGTTTGTAACAACTTTAGAGGATATGACATATCACAACCCCTAAAAAAGTCAAAACAATTAGAATCCTTTTTTTTGGCTATTCAACAAAGTTTAGACTTCTTAACTCATAAACATGTACACTTTATCAGATTCATCAAATCTTATTCAGATACATGCATATATTTTATCAAATATATGTACACATAATTAGATACATGGATAAATAATAATAATAATAATAATAATAATAATAATAATAATAATAATAATAATAATAATAATAATAATAATAATAATAATAATAATAATAATAATAATAATAATAATAATAATAATAATAATAATAATAATAATAATAATAATAATAATAATAATAATAATAATAATAATAATAATAATAATAATAATAATAATAATAATAATAATAATAATAATAATAATAATAATAATAATAATAATAATAATAATAATAATAATAATAATAATAATAATAATAATAATAATAATAATAATAATAATATGACAGATACATGCTAGCAACTTGTATTGTCATATACAAGAACTCTTACTCAGATACAAGTATATATTTTGTTAGATACATATTTTCTTAGTCCAATACACTGATAAAACTAGATACATTATGTCTAAACTCAGAAACATATACACTGTATTGGATTCATAAACTCTTTTTTCAGATACATGCATATATTTTATTAGATAAACATATACTTAATCAGATACACTGATAAAACTAGATATATATAATCTTAACTCAATAATTTATCTGATGCATCAACAATATGCCAGATATATCAATAATGTGTAAGATACATACATAATTCTCCACTTATTTTTCCCACAAACAATTATTTTTTAACGAAAAAACATCTATAATCGTTGATCTTTCTTCAAACTTTAGAATATCCTTCGACTTGTCATTAGTAACATAAAAAATCGCGGTCCACGGTAGAGAATTGTAGAAAATAGTTAGGACTGCAATTTTCTTGCCATTTCCAAATATCACGATATGAAATCGTGAGATGAAATCAACGTTTGGACATGCGATTTTTGGTTGATTCCATCTCATGATTTCATACCATCAGGATGGTATCCCATATTCTTCAAAAAATCACGATTTGAGAATTTCATATCATGATTTGAGATTTTTTAAATACAAAAAATGATCCACAAATTTATATTTTGTTAAAACAACCAACATTTATATATACTAACAGTTTATTTCATATATAAATAAAATTTATAATCACATCATTACTTTTTCATGTGTATATAGACAACTTAATGACAAGAGAGAACAAAAGTAGTGCTAGACTCTTTCTCCATGCTGAAAGTGCTGTAATGGAGGTGGGCTTAAGCGAATAAGATAATGTGAGAGAGAATGGTGAATAAAATGTGGGAAGTGAAATTTAATTAGGAGAGAAAGTGGGTTGATTTGCAGTGAATGCATAAATTATGGATAAAATTAAGTGGATAGATAATTAAGGGCTCTATTTTAGGCTAATTTTAAAGAATGATGTATCTCAATGTATCTAATTTAAAATATGGTAAAAAATTTCTTAATTAATAGGAATATACATAATTATTTGAAAGAATAGGTAGAATTAGTATATATGATATGAATGCATGTCTAATAATGTAGTTTTTTTCCTAAGTTTTAATTGTTTTATTTATTCTTTTATAATTTTTTAGTACCTAATAAAGCTATTTTTTCTTTATTATGACGATATAACATATCGATTTTTAAAATATATTTTGACAAAAATTTTCATGAGTCAATTTGAGCTACATTTCAACTCCATCTTTAATGGGCTGAAACGAGTTGAGCTAATAAATGGGCGGGTTATTCTTGAACGAGTTGAGCATATTGGATTCAATTTAGAAAAAATTACCTAAATACACAAAATTTACTTTATTCTCTAAAATTCTCTACCATTTTGAAAAAATTACAAAAACCCCTACTCTCTCCTATTCTCGGCTATATCACTTTATGCAACGTATTGAGATATTGAGTGATGTATCCTAAATCGAGATGCGATGTATTGAGACGTTGAATGATGTATTCGAAACCAGAACGCAGTGTATCAGGATGTTTTGGGATGTATCCGGATTTCACCAAAGTTAAGAAAATTTTGTAATTTAGAAAAGAATAAAAATATGATGTGATTAGTTTTTAACACTATGAGATATTTGTGTAAAATTCCCAAGTTAGCCACTCAAGTAAATTCTAATGGAGGAGGGGATGGGCCCAACGAGCAAGAAAGTTAAGACCTTTAACGAGTTTTGAACAGTGCACAAGCTACATATAGGATATTTTTCGTACAAAGAAAAATGTTCTTCACGAAAAATATTTTCTTAAAAAATAAGATTTTTTCTTACTCTATTAAAAACAATGCAAAAATATATCGACCAAAGAAATCCAACAGACTAAGTCGATCCAAAGAATCGAGGGGAAACTGAGTCATTCTATCATTTTTTAAAACATTTTAAATAAAATTGACAAACGTCCATCAATTTTGTTTTCCTCAAGAAAATGCATTAAAATTATAAAAAAAAAAAGTCTTTATATTTTTTTTCTAAAAGAAAACTATCCTAACCCAACAACAACCCCGCCTCAAAACTTGATCCTCGACCGAAGTACTCTAGTCTTACCCTGGATTATTGTGTCATGTACACACAGGTAACAAAGAGTGGGTGATAAATTTTTAAGTAGTAGTAGTAAATGTATATTTACTGAATATCTCTCTATATATAGGAATAATGGATGGAAGATGTATGATTTGGAGATTATCTCATTTTATGAAAAGATTACGATTCACGTGCCTCATAATTTATAACTAAATTTATCCGTTAGTCTAGAATAACTTACAATTTTTGCTATTCATCCTTATTGTGATATAGTCAACCGATTTTGAACAAAAAATAACTATATACTCTCTCGATCCAATAATAGTTGTGTTCACTATTGACTTTGCACATTTATTAAGAAACTATAAATAAAAGGGTAATTTACTATATCACCCTTTGAATATACTCACTCTGTTCCTTTTTATATGTCATCTTTACTATAGATAGTTGGTCCATAATACTTGTCATCTCATAAGATCAATGTATAATTACAATATTCTTCCTATTTTACCCTTGTGAGTTTTTAGCCTTGAAAATATACATTTGACCAACATAGAAAAACTAAGTGAATAATTCATGTTCATTGGTCAAATTAAATAATCAAAATAAATTAATTCATATTCATTGATTAAAAAGTTGACTTACAAAAAAAACTAAATAAGGGTAGATGAGTAAACTTACTTAATTTTTTAATGCACGTGAAATAAAAAAAATGGTGACATATAAATAGGAACAGAGGGAGTAATAAATACAATGTCTTGAAAAATGTAATAGGTACTTCCTTCGTCCACTATTATTTGTCATGTTGCACTTTTCGAAAGTCAATTTGATTTAATTTTTCAAAGTTAAATTAAATTACATTAATTCGATATTTAAAACAAAAAAATTAGATATTCAAAAACTATACGAAAAGTACTATAAAATTAGCAATTTTTTTGTATATCAATATGATGAAAAAATACATTGTAAAATATTAGTCAAAGTTTTTATAGTTTGACTCTAAAAATATAAAACTATGACAATTAAAAGTGAACAAAAATAGTAAATGGCTATAATTAATGATAAAGATAAATTAGGAATAAAGTATAAAATTATTCATTGATTTAATAAAGTGGACAAATATTATTGGACATCCAAAAATAGTATAGTAGACAACTATTATTAAACGGAGTGAATATTTATTAGCCATGTAATACCATTGTTACCATATACTTATATGATAAATTTGTGTGGTTTTATAAACCCTTCCCGATGGAACAACTTGTATTATTTGGCTCTAACATCAATGTAAAACACAAGTATTTTCCTTTCTGACCGTGGCTCTCTCTGACAGACAGTTAAACCTTTTAAAACAAAACGTCCTTTGGTGAACAAAAAAAACAAATGCCCCTTGCCTGGTTCCAATTGTTGTTTGTTTCCATTATCAGTAATTATGGCCAACGTTATTATCTACATATATGGATAATTCATATATAGCCAAATGTTAAATAAGATCTTTTTTATCCAATGTTTCTCAAGGGACAAATATAATTAAATTGATTGGCTAATTGGATATATATCCAACATTCATAATCATGGGTACTGTACCAGTCCCTCTTTGTGCCTTCTTCACAAATCACAACTAAATAAGAAAGGAAATGCCAAATGATAAAATAATACTAGTTAATACTATTAGGAAAAATAATATAATATTGATATCGGATAGAAATTAAAAATAGTAAGTCAATTATCACAAATTAACACTGTGGCATAATAGGATATATTATCTTGAAAGCGATTTCGGTCCGACTCTAGTATAAATTGTTAAGATTCACAACTCTTTCAAATATGTACACTAGTAATTGAAAGTTTGCAGTTGAAAAAAATAATTGTCTAGAAATATACGATAGGAAGAACAATATTTGAGCCAATAAAAGAATGTGAAAGAGAGAGTAAATGAAATAAATGATCCTTTTTGAATCTTTTATGTACGTTTAGCTCACAAATGATATTTCTTAACTAGGCATTTTTATTTACGTTTTCGTCCATCAATAAATGTAAGAAGTTAAAGTAAAATTAATGAACTGAAAAACAACTCTTATTTTAATACAGTAACAAATTTGTCATAATGCAAAGTAATTTTAAGTCTTTTGAATAGTTCATACTTTTTCTTACGAAATTAGGAATCTATCACTTGAATAAAAGTGAACCATTTATGAGGAAGTAACTTTCTCATATCACATATACTTACAACTTCAAAATGTTCACGTATATTAATTACGGAGAGTTATAAAATGTAATTTATTCGTTGCATTAAATAAAAAAAAAAATTATATCCACAAATACTTCATCTACAAAAGTACTCCCTCTTTTTATCCTTATTATCATTCTGCCTGGGCGGAGTCATCTTACACAAAAAGTGATTTAGTGTATAGCGGCGAAGTCATAATTTTTATTAAAAAATGTCAAAATATAAAGAAGTAAAGTTATGTACATAGGAGCCAAGAGTCAATATAGTGTACCCTTTTTATTGTCTAACTAAATACTGTAATTTTTCAATCAAGGGATGTCAATTGAAGCCAAGAGTCAATATAGTGTACCTTTTTTACTGTCTAACTAAACAATGTAATTTTCAAACCAATATAGATATTGATTTTTTTTTTTTTGAAGATTAGATAATTAGTTATGCAACTTATTTTCCCACTTGGGAAAAGTCATTTTTAAGATTAGATAATTTCGTTTTAAAAACATGTTTTGCTGAGAAGGATAATTTGGGATATTCTCCTCCACACCAATCATCTCTAGCGTTTTTTTCTCTCATCAGGGCCCACTTTAGTTCTCACCAGGGCCCACTTCATTTCTCGTTCGATTTTCTTTTTAGAAGAAATCAAAGTTAAGTGAATTTTTTAAAAGAGTAAATTTTAGGTTTAGCAAACATAAAAATCATATTTGTATGTTATAGATATAGTTTGTATAATTATGTTCCATAACAAATTTTATGTTTGCTATGGAGCATCATATTTGTATAAATCGCTGTCAGTCTCTCGTTTGTATAAAGCGCAACGATTGTATATGTATATCGGTTAGATAAAATATTGTATATATGTAATTACTATGTATATGTATCAATGAATGTGTTTGTATATCTGCATAAAATTTGAATTTGTATACAATTGAATCGAAATAAAACATTTGTATATCAAATCTCTCTCTCTAGCTCTCTCTCTTTATACAACACAAATTATACATTGTAATTTGTATAATTTGTGTTTGTGTAAAGCGAGAAAGAGAGAAAGAGAAAATAGAACTAGTAGGGGAAGATCTGTATTTGTATAATTATAAGTGTATAGGATGAAAATATATGTATTTGTATTTGTATATACAGTTTTCTCTCACTTTATACAAACACAAATGCAATTTACATGTGTTTGTATAAAGTGAGAGAGGTGAGGGAGAGTGGCGAGCGAGATTCGCTGGGGAGAGAGGCGAATGACAACTGTTTGCTACGGAATACAATTAAATAAAACTGTGGTTATAGCATTTAATTTGAATTAATAGTTTGTTGTTTTATACAATTTTCCCTTTTTAAAAATGTGCAAATCAAACTAAATCAATAAAGTAGGTTTTTAATCACTTTGATTAATTTGATTTTTCTGCAAATAAATAATAATAATAATAATAATAATAATATACTTTCAAGCACATATTAGATTGATTATAATGTAGTATAATATTAAAAAATCAATTATTCGATTTTGATTTGATACAAAGTTTAAGGAAATAAATATAACTTTTAAACTTTGTGTTCTTAAACTAACGATATGTAGAATGTATTAAAATGTTATTACATTTTTGAGATCTTAACCTCACGTAAGAAAATCAAAATTAAAGATTTATTAAAAAGAATATTTTTTAATCTGAAAAAATAAATTAAAATGAAGAGAGATTTTTTTTTAAAAAACTACTATATGTCTAATCAAGTTATATATATATATATATCCAAAAACAATAAAAAAAAAATAGCATGCATTATCTAAAAAATTAGTCATTTTTAAGGTCATAATAAAATTTCTTGCAACTAATTTCTATTGTGCAAAAAGATATAAATCTGGTTATGATATATTGAGATATTTTAACGATAATTGAAATTAAACACTGATGAATAATTAAATAACTCAATTAAAGTTGTTTTGAATATGAAATAAATTGTTGAAATTTTAATCAAAACAAAATTACAAATCAAACTTGAAAGTGAAGACAATGATTTAGATTATTATAAAGACAAACACTTAAATTACGGATTAAGAATCAAAAGATTAATATGTATAATAATATTCAAAAAAATTTATATAAGACACACTTGTGTGCCTACGTATTATAATTTTTAAATAGATATTTATATAGTTAATTTGGTTCAATTTTTTTTATTTTTCACTTAAAAATCAAAATCAAATCAAAGTTTATGGATTTCAAAATCTAAGAATTAAAATCAAACAAAAAAATTATTTTTTTCTGTGATTTGACTCAATTTTTTATTTGATTCGATTTTTCAAGTTTTTTTTGTGAACATTCCTGTGTAGGATGACATATTCCAACCATACTTTTCTAATATTTCCTTAGATCTTTTCTAGGAACTTATATTTTTCTCAGCGGCTGTTTTTTTTTCCGTGACTCAATTTTCGATTTACTTTTCTTGACAGAATAATCTTAATGACAATCCTGGTTCTCTATGGTTGACATGTATGATTAAGATATGCAAGTTTATTTTGGCATCATTTATTTATATTTAATGAAAGTCTCAATTTAAATAGTTTAGGTCTCATGTCATTGAGTGTATTTATTTTTATTAAAATTTAAATATTTATTTAAATAGGCTTTTAATATTATTTATAAATGTTTTTGTGTGGATAATACTAATCACCACTTTATCCACAAATCATCCGCTACCATTGCTAACCGCTTCTGTCATTACAATCATCATCATAATTATTTTCGTCAATCAGAGGCGAATCTATATAGATCAGAGGGGATGTCATGCCCCCGATGATCTTAGTGGAAATTATGTGTATGTATATATATATATAAGGAAATGTATAAATATTAAGCGTGACACCCTTAAGTGTAAAATTATCCATTGATTTTATAAAGTTGACAAGTATTATTAGACATTTCAAAATAGTATAGTAGACAACTATTATTGAACGGAGGGAGTAATATTTAATTTATTTTTATTCGGATTGTATACTTTTATGTTTACAAATAAATACATTATGCACGTTCAAATGTTGAATTTTATCTTTATCTTAATCATTTCGTATTCAAATGTAAAGACAACATTTTAACCATTTAGATATGTTTTCAGATTTAGATGTCTTAATCTTAATAAAATCAAATAGGTCTTAAGGGGCCATGATTCTCCCCCCCCCCCCCCCCCCCACCCCCCTCG
>NW_006238963.1:1491906-1503721 GCF_000226075.1 Solanum tuberosum | reverse complement strand
GGGGCCCAGGTTCCCCCCCCCCCCCCCTCCCTCCCTAGTTACGAAGTTCACAAATACATTTGGCCAAAAAAAAATAACAATCCAAAATTCAATTTATAGTTGAATTTTGGAACTTTTAGGAATTTAAAAACCAAAACACTTTTTTCACTTAAGTTACTTATAAAAAATTCAAAGACAACTCTAATTTGTATTCATGATAAAAAAATTTGTAATTTTTCTATGTTTGGTTGGTCGAAATGTTTAAAAACATTTTCTCTAAGAAAAAATATTTCTTAAAAATAAAGAAAATGACTTCTTTAATAAAAAAAGAAAAGAAAATATAAGTTTCAAATTTATTGTCTCCTTCACGCCCATCTAATTCCCCAAAATCCAACCCTTTGGGCTTTGACCATTCCCGAATCTCAACTCCCCATACCATCTTGCATTCATTGTTATTGCTAAACAACATATAAGTATCATTGGGTTAATATTTATTTTACTTATTTACTAAACACTAAAAAATAAATAGCAAAACTCACCTATTTTTTAAGATAACGTTTTCTAGAAAATTACTTTTTGTGAAAAACGATTTCCTTCATACCAAACCTATGTATACACAATTCCTTTTGATATAGTAGAATATTTTATTTACTAAAAGAAAAAATATAAAGGATGAAATCAAAGTTGTAGAAAACAATTCATTATTTTAAAAGGGGCAAATTATTATTAGGGAAAAGTTTTTGATATACCTCACAACATTGTCATTTAGAGTTAATATATCTCTTATTATGAAAGTGACTCATATATACCCTACTATTACACAAATGATCCGCATATACCATTTTCCTCTAATGAAAGTGAAAATAATAATTTTAAATTAGTTTCAATTTTTTAATTGAAAAAAGATAATTCATCTTGGGGTATATTTGATCCTTTTCACACATTTTTTTCTTTTGACTATTTTTATTCATTGACTAATTTGAATTTATTATTTTGATAGTTAAATTTATTTTTTTCCACTTATTTTCTTGTAAAATTTATCATAGATGCCCCAAATATTTTTTTACCTATATAAAACTAAATTACAATATAGCCACAATTTTTTTTAAAGCTTTTTAATCTTTTTTCATTCACACTTTTTTCTTTTTATTTCTCTTATTTTTACACTAACGAATGAATGAAAAAATAAAGTAATACTAAAAAACTCAAATAATAATAATTATAGAAGTCAAAAAAATAATTATGTGTGAAAAATGAAATACATGATTATTTTTTTTTTTAAATAAATTTATTTTTTCATTTTCGTAACAGTAGAGGTATATGTAAGTCAATTTTGTCACAATAAGGGTATAAGTGAATTATTTTGTAACGGTAGAGGCATATGTGTCACAACTTTTGTAACGAGGTTATATCAACTTTAAATAATAAAGTCAAGGGGTATATAATTATTATTATTGAAATATGTGGGAAATTGATATAGACAAATTTGGAGTTGAAATAGTAGGGTGTGTTGTGATACGAAATTATCGGTGACACTATTTTGACCTTCTTCTCTCTTTCTCTTCTCCATTAACGTCAGCCATACAAATTCATATACTCCACCATTCTTTTTTCTATATTTATTTGACTCTCCTCTCATCCATCCAATTTATCTTACTCTTCTCATCTAACTTTCCTCTTCACTGCATTTCAATTTCTGAGAAAATCAACAAAGGTTAGTTCTTGAATTCGATCTTTACTTTTCTTAGCAGATTCTTGTGTGTTTTCAATTGATTGGTGGTTTTTTATTTTTATTTTCTGGTTTCCCATTTATGAAATCAGATTTTCAAGATACAGTTGACATTTGCTGATTTTGAAGATAGTTAAATGATATGTGTTTCTTGTGAAAAGTTTTGATCTTTTTACTGAAATAGAAAATAAGGGTTGGAGAATGATAAATTAGAAGGTATTGAGGTGAAGTGATCTAATTTAATGTTATTGTATTGTCATGGGTGGGCTATTGGTTAGTCTCATTCAATTCTATATAGGGTGAATCATGGACAAGTCGTCAATTTATCAGTATTTCTTTATCGTTATGTTCTATGTTGTTCTTGGTTGTATTTATAATTGTGGTGTCCGGAGCGGCTTTAATTCCCGACTAATTCCATAGGATACCTGCTATCTTCCACTAGCAATACGTGTAAGGTAACTCTGTCCACTAAGACTAGAACATATAGGAAGAAATCACCTTGTGTTTTGTCTCTATTGGGAATCGAACTTGAGAACTCATGATGCTCAACCCACTTCATTCACCACACCCTAGGTGTACTAGACCACAACCTTCTTGTTCTTGGTCTTGTCTTATAAACTTTCTTCTTCTTAAGATACAATGTGATGTTGTTCTACTAGTTAGCCTAGTGAATGGAAAATTTGGTTAGTAAATCTCAATATCTTTGAGCTTACATGGAGTGATAGGGGCAGTGAGGATGCATATAGCCGATCACAACTTGCTTAAAGTCAAGGTTTATTGTTTGTAAAATCCAATGGATTGTTGCCTTCTGGTCCATTCAGACAGTAGTGTATCAGACTTTCTGCCAGTTAGCCTTTGCTACGAAATTATAATAGGAATCTCCGAGAGGACTTTAATCAGATGCCGGCTTATAAAATAGGCATGCTATGATTGTATTATCAGTAATACTTCTGAAAATAACATGTTGTCTGAAATGAATGGACCATAGAGGCATAGACTGCAAAAGAAAAAAAAGAAGGGGGGTCATAGCTATTTACATTGATGTTATTTTCCATCAGCAACCAAGGACTAGCTAAGGAGGAGCGATTTCACTTCTTTTTCTATCTTGTTCCTCTGTGGCTCTTTTACTATAAAATAGCACTTGTTTCTGGAGCTACGTGATTATTGTCACCTACCATTGCCATTGTGGAGTTCCCTCCCGGGAGAAATTAAAGAAACTGTAGGATTTGTCATCACAACTAGCTTCTAGGTTTTCCCAAGCTGCATTACTTGTGTAAGGTTTTTAAAGTTGTTGATCCAAAAGTATGGTCATGACATGATGCAATTTCTTAAGGATTTTATTTACATTAAAAATTCCTTGCTTCTCTTGGCGTGCGGATATTATATACAGATAGTACATTAAATTATGGATATTTTGACTTGTTTTTAGGTGTACAAATGATGCATGCACAATCAATAACTGATCCAGGAGAAGAGATCAAAATAAGTTTTGGCTATAACTTCACAGATGATTCAGGTGAAGAATCAGATGGTATTGACAACTGCCACGGAATTAAACTTCATAGAGCCAACAATTCCTTTTCTTGCCTGTCTGGGGCGGCTTTAAGTGGTAACGCCACACTAGCTAACACAAATATTTGTAATGGCTTGTTTGGAGCTGAGATACTTCCAGCGTTGGATTCACCAACTTCTTTCCGCCGAATTCCCTCTTCCCAATCTTTCTCAAGGTTGGATTTATTGTCATCTTCTTTGCAAAGCAATCTGTCAATCTTGAGTTGTAGTCCATCCTCTCCAAGTGCGCTACATGATGACGAGTCATTTTCATGGAGGTCCACGAGTGCTCCTCGAAATGAAGGTTTCTTGAATGCAACAGAATTTAAAATAGCAGGCGGTGCAGCTGGTGAAGACAGAGTTCAGGCTGTTTGTTCAGAAGAGAATGGATCACTTTTCTGTGGCATATATGATGGATTCAACGGAAGAGATGCAGCTGACTTTTTGGCTGGAACATTATATGAGACAATTGGAAATTACCTCAATTTATTAGATTGGGAAATGGAACAGGAGCCTGGTAAACTTTCTGACCGTCTGGGTTTTTGTGGAACCCTCCATGATGCTGTTCAAGATGATAGATCTAGCATCAAGGTTAAAGATACTTCAGGAAATATTAATCAGGGATCTTATGTTGATTGCTCCGCAAAAGTGGAAAAACCATGCGACTCATTTAAGAAGAAGGTACTTAAGAGCTTGGAACTAGCTCTTCTTCAAGCTGAGAACGATTTCCTCCATATGGTCGAACAGGAAATGGATGACCGCCCTGACTTGGTATCGATTGGATGTTGTGTTTTAGTTGTGTTTCTCCATGGGAAAAACATGTATGTGCTCAACCTAGGTGATAGTCGAGCTGTATTGGCAACAGATTCTGATGTCGTCAGTATTTCCAAGGATGAAGTATTGCAGGCTGTGCAGCTAACCGTTAGTCATAATGTTGAGGATGAATCTGAAAGAACTCGACTATTAAAGGATCATCCTGACGATCCCTCAACAATCGTGGCTGGAAAAGTCAAGGGAAGGCTAAAGGTCACTCGGGCACTTGGAGTGGGATATCTGAAAAAGGTGCATTTTCTATTTTGTTTACTTTATCTAATCAGTTTACACTTGCCTTGCTATTCTTAATACTAGAAGCTTTTATCCATCCTAAATGTTAACATAGGTAAAGATTAATTTGTCTTCTTATTGAGACGAATACTGAATTATTTCAAACAAAATTCATTTTTTGTTTTGATTGATACGGAATTCAAACGTTTCGTTACTGTACTCAATTATACATATTGATAGGCAATTCTTCAATCGGGCATAGCAATTATGTTGTGACACTCCCTAGGTGCCTATGTTGATACATTCTTTTTTTATTCCTGCTTACCTATCAAAAGAGGGTTGAACAATTCATTATCTTGTTGCAGAAAACAATGAATGATGCCTTGATGGGCATTCTTCGAATTCGTAATCTGATCAGTCCTCCATATGTTTCGGTACAACCTCATATGACTGTACACGAAATCTCAAATTCAGACCAGTTTGTTGTGCTTGGAAGTGATGGTTTATTTGACTTCTTCAGCAATGATGAGGTTGTTAAGCTTGTCCATTCTTATATCTTATGTCACCCTTCTGGTGATCCAGCCAAATATCTGGTGGAGCAGCTCGTGATGCGAGCAGCAGATTGTGCAGGTACAATTTCGATGCGCTGCATCACTTCTCTGTCTCCATCCAACCACTTTTAACTTTCTTTTAATTTAATTTAATCTACTATTTCGTCCGTCAGCACTTTTGAATGATGAAGTCAATGAAATCAGATACAAATCTTAGAGACTTAAGATTGTTTATTAGGTAGTAATTATTGAAGTGAGATCAGCAGAAGAATATAAAATAAAGTCTTCTGTTTCCTATTTGCATTTCTTGATGAGCTAATTATATAAAATTGTTTTAAATAAATTTTCAATAATTTGCAGGATTTAGTATGGAAGAGTTGATGAGCATACCAGCTGGTAGAAGAAGAAAATATCATGATGATATTACAGTAATTGTAATAAATCTTGGAATGAACAAACGCACCTCAAAAGCATCCACATACCAATAAGTTTGTTAATTAGAAGAATTTTTGTCCTTTTCTTTTTTATTTTTCCCATTTGGTCTGTGGAAGATTATAGAAGGGGGAGTGGGTTATTTTATTTGTAGCAATAGTGTTTATGTTTGTCATAATTTTTTTGTGGAGGACTTCTTCATGATCTTTAGCTATGTACAGAGTGTTTCTACATTTTTTTTTGGCCTTAAATGAATTGGTTCTAGTGTACCTCTTACCTTCCCTCCCCCCTTCCCCTCCAAAAGAAAAAAAAAACGTCATATTTAGTGAAATCCCATAAAGTAAGGTCTGGGAAGGATTGAGTGTACTTAGACATCGAGGTAGTGATGTTGTTTTACAAAGATTCCGGTTCAAGACAATTAAAACAAGTAATTAAAAGAAAATGGCAAAGAGTAACATGACAACAAATAGCAAAGTAGTGTGGGCCATATGCAGGGAATTACAACAATAAGAAGGTGCAATCACTTAAATACATAAGTTTAATTTGTGATATCAGATACCAAAAGCGGACTACGACTAATGTGGTACTCTATACTACTACAAAGTCAAATACATGAATAGGCTAGTATAAAACAACACTTAACTACCTCTAATCTTTACCCTTAGTCATGATCTTCATACCCATCTATATAAAATCATGTCCTTAATAAACTGAGCATGCGTCACATTATGTCTAATCACCTCTCCACCATAATTGAGATTTGAGAATTTTTAAAAATAACAACACAAAGTTTTGATCAAGAAGGTAAAAGATTTAAATGAATCTGTTTTTTAGAAAGAGGAATATGAAAGGGAGTTACATTCATGGAGCTAAAATAAATATGCATTTATTTGATTCCCCTTTGTAAGATGAAGAATCATAGTGCTCATTATCAATGGCTGAAAAAGGCTCTTTTCAACCTTTGCCTTTTTTTATAAAAAAAAATTGGAAAAAAATGATTCTTCTTGTTGGGGTCAACTTGGTAGTTTTTCGACCTTTCGAGCATTGGAAAGTGTTTATCAGATATGGTCAACTCTGAGGTTGCTCGACATTGCTTTTTAATAAAAAAAATAATACCTAATAGTTACCACTAAGAAATAATTAAATTGATTAAGCAATAATGAATTAGGAATTCTATTAGTTTAATCTCTTACCTTCTCTGTCTTCTTTTCACTAAGCCAGAATAATACTAGTAGAATAATGTATCAATCTCTATATATAATGTATTGGTGTATATACACTGCACATTTAATGTAATACAATAACAATTACAATATTTAGTATAGTCCCACTAAGTGGTGTATGAGGACGGTAGAATATATGCATATATTTTCTCTATCTTAGAGGTAAAAAGGTTATTTCTATTAGACCCTCGGCTAAACAACCCAAAAAAGTATTGAAAGTGAAAGTATAAAAAAAATATATTAAGAAGTAACTACAACAAAATAATACAATAATTGAAATACAAAAAAAAAACATAAAGCAACATAAATCAAAAGCTAGAAGCCATTTTTTTTAAGCAAGAAACTTCATGAACAATACTACGACTGCTAGTATGGACGAAGAATGAGACAACACACTACTACCTACTAACCTTCTACCCTAATTGTGTCCTCCACAACCTTCTATTTAAGGTCAACCTGAAATCATGTCATATCTTGTCTAATCACCTTTCCCCAATATTTTTTCGATTCTACTACTTCCTCTCCTATAATTATCCATGATACATCAAGTCTCTCACACCTTCGCATTAAGACATTTTTGCATCTATTCTTCACATGACCAAATCATTTTAGAATTGTTTCTCACATTTTGTCCTCCATCAAAGGCAGTCTTACCTTGTACTGAATATCCTTACTTCTAATCTTATCTCTACTAGTATGGACACACATTCAGTACAACATACTCATTTATGTAACTTTCATCTTCTGAATGTGAATGTTCTTAACTGGTCAACAATTTGTCAATACAACATAGTTGGTCCAACTACTACTCTATTGAATTCGCCTCTAAATTTTGGTGGCACATTCTTATCACACAAGACTCTGAATGCGAGTCTTTGTTTCATTCACTCTACACCTATAAGATAAGTGACATCCTCATCAGTCTTTCCATTTTCTTGAACAATCAATCCTAGATACTTGAAACTTTCTCTCTTATCGATGGATTGTGTATCAAGCCTCACTTCCACACCAGTCTCCTATGTTATTATTGAACTTACACTCCAAGTACTTTGTATTGGCCCTGCTCGACTTGAACCCTTTAAATTTTAGAATTTGTCTTCAAACCTTCAATTTAATGTTAACTCTATCGCGAGTTACGTCAATCAAAATTATGTCGTCGACAAATGATGACATACACCTTGTCAGATCACCTTGAATTCGCCGTGTTAATCCAGCTATCATTAAATAACAATAAAATGGACAAATAGTTAATCCCTAATGCAACTCTATCAAAACTGGAAAGTCATGTCTCCATCGTACATGTCCTTAATTACCTAGTATACGCCTCAGGTACACCCTTAACCTCAAAACATATTTTATAAAACCTTTTTAGGTCTTTATCGTAAGCTTTTTCTAAATCAATGACCATTATGTGTAAGTTCATCTTCGTCGCCTTATTCTGCTCCACCGGTCTTCTTGAAAGATAAATGATTTTTTCATTTTTATAATTGATTGTCCGACATGAATTTGAGCTGGTTCTTGAGAATATTCATGATCCTTCGCACCCTTATCTCCATCACCTTCTCTCAAATCTTCATATTGTGACTTGTGTCAATGTCACCCGATCTTCTTGTACAACAAAATCAAATGACATCAGGCATCTTTGCGGTCTTTAAGACAATATTAAATAACTCAATTAATCACTCACTCCATTTGCAGCTTAGACTCTTTCAAAATTTCACTAGGATCTCATCTGATTCAATTGCTCTACTCGCACGCATCTTACAAATAGCACCCTTAATCTCCCCAACTATTATAGGCCCATAATATCCACAATTGTGACACCTATATAATTAGTAATTCAAATTTCGTAACACAATGTCTTTGTCTACCTATTTGTTTAAGATCCTATGGAAGTATATTTGTCATCTCCGTTTAGTGAGAGCTTCCTCCATCACTATTTTGTGGTCCTCTTCTCGATGCACATTATTTGGTCTAGGTCACAGGCCTTGCTCTCTCTTACCTTGGGTAGACTGTACAACTTTTTATAGGAATTATATAAAATAGCAAATTATTAATTTAAATTAAATGTTATAGTCATAATTTATTTTATTTGTAATTCGCAGCAAATATTTCATTTTTTTGCCATCTGATTCGATATACAATTAGCCATTTTCAGTATACAATTACCCATTCGGTATACAATTATATAAAATGCGTTTGTATTTGTATAAAACGAGAGAAAATTGTATATACAAATACAAATACATATATTTTTGTCCTATATACTTATAATTATACAAATACAAATCTTATTATACAAATTATAATGTATAAATGAATTTATACAAAACTGAACAATTTGTATAAAATTGGATGTATCTAGCGAATCATACAAATCAAAAGCTCCATAGCAAACATAAAATTTTCTATGGAGCGCAATTATGCAAACTATAGCTATAACATACAAATATGATTTTTATGTTTGCTATATGTGAAAGATACTCACTTTTTATCCCCAATCTTGTCCTCGAAATCTACATATATAATGTATTAGGGCTTGCTTGATTGGGAACAAGTTATTTCAAAGTTATTTATCTTAAGATTATTATTTCACCCTCAATGTAGGATAAAATAGAACTATAATTTTGAAATAATTAATTCCGAATCTATTATCCTACGATTTTATCCTAACCAAATATGAAATATGCTCATTCTAAAATTAATCTTGAAATTAGTTATTCCTTATTTCTCATACAAACAAGTCCTTAGTGTAGTAGTGTATATATATTGATGATATTATATGCATGCATATATGTATATGCCATATTTTGAAAGAAAAATACTGTTATATTTTGAAAAATAAATATAACTATTTTTTCAAAAAGAGATATTGATCTCACTACTTATAATATTTTCCCAAAAAACATCTAAATAGTTCAAAGTTCAACAACTTCATAATCATTCTCCAAACTTTCACGACTGAATTTTTAAACTTGTCTTTTAAAATTTCGAACTTCATATCTTTGAGGTCTAAATTTGAATTTTTAAACTTGTCTTTTAAGATTTTCAGATGTTTAACTTCAAAATCCGAATATTAAAGGATGAGAAGGAGAATGAGCAAATTTTACTAAACTTCAAATAATTTTAAAAATTGACAAAATTTTAAATAACATATCCAAAAGTGGCTATTCATGATCATGGAAACCATTTTTTTGTAAGTTTATTTAAAAATTTTAAAGTTAGAGTTGGAATTGTACTATACCGCTATTTATGATCATGAAAACAAATAAATAAAGTAGCTTATTTAAAAAAAAAAATAGAGTTCAAGTTAAAGCTGGGGTTGTTTCTTGCTATATTTGTTGCAAACAATATAAAATTAATAGAATGTACTTTTTTTAAAATATAATTTATATTTATCAATTTTTAAAAACTATCAAAATTATCTGACTTGACTAATTTACCTCAATTATACTATCAAATAGGCTCTAACACAGTAACCTCATGAAAATAATAGACACATAATTATGTCATAGATTAGATCTCATATACAAGCTACTACACACTATTATAGAAAAAAATCACATTGTTTGAAATATTATAAGTTGGAATTGTGTTTATTTATAATTTATGCAAATAATATTTAGTTATTTAAATATACTTTACCTAAAAATATGAAATATAATTTTAAAAAAGTTATTTTTATAAAAAAAATCAGGGTAAAATTAGAAAAAAGAGAAATATAATAAAAGTCAAAATAAGATTTTGAATGCTTTCTAAATCTCAAATTCTTAAATTATATTTAAAATTTTCATGATTAAATATTAATTTTCAAATAAAATTTTAAAAATTCTATTTAAGAAAAGACAAAATTATTCTCATAACCAAACAGGTCCTAGTGCTAAACGCACGAATTTTCAACAAGAGCTTATCCCATTTCTCGCAATAAGCCAAACAATTAGTGCCTTGGCGATATTATCAATATTTTCTGACAAAAATATATTCCTCCAATGCAAATTATTTTATTATATTCTAGCTAGCTTACTAATGAAGAAATCCACTTTCATTCTCAACAAGATTGATATTTAAGTTATTTTTTATAAAAAAAAACTTTGATATTTTAGCTGATATACACAAATTGAATAATAATTGTGTTATAATCCTATAAATAGTGTCTAGAAAAAGTAGATAGTACGTATATTTTATGAAGTAAAAATATAGATAATGTAATTTTTTATTGAAAAATATAATATAAAATTAGAATAATAAATTTAGTTTAAAAATTTGAGAAGTTGATATAATGATATTGAAATAATATTGACGGAACACACACAAAATATATTTTATTTTTTTATAAGCAGAAAATAATAGATTTTTTGCGGTAGAAGGCTAAACTGTTTCAAGGATTTCAAAATATTTATTTATAAAAGAATAAAAATTATAAAAAAATAAATAAAAATATAAATATAGAAATAATTATGTGGGTTCACATAAATCATAAAAATAATAATAATGCAAAACATGATAGCCACTATACTACAAGTACTTAGAAATTATATATGGATAACTTTTTAGCAAAAAATGAAACTTTGAAGCGTTATTTAGTGCTCTTATCGTTTGGTGTGAGAGATTAAAAATAATAGTGATGGGATAAGAAAATAGTAATAGGATAAATTTTTTTATGTTATTTGATTGTCATGTTTGGGATAACTTATCCCACCATTTATATCATAGTGATGAGATAAGTTATCCCATATACATGATAGGATAAGTTATCCTAGGATAGCTAACCCCAGGATAACTTATCCTGGGAAACTTGTTTCCAACCAAACGACCCCTTAGGGTAAGATATATACATGTCGTATTTCATTGTAGGGAAAATTATATAAAACAACAAATTATTCCTTCAAATTAAATGTTATAACCACTGTTTGATTTAATTGTAATCCATAGCACACGATTATCATTCGCCTCCCTCCCTGAATTTCTCGCTCGCCACCCTCGATTTCTCGCTGGGTAGTCTCTCCCCCGCCTCTCTCACTTTATACAAACACAAAGGTATAAAATGTGTTTGTGTTTGTATAAAGCGAGAGAAAACTGTATATACATATCTTTTCTTTTGCCTCTCCCCAGATGAATCTCACTCACTACTCTTCCAGATCTCACTCGTCACTCTCACTCGCCTCTCTCACTTTATACAAACACAAATGTATAAATTGCGTTTGTGTTGGTATAAAGGGAGAGAAAATTGTATATACAAGTACAAATGCATATATTTTCGTCCTATACACTTATAATTATACAAATACGATCTTCCCTTTCCCAGT
>NW_006238963.1:1481969-1491805 GCF_000226075.1 Solanum tuberosum | reverse complement strand
TTTGTATATGTATACCGAAACAGATTATACAATTGATTATTTGTATATGTATATCAAAATATACATATTAATAGTCATATCAAACATAAAGTTTGCTATGAAGCGCAATTATACAAACTATAGCTATATCATACAAATATAATTTTTATATTTGCTAAACCTAAAATTTATTCTCTATTATATATTTGAATAATATTTAAGCTAAGTAATAATGGTAGTAATTCAAACTTTAGCCTTGAAAATAGTAGAGTACTAGCTTTCTTTTGATAATTATCCCTTTCTCATGCATTTTTTTATTCTCAGTTTTTTTTTCTTACTGTGTAATTAGCCTTGGAAATGTCAAAATTGAAACAAACAAAAGGAATACAACGTAACTCGAGAGAGCTCTGATCCAACAGAAAAGACTATACTACTCCCTCCGTCTCATTTTATATGTCACTTTTTTACTTTGCACTTGCATTAAGAAATAATGTAATTTTACGCTTCTACCCTTGTTTAATTTTTTTGGAATTCAAATTTTCAATCAATGAATATGAATTAATTTGTTTTGATTAATTAATTTAACCAATGAACATAAATCATTTACTTAGCTTTTCTAAGCTGGTCAAATGTATATTTTCAAAGCTAATAACTCACAAGGGTAAAAAAGGAACAATATGGTAATTTATGCATTGATTTTATGAAATGACAAGTATTATGGATCAACTATTTATATAAAGGAATGACATATAAAATGGGACGGAGGAAGTAATACATTTTCTTTTTAAAAGTCATATAAACCAAACGAAATGAAAAAAAATAAAATTTCTACAAGAGGATTGAAAAGAAGATTGGTCAACTTTTTAAAAGTCTATAAGGTTCACAAAGATGTTGATTCCCACCAATTAGATATTAGTGTAACAATTTTTTGATATTCCTCTTCTTTTTTCTTTTCATTTCATTTTCTCTCTACGGATCTTTGTTTGTCCTATTACCCATTTAGAAAACTTTGAAAGCCAGTCTTTAAAACCCTTTTCTTAGTTAATTTCTATGTATTAAATATCTCAAACTTTTATGCATGAAGAAGCTAGTAACAGTAAATATTGGAAATAATATTCCTTATGCCTATTTAAATGACATGTCAGATAGCAAATGCTAGGAAAAGTAAAAAAGAAGAGAAAACTATTGGCCTCTCTTGTGAATATTCTCAATGGATAGCTGTGCATACATAAGCTAAAATTATTCCAATTTTATCCATCAACCTCTTGAGTGCCTCTAAAGTTCATTTGCCTTTGTAAAAACAACAAAATATTATATTCCCTCCATGTTGTGAGGCTACTTTTTATAATTTGTATAAAGTGATAAAAAATGCACACAAGTTTCTCAATATCCATTTCACCATTTACTCTACCTACCATTGGTACTATTGCACGTTATTTAGGATTTGGACATTATGAATTTAAATTTGAGTTCAATCACAAACTTTAGTTTATTGGATTTGAATGGTTGTAACTAAAATATTACATTCTCCTATGTGTGTTGCATCTTTTTTTTTTTTCCCTTCTTCTTTAACCCATTTGCTTGAAAAAAGATTAATGATATGGGTTGAACTAGTTAAGATTTTGACGTTCAAGGAGAGATTCAATAACACAAAGCTTTCTCTAAAATAAATCTACTTATTTGATTGATGTTCAATTTTCGCCTTTCCTGCTCGAGCAAACTCAAAATTAGGATTCCATCCAGGACTCGAATTTCTCACTCTAGCGAGACTTTGAAGGTTCCACAATATCTTTTCCTAAAGGGTGGTTTTCGTTCGAAATAGTGCTATAAAATGAGGATAAGCTTTATAATCAGGTGGTCTATCTTCGTAATAGAAGAGACATCTGACTATAAGCTTGTGTTTATTTGGAAAAATAGTACTAAATCTTCCTTCTATTGCTTTGTTTCAATAGAATCTAAGACGTACTTGACAAACAAAGAACAAACAATATTTCATTTTCAGATATATATTATTATTTATTTTTGATAAAAATTATTACTGAATTCAATCGAACTCATTTCCAAACATCTAGCCTTCTCCACTCTACTAAGAGAACGACCCTTCTTGTCATTTATAAAGTCACAATTGTTCGTGTGACAATCTAAAACGGTTAGTAATTAAGTTGAAAGATAAAGTAGTAGTATGCAAGTATAGCACATTACATTTTACAATATGCTTAGTAGTTATCTAAAGTCAAAATACAAAAATAACATAATCTAATTATAACATAATTAAAACTCTAATTTCCTGCCAAAATTCGAATACTATTTTATCTTAATATACATACAAAATTCCACATCAACTTTGATCACATGATATAGCAAGCATGAGGGTTTTCATCACTCAAGATCTCAAAAGAATCCAACGGTGTAGATTGTTGCTTTGAATAAATGTCAGACTGCATGTACGGTGACGATGGAACATAGTAATATGGCGGCGCACTGCTTACCATAGGATGTGCCGCATTGTAACTCACAACATAACTCTGATGCTGCTGAGGAACATGATAACTAGCATGTGGATGCTGATCGTACGGGTTAGGATAAGGATGCTGAAATGAATGGCCTAGATTCGTTTGATCCATCATTTGATTGGGACCCATTTTTGCAACATCTGATTCGCTGCTTGGCGGTGCACCATTAGACCCTGCACTCGCATTTGGATTTGCATTGTTATTCCCAGTACTCTTCTTCTTTTTCTTTTTCTTCTTTTTCTTAGCACCTCCGGCGGCCTTTTGCTCCGGCGCCGGGAACCTCTCAACGACGGCGATATTCTCCGGCGGCCTT
Source organism: Solanum tuberosum (assembly GCF_000226075.1). Lineage (NCBI taxonomy): Eukaryota > Viridiplantae > Streptophyta > Magnoliopsida > Solanales > Solanaceae > Solanum > Solanum tuberosum. The sequence goes on along the minus strand of NW_006238963.1, from coordinate 1,489,000 downwards.
TCATCTGGCCTTACTTCTTTGACATCCATCGTAAAAGTCTCAACCCCGCCAAATCTCACACCATGTCTTTGAGGACCATGTTCAGCTGGTTTTTCATTATTATTATGTTCATCATCTTCATGATCATCATCGTCGTCGTCGCTGTTTTCGGTTTTCTTTGGTTTCTTCTCTCTTAATATTGGCTTCGGCTCTGGCCATAACTCAGCATTTCTTCCATTTCTTATCAGTTTTTTTATCAAAGTCTCAGCTTCAACATTTCCAGTCACTATAACTTTCTGTTGCTGTGGATCAATATCTGTTGTATAAACACCTAAAGAAAAACACAAAACACCCATAATTTATTATCAGTTGATTTAGATATGCATATGTTCTGATTTTTACAATAACAATTTTAAGTGATCATATTTTTATTTATACATGTTGAATGAATTTATTAACACAAGTACACTAATATACTGTGTTCGACTGAACCTGCATGCAGACTAGAGAGGAAGAAAAGGGAAGGAACCTTCAATGCTTTGCAGGACTTTCTTGACTTTTCTCTTGCAGCCTGGACAGTGGATGGAAACTTTCAAAACCCATGTCTGGAAAAACATAAAAAGCAGATATATTAAGTATAAAAAAATATCAAAACGGAAAGTCGAAAAGAGTAATTAATATAAATTAAAAGGATATGACCCTGTAGTGAAGTGGAGGAAGCTGAGATGGTTGTTGTTGTTCTTGATCAGGTGTAGAGGATGCCATAAGAATGAAAGATAGAAAATAGAGAGATTGTTTAATTTGATGTTTTAGAAAGTAGTAGTAGTATGGAAGAGAATTTAAGAGAGAGTTGAACACAGAGAGAATGCAGTGCAGTGTGTATAAAAGGCAGATAGTGTAAGTTGAAAGTGACATAAGATGCTTCTGGACTTTGCACTTACTATGCTTTTATGTTTACATGCACTAATCTTCTATACAAGAATTTATACCTTTGCTTTCTTTTTTCTCTATCCCTTTTTGGTTTTTTTTTTTGAGTGTTACATTCAACTATTAACTAAGGTTTCAATTTCAACTAATTATTTATGATGAGAGTATTTATCAGGTGAACGACCCCTTCTTGTCATGAAAAGCGCTATTAGATCTGAAAAATAATAATATTGATTTAAATTTTTTTGAAATTTGTTAGTAGTAAGAAATATGAAAATAGGTATATATGAGTGGCTTACTTTAGGTCCTAATAATTTTTAAAGATGAATTTTATGCTTTTAAAAAAGAGAAAAAGAAAAGCTATCTAACTTTTTACCTAAAATATTTTAAAATTTTGAATTAACTAACTCAAATCGTTATAATTATAAATAAGGTTTTTTATAACAATATCTAATATATTGTATTGCAAACACATAATTAATATCTTATCAACTAAAATTAATCTTTAGTTTTATATATCTATGTGAGGTTAACTAAAGACTTTATGTCATTCAATAATACTACCTTAAAAACAACAAATATGAAAAAAAAGAAAAAGAAAAAAACAACATAATAACTCTAAATTATTAATTTTTGGGTGTATTTGTATACTAGATAGGCACGATCCATGCTACCACGGACCCAATATCTTATTTGTAGATGCTTTACATGGTATTTGGTAATGAAGAATAGCAGTAAAGAATTAGAATTAAAATTACATTAAATGAATGACTTAAGCAGAACGTGTAAAAATATGCATGTTGACAGATTGAATACAACCAAAGTAATCAGTGCTTCTTATACTTTTGTAGAGATTTTATTGCATCAATTCTCTATTATTTTCACAAAGTTTTTTGGCTTGTACAATTTGTATGTGCATTATAAAAAATACAGATTATAGAGCAAATAAATTAAGCTCGACAATGAATTACACTTTCATTTTTTTGCATTCTGTTATCACGTATTTACTTGTTGATTTGAAGAGAACATGTTTATATATCAATTGAATAACTCATTCAACTTTGTAAGTGTTGTCATGTTGCATCTAGCAATGCTAGCTGTCGGTAGTTTGAATGACCATCTTAGAACAATTATTGGATGTGCTTTGCACTTTGCCCTCTCTGTCAAGCCAAAAATCAATTAAAGACTATTTAAATATGAAGAACGGTGATAAAGGAAATAGAATTATCTATTGCATTAGTGAACTTTAGACTAATATATTTCACCTTTTAGCTATTCGGCTTCTTCAACTTATGCGATACGGAGAGCGGAAGTGCTGCATCTGTATAAACAGAAAGCAGAACTCGCCAGATCATTTAAGTTCATTCATGTAGAAAGAAGCCAACCTTGTGTGGTTGGTTCTTATTCCATAAAAAAATCATATTCAAAATATCAGTTGTACGTCTTCTCATTTTGATTCCACAGTTGGTCGAAATAAATGGGAATTTCACATGTCAGCTACAAATTCTAGTGGGAGCATGTTAATTTATTTGAATGTTGTGCGTACTCTTCACTTTCGATGCCGCACTCGTGTTAGATTCTCCAAAATACATTGCTTTTAGAGAATTCGATATGCACCCAATTGACATTTTTGAAGAGTTAGAACAACATAGATTTTCTCAATAATACCATGAAGAAGAAGAAGAAGAAGATGATGATGAGATGAAGTCTAATATGTTTTTGACATCTTTATCACATTCACGTCCAGGTCTAACATGACATTAGAGCTCTTTCACTTGGTCATGAGTTTGAAACTTAAAAGATCAATTTAATGACCAGTATGCAAAAAAGCTAAAATAGTTGTAGGCAAAGGTAATCTTTCACATTCATCAGATTTTTTATTACCATCATTAAACTTTCATAGTCATTTAAATAATAAGCTCTTATTATGCAATCTTAGATTTCTTATTTTCAAACCTCCAACCTTCTTGTGAATCATTACTTTTTGCCATTTAATAATTGTAGTTTTCTCTTATTTGTGTGATCTTGCGTTTCCACATGAAGTTAACTTTTTATGGTATTCAAATTTTACTCAACATAACCATGCAGCTTTAACCAAAACAATATGTAGGTTGAAATTTCATCCAACACACTATTAAAAGACAATTTTTTTTTTTTTCAAGAAGTCATCTTACTGAGACATCTATCTAATACCTCTGTCAGATACTTTTGTCATTCTTCTTTGCACCTCAAGAAAGTCCCAAATATGTTTAGGTAACTCTTTAACCTTTCATCTAATCCCTATAGAAAATCCCTGAGGTAAATCCTCTATACAATGGTCTGCATATATGTTGTACATAATAAATATACTCCTATTTAATTTGCTCATTTTAAGTGCTTTTGATTTTAACCTCATTTTTTGTTGTGTTTGATTGCCAGAAAAGGCAAAAAAATTAAATAATCTAAAAATTGGGTATGACCAACTCATGACTTTTAACTTTTAGCTAGGGGTGGGCATTCGGTTTAATCAAATTTCTGTTCGGTTCTTCGATATTCGATTTTAGAAAAGTGTGCACCATATTTCATACCAAACTAGATCGGTTCGGTATTTTTAAATCGGTTTTTCGGTGTGAATAAAACTAAAGAGGGAATATGATAAAGTGTTGAGAGTTTCATGTGTTTAATTTATAATTAAGAAGACGTAGCATAGATGATTCTTTAACTAGAAAATTCAAATTTTGTTTTTGTTTCCAGCAAAGATGCCAAAGGATTTGTTAATTAGATGGATTATTTACCCTCCCATGTTGCTACAGAGATGACCAACTAAATATACAGCGATAGAATCAGCAAACATATGCAGATAAATGGTAAAGAGCACACAACAATTATCTTTACTCACAAAACAAGGTCTACAAAGACTTGTCCACACATTTTAAAAAAAACAACAACACAACACCAGGTAAATATTTTGAGTCAAAATATATAAGTATTATTAAGTAATATAATTTAAATTTTAAAAAAATTTATTTAATAAAGCTTCGGTTCTCTGTGCACCGTAGTTTCGGGACCCTTACACCGAACTCCGAATCGAAGAACCGAAGTTCCGAAAATAAAGAACCGACACCAAAGAATCAAAATAGTTCGATTCGATTTGGTTTTTTGGTATTTATGCCCACCCCTACTTTTAGCATATAACTTAGAAGTCATCTTATAAAAGCAATCCAAACACCCTCTTAGCAAGATTCACCCTTGAACCAATTATTATCCCAAAAGTTAGGAGAATCCCTCCATGAACATATCAACAAAATGACAAATTTTGTTTCTGTTTCCAGCAAAGATGCCAAAGGATTTGTTAATTAGATGGATTATTTATCCTCCCATGTTGCTACAGAGATGACCAACTAAATATACAGCGACAGAATCAACAAACATATGCAGATAAATGGTAAAGAGCACACAACAATTATCTTTACTCACAAAACAAGGTCTACAAAGACTTGTCCACACATTTTTTTTTAAAAAAAACACAACACCAGGTAAATATTTTGAGTCAAAATATATAAGTATTATTAAGTAATATAATTTAAATTTTTTAAAATTTATTTAATAAAACTTCGATTCTTCGGTGCACCGTAATTTCGGGACCCTTACACCGAACTCCGAACCGAAGAACCAAAAATAAAGAACCGACACCGAAGAACCGAAATAGTTCGATTCGGTTCAGTTTTTCGGTTTTCCGGTATTTATGCCCACCCCTACTTTTAGCATATAACTTAGAAGTCATCTTATTAAAGCAATCCAAACACCCTCTTAGCAAGATTCACCCTTGAACCAATTATTATCCCAAAAGTTGGGAGAATCCCTCCATGAACATATCAACAAAATGACATTTGCATATAAAATATAAGAAATTCTACATGGTTCGCACCTCCCATTCTATCAACTTGCAACCGCTTTACCCAATCCAAATTCTTACCTTTTTTTTTTTAGCTTTCTGTTGAGTCTCAATCATCAAAACAAACAAATATGGGGACAAAAAAATCTTCGTCTTAGTACTCTAAAAGATTTTAAGAGATCTTGAGGGTTCTCGTTGATGAGAAATGAGTTTTCACTATAGATATGCAGAATTCAATCTATTTTAAAAAAAAATTCAAAATTCATGTGTTTTATGATGTCTAATAAAAATGTTCAACTGACAATTTCATTTTTGCGTCATTATAGGATAAAATGTCTCTGCGTCAAACTAAACCTGACAATATATGAATCATCACAGAAAATTTTCAACTAAAACTTTATATTTGTGCATTAATGTACAAAATAAAAATACTTTTACTCAAAAAGTCATCATTAACATCTCCATTAGAATTCAAAAACTAATAAAATAAATAATGAGGAGAATGTGATTGTACTCCCCAAAAAATGTGTGATCAACTTTTAGAATAAGATACCTACCAAAATATGCGAGTAAAACTTCATATATACACCCAAATACAAATAATAAATGCTATAATTACTCTGTAGTATGCGCCAGGGGCGGCTCAAGCATATTAGTGACCTAAAACAAAAATCAAACGGAGCCTTAAACTTATATTGTTAATAACTTTTATATAATTGATTTCTTCTAGTTTTTAATTGATAATATAACCATTCTTATTTTAAATTATTTTTCATAAGATATAGTACTCCAAATATGTCAAATTTCTTTAAATAATTCCTTCATTTTTCATGAAAAGTTTACCTTTTCTAGAAATAGTATTCAATATTTGTTAAAAAATAATAACTTATAACCTATTATTATTAAAAATGAGGACCCTTAAATTTGGGGGTCTAAGGCACATGTCTTTTTTTTAACACTGTCGAGTCGCTCCTGGTATGCGCAGGAGTGCATCTCACTTACCTACCCTTAAGCCTATCATATGCCAACATCATCACCATTTTAAGAAAACAATCGAAAATTCATTTTACTGTTTAAAACATACAATTACATATTAATGTTTTAAACTAAAACTAAAATTCCTTACCCCTATTAACGTCATAAAATGTTATCAGCATCTTCATTCAAATTACTTAAACATTAACATTTACTTGACAAATAGCATATGAACTTATTTAATAAAATTTCTAGTAGAGAAACTAACAGGAATTAATTTTTATCATTGCCCTAGTAGTACTTAATACACATCACTTGAGTTGAAACATGAATAAATAGCAACTTCTTAATATAACATCTCTATTTATGAAGATAAATGCTACTTACACTAACCTCACTTAGTTGAAATAAGTGAAAACATATAGGTAGACTTTTTCATGTCAATCGATCCTCCTAACCTGTACACATATACACTACAAAGTTAGACTATACATATATTTTTACTCATGCAAGTTATATAAAGATGATACATTTTGTTGTAGGAGTATCACTACTTGATATAACTTGAACATCAAATATCTAGCTAAATGCATATCAAACAAATATTTATTTAAGAAAAATGATATATAATGCATATTATAATTATTGAATAGTTCTTTCTAGTGAATGTCAATAATGCATCCTTGGAATTGTTAAATGAGAGACGATTTCCTAAAAGAATCCTTAAGGGGGCATTTCATCAAACACCTTGGTAATGTAAAAGTTCTTCCTTCAAATTCAGATCTCATAAAAGCATTTGAACACCCACCCAAAATGCAAGTATAAGTCTACTAATAAAACATAAAGAGCAAAATCTAATATGAATAAATCTTATCCAGAAACGTCAAAACGAAATGAAAAATGTATAAAGCCTAAGAGAACTTCAGAAGTAAAATAATGGCTTCAAAGATGAAATCGAGCAAAATCAAAGGTCGATAATCTTTCGGCCTCATTTTTTTTGTGTTTTCAATTGTATCCCACAAGTAGATAAGAAAAAAAATTAAGATGGAGGGTGTGTTTGGTATGAAGAAAAATATTTTTCGGAAAATGTTTTTCAATTTTCTCATGTTTGGTTGGGTAAAATATTTTCCAAATCAACTCATTTTCCTCAAATTTAAGGAAAATGACTTCCCTTCAAAAATTAAGAAAAACATTTTCCAAAACACTCATCCAACTTCAAATTACAATTTATTTATTTTTAAAAAATCAAATTGTAATTTTTTTACCCCCTCCCTCC
>NW_006238963.1:1473305-1481601 GCF_000226075.1 Solanum tuberosum | reverse complement strand
CCCCCACCCCCACTCCAAAAAAAAATTTAAGTTTGTTTTTAAAAATATTTTCAATTTCAAATTTTTAGTTTTTATCCCATCTAACCCCTACCCACCCTCCCCCCAAAAAAATTTAAGTTTGTTTTCTCAAAAATATTTTTCATTCATAAATCAAACACACAAAAATCTTTTCTACTCATCAACCAAACATGAGAAAATAAGTCCAAAGTCTACTTGTTTTCCAGGAAAACATTTTCTAGGTCCATTTTTTTAGAAAAATATTTTCCTCCGTACCAAACTGATAGAATAGATGCGTCCACTATCAGTCAACGGACCAGGTCCCTTGACTCAACAAGAATGATATCTCAGAATGAATAATAGCTAAAACACAACACAAACAGTTTAAGTGGAAACCTCCTTGCTCAAGGGAGTAAAACCACGACCTGTCACACAAGATTTTTAATTGTTTTCACTAATCTTCCTTAAGCAAAAGCGAACAACAGTTACAACCAAAGTGAGAAGAAGTTATTAATCTCACAACCAAGTAATAACTCTATTACTTGAAGAGCCTAAGAAGATGTCACACTGCCCACTAAGCTATCACCACTAGACAACTTAGGATTTCAACTAAGCAACGCACCGTTTGCCCACTAAACCACCTAACACTACTTAGAATTTGACTAAGCAGCAATGCAATGCTGCCCACCAAATCGGTTACCTCTAATCGATTTGGAATTTTCAACAAACAACAATATCTGAATCCTTTATAGATTTAGGAATAGATTTACAATGTACGTGCATAAGAAATAATCCTAAGACAACCAAGCTTGCAGCTCTATCAGGTCCCTGTTGTTCTTGAGGATGATTCTTCACTTTTGTTAGCCTTTGCAAGAGTTCTCGAGAGCTTTCAAGTTGCAAAAATTAAAGTTATGACTATTGGTCATAATCTTTATGAAGAGTAGTCACAACCTTCGAGGCCAGGCCATTGGCTGAGGATACTGCCACTTCTGCCACAGTTGGAAACTGTGCACCAACCAATTGTACTTTTTCTAGCCTGGCAGTTGTGTGTATATTTGAGCCCGGGATCAAGTTGGGATCAGGTCCCTTTACAAGGTCCCTAAGTTTGTCAAATCATCAAAACTACAACTATCATTTCCCCCCTTTTTGATGATGATAAACTATACACACAGTGCCTACAATTTCATCTTTTCTTCCCCATGTCAACAACACCTTATCATTCCCCCTGTCAACCAGAATTTCTACTAGCCTAAGCACCTAATGTCAACCAGACCTTTTACTAGCCTAAGCACCCAATTGATTCCCCCTTTTGGCATCATAAAAAAGAAGTGTAGTAAACCAACATAACAAGTAAGTTTGTTAAGGAAGATCATAGACAGAGGCAATCAACAACATGAGTCTAAAAACAGGAAGATATAGAAATTAGTCACAACAAAACAAGAATCAATTTTATAGCACAAAAGTCAGCATTCAATACATTTAAGTTAAACTGAAATTGAGATCCCTGAACACTGTCCACACAAAAATAAAGACACGGGAGAGGACTATGAGGAAGGAGGCTGATGGGAAAGGGACTTGATGATAAGAGTGAGTCTAGTGTTTGCTTCGTCATTGTCCTTGATCGCTTTCTCATGAAGAGCAACAATTTTGGCAAGAAACACTTCATTCTATTTCCTCAGCTCTCTAACTTCTGCAGTACCATGTCCCTCAGTCTGCGCTTTAAGCAACTCAACTTTTAGTAGAGCAATTTCAGCTTCTTTATTGCTCACACGCACAATCATCTCTTCCAACTCATGTTTCAACTGATCATGCTCCATTATCAACTGAGAGACCTTGCTCAGTGGATTTGCCTTTCCTTATATACACTCACATTCCACCAGCGTACTGAGTGTGAAAGATTGTTTAGCAGTTCCAATTTTACCTTCTCACATTGGTATGTTCAGATGATGAAACACCTTGGTAAAAAAGTAGCCATATCCCATGCCATGTTTCCCTTTGTGTTCAACCACAGTCTTGTACATATGCTCTAGCATGAGGGCTGGAAGATCTATGGGATCAAACTTGCAAAGTGACTCCATGATGAACAGATCAGATGCAGAAGCAACAATTCATTTTTCTGTTCGAGGAAGAAGTACCTTGTTGACAAATTCATACAGCAACTGGTACTCTCTTTTCATGAGTTTCTTTTGAATCCCAGCACGTCGGGCGTTAGGGATTTTAGAACATTCTTTAACAAACTCCACAGTGCAAGTTTTTCCAATGACGGACCTGGTCCCTTCTCTCGGTACCTCCAGTATTTGCCCCAGCAGGTCCTCAATCATATGTAAACTTGTGCTCCCTACCCTGGTGGTTATGCTACCATCCTCTTCAAATTCAATGTTATAGTAAAACTCTCGTACCTCTTCCTCATGTAAAACATGTGATTTGATCATGAACAAGTGAGTCCACGACTGGATTTCCACGAAATCATACAGAGAATTCATCCTCTACTTGGTGATGATGTCCGTGTCAAAGACTCGACCTCCTAGAACCTTCTGAAGACGTAAATTGTTGACAATTGATTATTTGCTTTCTCCGTGATCATCCTCATTTTCCATGGGACCAGGTCCCGTTCCAGATGCTGGTTTGATGACATGAGAGGCTTCTCTCTTCCTCTTGTTCTTCCCTTTTTTGGACACAACCCTTTTTGCCACAGATGCTTTAGACTTTCCCTTTCCCTGACTCTTTCCCTTACTGGGCTCCTTTACTTGTTTTTCCCTTTTCTCTTCATAATCTTCCCCCACACCTTCATTCTTAGAACCATCAATGGAGACATCCACTATAACAGTATCAGGTATCTCAAAGAGTACATTGCTCGATTTTCTTTCCTTGCGCCTTTCTGCAATCGTTGTTGCACTAGATTTCATAGCATCACCCATAAGTTTCTTTGAATCAGATCTAGTAAAAGGCCTTTTTTTAGGTGTCTCCTCAATGACCTTCTCCCTTTCTTTTGTGGATATAGGGACCATTTTCTTTTGAACAATCCATCGGAGGGGGCGATTATCCTCGTCAGTGTCAGTGGAATCGGACGACGGATAGACACCAAACTCAGGGTTTTGGTCAAACACTGGTTGAGAACTCCCAAGCAGATAGTCCACAAACTATTCTCTTTCTTCACTTAGTAACCCTCCCCTCACCTGGGTTAGACTCTCGACGACTAGGCTCTCACTGACTGCAAGAATATTTGACTCAGATGATTTATTTTTGGGAAGGTCTCCCTCAAATAAGAGGTTGAACAGCATGGCAGAACAGGGACTAGGTTTGTTATTGAGGTCTAAGGAAGACTGGGTATTAAGAGGACTGGTTTCACCAATGTTTACCGGAGAGATGGTCGATATTTTGGAAGGAGACGGAGCATCGAGAGATGTGTAAAATGCCACTAGATCTATTTCATTTAGTGAGTCTAGCAATTTCTTTGGGGAAGATGGGGATTGAGACATTTTGTTAGAGATAGATGAAGAGTGACAAAGAAAATGTGAGAGAGAAGGAGAAATAAGGGTTTTTGGCGGAAGGCTTTATAGAGAAGGAGATTTGAAATGAGGAGAGATGGAGTGAAGAAAAGTCTTATAAAAGAAACTTGAAATGATGTGTCAGGTCCCTGAGTAGACGCGTGGCTTGGACTTAAAGCGCTGGGACAACGGTCAGAGGGACCGATGACTGACACATGGAGATCTCAATGGTTCTCATTCAATCAGTTTAAGAAAAATGTACATGATGCTAACCTTGAGAGGGACCAGGTCATCAACTGCAGATGAAATTTGATTCCTGAATGGTTCTGACCATTCTTTGCTTCTGTGATTTTTTCATGAGTGTATACCTACAATAGGTACATAGTTGATCTCACTTACACACTACATTACGAGTAATGAGGATACCTTTGGATTGGCTGCCTTTGGATGAGATTAAGTCAGTGCATATTCATCATTCCCAACTTCAACCTGTTACTCTCAAATTGATCCTTTTTGAGAGCCTTGGTAAAAATATCTGCAATTTGATCTTCTGTCCTGCAATACTGCATGCTGATATTTTCCTTTTCAACATTGTCTCTCAAGAAGTGATGTCTGACATCAATGTGCTTTGTTCTGAACTGGATTCTTTCCCATGTTGACATCACTAGTATTGTCACACATGGGAGGAATAGTATGGATATAAACTCTAAAATCTTCAAGTTGTTGCTTGATCCATAGTAGTTGAGCACAACAAGATGCAACAACTACATATTTTGCCTCAGCTGTTGAAAGAGTTATTGAATTTTGTTTCTTGGTACCCTATGAGATAAGTGAGGATCCAAGAAAGTGTGCCATTCCAGAGATACTCTTCGTGTCAACCTGATATCCTGCAAAATCAGCATTTGCATACCCTACCAGTTCAAGGGAGTCACCTGCTGGATAAAAGAGGACCAGGTCCCATGTCTTCTTTAGATACCTCAGAATCCGCTTGGCTGCCTTAAGATGTGATTCCCTGGGACATGTTTGGAATCGTGCACACATTCCTACACTGAAGACAATGTCAGGTCTGCTAGCTGTTAGATACAACAGTGATCCAATAATCCCTCTATACATGGTTTGATTCACTAATGGATCAGCCTCATCTGCTCCCATTTTTGAGTTTATACCCAGGGGGTATCGATAGGTTTGTAGTCCACCATGTGAAACTTCTTCAACAACTCCTTTGTGTACTTCTCTTGACAAATTGAAGTACCACTTGGTGTTTGCTTGATTTGCAGACCCAAGAAAAAATTCAGCTCTCCCATCATGTTCATCTCGAATTCGTTCCCCATTAGAGTAGCAAATTCTTCACACAAATGTTTAGAGGTGGCTCCAAAAATGATATCATCCACATACACTTGGATGATTAGCAGTTTTTGTTCCCTCTTCATAAGAAACAAGGTGTTGTCTATCTTCCCCCTTTTAAAACCATTCTTCAGTGGGAATTTGGACAACCTTTCATACCAAGCTCTAGGGGATTGTTTCAATTCATATAAGGCCTTGTTCAGCTTGAACACATGATTTGGTAAGTCAACATTCTCAAATCCAGGTGGCTGTTTCACATACACCTCCTCCTTCAGGTCTCCATTCAAAAAGGCACTTTTGACGTCCATTTGGAAGAGCTTGAATCCCATTAAGGATGCAAAAGCTATAAGAATTCTGATGTCCTCCATCCGAGCAACAGGGGAGAATGTTTCATCATAGTCTATCCCTTCCTCTTGATTGTACCCTTGAACAACCAGTCTAGATTTGTTTCTTGTTATGACACCTCCTTCATCAAGCTTGTTTCTGAAAACCCACCTGGTCCCTATGATAGTTTTGTCAGCAGGTCTGGGGACCAGGTACCACACATCTCTCCACTCGAACTGATATAGCTCCTCTTGCATTGAATTGACCTAGTCAGCATCTTTCAGGGCTTCTTTCACATTCTTAGGCTCAATAGAAGAGATGAACGCTGAGAATGCAACCAGATTTCTTGATTTGGACCTGGTTTGCATTCCAGAGTTTAATGGGGAAATGAGATTCTCTAGGGGGTGAGATGTATTGTGCTTCCATCCAGGTTTAGATACCAAATGTTGTAGCTGATTCGTTTGTTCTTCTTCTTCTTCAGAGTCATCATTCTCAGGAGAATGAGTTTCTTCTTGACTTGCAGCATGAGACGGACCAGGTCCCTCGGTAGGCTGGACATCTTTATTTATCTTCTCAGATGGACCAGGATCAGTGCTATTGGAATTAGGGGTGGGCATAAATATCAAAAAACCAAAAAACCGAACTGAACCAAATTATTTTGGTTCTTCGGTGTTTTGGTTCGGTGTCGGTTCTTTATTTTTGGAACTTTGGTTCTTCGGTTCGGAGTTCGGTGCAAGGGTCCCAAAACTACGGTGCACCGAAGAACCGAAGTTTTATTAAATAAATTTAAAAATATTTAAATTATATTACTTAATTAGTTAATAATATGGCCCATTTCAATTTTTAAGTGACAAAGTCACAAAACACAATAAAGTGAACCCTAAACCCCAAAGTCTAAAGTAAACTAAACAAAAGTTCAATTCAAGTATTCAACTAAGAAGCGTCGACCCCCGTGTCCCGTGACTTGACTGATCAGTCTTTAGTCTTCACTCTTCTCGCCTCAGACTACCGATGACGGCCGACGCCGAAAAATGGTACGTATTTCTCGGACCATTGTCGATTTCATTTATAGTTACTTGGACATGAACATGCTGCCCTTTATGAAGAACAGAACCAAGATTTTCTATAGAATTTGTGCAAGATTGCAAAATTTGGACTATTTTCGATGCTAAAACTTCTTCTGTGTTGTAAAAAACTGAATCTTGGATGAAAGGGAAATTGGATTTTGGAGAAAGTGTAGCTGGCAGTAGTGACTGAATCTTTCTTTTGCTCACTACTTTAGTTTTTTTTTTTTTTGCAGCTGGAGAATGACAATAGAGTTGGTGTTGGTGGTTCAAGTGATGACTTACCTAATAATAAAAGTGATAGCAATGACAATGACTTAGTTGACAGTGGCAGTGTTGGCACCCAACCTAAAAAGAAAAGAAAAGAAATAGCACCAAGATCCAAAGCTTGGAATCATTTTGATAAAGTTGTTGAGAATGGTTTGAGTGGAGCGAAGTGCAGGTATTGTCACCAATTTCATACCTATACTTCCATTAATTGTACAACTGCATTGAACCAACACTTAGCAAGGTGCTCTATTTATAAGTCTACTATTGAAACTACTTCTCAATCCAAGATAAATTTCTCATCTACTGATGCACGCGCACCACTTTGGAAATTTGAACAAGAAGTAGTTAGGAAGACTTTAGTTGAAATGATAATTATGGATGAACTACCTTTTGGTTTTGTAGAAAAGGAAGGTTTTAAAAAGTTTATGAGTCAAGCTCAACCTCTATTTAGAAGTCCTTCTCGTAGAACAATAACAAGGGATTGTTATGCACTTTATAGTGAACTAAGAAACAATCTAAAAAAGTCTTTTAGAGAAATACAACCAAAGATTTGCCTCACCACTGACACATGGACCTCGATGCAAAGAATAAATTACATGTGTTTGACTGCTCATTTCATTGACAGAAATTTGATGTTGCATAAAAAAATACTAAATTTTTGCCCCATCTCTAGTCATTAGGGTGAACAAATGGCAGAGGCTATTGGTAATTGCTTGGTTGATTGGAACTTGGATAGTGTGTTTTCTGTTACAGTTGACAATGCTTCTTCAAATAGTGTTATGATTACATAATTATCTAAGCAGTTAGATATGTGGGGAACGAACATAATGGATGGCAAGCATCTTCATGTGAGATGTATGGCTCACATACTTAACCTCATTATGCAAGAAGGTTGAAGGAAATTGATATTTCTGTCAAACGGGTTAGGCAAATTGTGAGGTATATTAGATCATCTCCGGCAAGAACAAGAAACTTTGTGAAATGTTGTGAAGTCCAAAAGAGAGATTGTAGTAAAACATTGTCGCTAGATGTGCCTGCTAGGTGGAATTCTACTGTAACACCCCATACATTTCAACATGTATATGACTAAGTTAATACTGATGAAAGTATTTAAACTCGAGAAGTAAGGTGGTTATTAAGCTTAAATGTTAGAGTTGAGTGTTAACTTTAAATTAAAAGATTAGAATTTGGAGAATGAGATAAAATAAGTGAGGTGCTTGCTTGACTAAATTAAGCTAGTAGGTGACAAGTAGGTATATCATCTACTTAGACTTTTTGACCAACTTAATAAGAGTAAGTAGCTGCATCACTTGCCATAGCTATAGATTTAATAAGAAGAAGTAGTTGCATCACCTAGTTTGACATTTGAGCATCTTAAAAATGGCCAAGTAGGTGGATCACCTACTTGGCAATTTGTGGACAAAAATGAAGAAGATAGAGGCAGTGGAGTGCCAACAATTATAGGGTCATATTTGGCTCATTTATATCTTAATTCTTGCATAGGAAAAAAAGAATTTATCTCTAGCACTCTCTCTTTCCCTCAATGATTATCACAGCCACCTCAAAAATACTCCATTGTTTCTTGAAGAAACCCTTCTAATTTCCATCTAAGGTAAGTAGAAACCTTATGGTTTAGCTTGATTGTCCCATGAGATTTCATGTTTTTCATGTTTAAATATGGTGCAGACCTTTCCCTAAGTTGTCTGCTCATGTTTTCTTTGTTATTAAGAGAGTTTCTCTTCTTATTTTGTTCAAGTGTGAAGGGTAATTAAAACTCTTGAAGGAGTACAAGTTAAGAGAACAATTTTC
>NW_006238963.1:1444869-1473098 GCF_000226075.1 Solanum tuberosum | reverse complement strand
TAGAGCTTTATGCCCGCTAGGTGTTCGACATAATGTCGTAGTGGTCCATTACTTGACCTATTGACCCGATTGTGATGTAATCGATATATTTTGTAGATTATCATTTGTAATATTGGCTAGCCTTAAGAGAAAGTCATGTGAAATGTTTTAGGGAAGAAATGAAGATACACCATTTGAATTGTGGGTTGTGTGGGCGTGCTGCCCCTTAGGTGTGTATTTACTGTTCTGGATGTTGTAAATCCTAGGTAGTGTTGGATGAACCTAATGGGAAGGTCATAAATGGTGTAAACATGGTGATAAAGGAATTTGTGAAGAAAACACCCATTAGTAGAGGGGTTTTGAGCTTGATGCCCGACTACAGTTTTGGTAAGTCGAAGTGATCCAACCTTGTTTATTAGCTGTTAATATTAGCTCTATTACTTGCCATTAATGCAGAGTAACGCCTCAAAGGAAAGGCTGATTCATGGTACCACATAGTATTACTCGGGAGACAAGGTATGTAAGGTTATTTGATATCATATCTTTTGGCATGAAGTCCTATATTCTGTGTACCAACAAATTGAGATCTCTAAGTTATCCTTATGGTAAAAGATACAATGTGAGGGTGTACAATCTCCAATGTAGCTAATGGTCTTCCTTATACAGTCCAAGTTCTCAAAATATGTCAGACTACTTCTATACGTGTTCATTATCCAATATTGGTGTGTTTATTCTTCCAAGTACTAGTTGACAAATGTACTTTAAACATTAAGTTTCATGAGTTATCCACCAAGTCAAATGAAGTCCATTGAGTCAATTAGATCCTACATTATACATGTTACAGATTTTTATATGTCAGATGCATATTATGTCCATTGTTCCTTTTATGTCCCCTTACGTGGAACCCTTATTTGGGTTCTGTCACGGGCTTCATTAGTTTGGATGTTTATGTACTCTTTCATTTGATATGTATACTAAGTGTTTAGCTATTCATATCATCTTATATAGTCCTAGTCTCTACATTTGAGAAGTTACAGTCTCTACTAAGTGCTAAGTTATCGTATGCCCCCATGCGAAATGTCCAAACGTGTTTTTAAATGAAGCATCTTGTAAGAAGAATTACTTGCTCAACTGCTATACATCTTAAGGAATCATTTACTACTTGTAAGGTAGTTGCCACACACTTTCGTTGATCATTTGTATATGTTCTTTGTGCCCAAATGAAGTTCACGAGTCATATAAGTTCCTAAGTAGCACACAAAGTTACATTTTATTCCTATATTATTGTTTTCTGCCTCAATTAATTTATCCACATGTCCACATCACTAGTATATAGTCCTAAAATCTCAAAAGAGTCATGAACATCAAAAGAACAATCTCAAAAGATTTAAAAAAGACAAGGTAAAGTGAATCTATATAATTATGGGTGGCAGCTCGGGGGTTAAAATACCTAGCATGGGCCTATCCCAATCTATATTATTATGGGTGGCAGCCCAGGGGCTAAAAGCCTAGCATGGGTCGATCCCGATTTGTATATTTATGAGGACCGCATCGCCGAGGTTAAAATGCCTAGCATGGGTCATCCTCTCCTACCACTGATCAGCTGGTCATTGTGTCACATGCTACAAAGTCTTTAAAGAAAAGATGAGTAAGCTTACAGCCAAGAATGTAATGTACATGATTCCCCAAGTATAAGCAAAGGTGAATGTAATGTACATGATTCCTCAAGTATAAGCAGAGGTGAATGTAAGGTATGTGATTCCACAAGTATAATCAAAGGTTGTCTCTTATCTTATCTATACAGAATATTTGTGCAGTTGTACCTTATTTCAGTTGAACTCTTATTTTACATATGGTTACTTTATGCCTCACATATTCAGTACATTCTTTTGTACTGACGTCCCTTATGGGGAATGTTGTTTTCATGCCACAGGTACAGATACTTAAGCTAATAAAATCTCTCAATAAAAGCATAGGATACTCAACTACCTTTAGTGAGCTCCAGGTTGCTTCAAGGCTTTGCCGAGTCTCTAGTATATTTTTGAGATTATATATTAGTTAAGGGATATGATGGGGTCCTGTCCCGTTATAAGCTAAGAGTCTATCTTTTAGAGGCTTTGTAGACCAATGTCAAAGTGAAGCGTGATTATGTCTTATTTTCTAGTAATTAAGGCCTCAACGACCAATCAAGTATATCTATTTTGGGCCTATCTATGCTGGTACTTTATCAGGATATTTTACGTTTACTCATCAAAGATTTATAACTTCATTTGTTGCATGTATGATAAGAAAGAGTTATATGTTGGTTCTCTCGGGCCTTTAGGGCATCGGGTGCCTGTCCGTCTCAATGGGACTTGGGGCGTGACATCTACCTACTTGATGTTGGAAGCGGCACAAAACTTTGAAAAGGCCTTTGATAGATTTGATCTTTTTGATGAACATTTTAAAACTTATCTATCTACTCATATTTGTGAAGATGGAAGTATTGTTGGTACACTTGCATGTGATGATTGGGCAAATGTGAGAAGTGTAGTAAAATATCTTGAAAAAATTTATGAGCTTACAATAAAGGTTTCAGGTTCACATTATGTTACATCTAGTGTTCATTTTGAGGATATATGTGAGCTTGATGTATACTTGAAACTGTGTCTTTCAAGTGAAGATTAATTTGAAAAATATGGCTGATGGGATGATGAGGAAGTTCAAGAAATATTGGGGCACTCCTGATAAGATGAACTTACTGATTTATATTGCTTATGTGTTAGATCATCGCAATAAATTTGTGTATGTTAGCTTTGGACTTGAAGAACTATTTGGGGAGGAAAACGGAAAGAAAGTAGATAAACAAGTGAAGGGTTATATGGAAATTTTGTTTGAAGATTATTTAAGAAAATATTCAAAAGAATCTCAATATCAATCATCTCTATCTAGATCTACTTTATCAAATTTATCTGATTCATCTAGCTCTTGTTCTCAAAATTCGAGAGCAAAAGCTTTGAGAACTAAGCTTCACATGAAGAAACAAAAGAAAAATAGTGGAAGTGGGGCTGCTAAGTCAGAGTTGAAGAGATACCTTAAAGAAGATCAAGATCCTGAACATGATGATTTTGATGTCTTAGGTTGGTGGAAAGTTAATGCTCCAAGATTTCCTATTCTTTCAAAGTTAACTCGTGATGTATTTGCTATTCCAATTTCAAGTGTCGCATCAAAATGTGCATTTAGTACCGGTGGGCGTATTCTTGATCGATTCAAAAGTTCTTTGACTCCTAAATGTGTGCAATCTCTTGTTTGTGCTCAAGATTGGCTTAGAAAAGAGCCTAATTCTATTTGTGTGGAAGAAAGTTTGGAGTAACTTGAGAAACTTGGAACTTGGTAAGTTTTCATATTGCTTGTGTGTTGTAAAACTAATCTACTTATTTATGTTGCTTGACATTTGTTTAAATTATCTTTAGAAATGACAAACAATGGAAGGGATTCTTGCATTGTTGACGTATGATAACAATTTGCTCTTTTGCTATTAATGGTGAGTTTCAATACTTTATTTGTTTGATATAAGATATCTTTTTGTATCTTGAAATATTCTGACTTTTAACTAAGTTTCTGCCTTTTGGTTTAATTTTTTTATTAGGTTCAAGTTCAACCATATCTCTTAAAGCTTGCTCATTTGGTTTGATTTTGAAAACATTGTGTGGTGGTTCAAGACAACAAAGAAGAGTGTTGTGACTTGCGACTGTGTTTACTGTTTCTGGTGTGTTAAGTTTTGTGACTTATGTTTTAGAAACATTTGGAAAGTCTGGCAGTGTTGTCTGCTATTGCTACTGCTTGTAAAAAAATAGTTGTTGCATTTTGACTGGAGCCTTGATGTTTGCAGGCAACAACTACACAAAGTTTTCATTGATGTTATTTTGTTGGATGGCCGCTAGAGCAGCTACACGGATTTATTCAGTTGCATGGATGTTATTTAGTTGGATGTTATTTTGTTGGCTGGCCGCTGGAGCAGCTACACAAATTTATTTTGTTGCATTGATGTTATTTTGTTGGATGTTAGTTGGATGTGCTCAGCCTCATGTTTTGAATGTGTTGAAATTTGAAGCGTGTATCCATAGAGATAGTGTCGTTTGATAGTGTTGTGTTTTTTTAAAAAAAATGTGTGGACACTGGACAAGTTTATGTAGACCTGGATAGCCTCATGTTTTCAATGTTTGTTGATTGCCTGATGGCTGATTTTGTCGCATATTGTTGGCTGACCGCTGGACCAGCAACATGGCATATATGCTAGAAACAGTTTATCATATTGAAAAACTCTTAACACTTTATCATATTCCCTCTTTATTTTTATTCACATCGAAAAATTGATTTAAAAACACCAAACTAAACCGAACCGAAGTAGAAAAAACCGAACTGAACCGAACCGATCTAGTTTGGTATGAACTATGGTGCACACTTTTCTAAAACCGAATATCGAAGAACTGAACCGATATTTGATTAAACCGAACCGAAGAACTGAACGCCCACCTCTAATTGGAATCTTGATTTCCTTTAGATTCAGGCAATATAGCTTCATTATTCTGGATTTTGAATAGCTCGTTAAGATCATCATCGCCCTTCATCTCCAAGCTCTTCATATCACCATTCTCATCGAAGACCACATGAACACTTTCCTCAATTCACAATGTTCTTTTGTTGAAAACCTTGTAAGCTTTGCTTAAGGATGAGTACCCCACAAACACACCTTCATCACTTCTGGGATCAAACTTTCCCAAATCATCCTTGCCATTGTTCAACACAAAACATTTGCAACCAAAGGTCCTTAGATAACTGAGCTTGGGCTTCTTGTTGTTCAGCAATTCATATGGTGTTTTGTTCAGAAGAGACCTGATCAAGCACATGTTTAGTCACATAACACGCAGTGTTGATTGCTTCAGCCCAGAAGTTTTGAGGAAGATTTGAGTCGATAACCATGGTTCTGGCGATATCAACCAGAGTTCTGTTCTTTCTTTCCACCACACCATTTTGCTGAGGAGTTTTGGGTGCTGAGAAGTTATGATTGATACCATTTTCTGCACAGAAAACATCAAGCTTAACATTTTCGAATTCCGTTCCATGGTCAGACCTGATCCTTGCAATCAAGCAATTTAGCTTGGTTTGGATCATTTTGAAAAAAGTCATCAGCACGTCAGTTGTCTCTGACTTTGACTTGGGAAACATAGTCCAAGTGAATCTTGAGTAGCCATCCACTATCACCAGAATATACTTCTTTCCATTTTGACTTTGGATTTTCACAGGCCCACATGGATCCATGTGTATCAGTTCAAGAACTGTTGAAGAGCTTACTTGCTTCTTTGGTTTGAATGAGGATCTGGTCTGCTTCCCTTTGACATATGCATCACACACTGTGTTATAGCTGAACTTCAATTTTAGCAAGCCATGAACCAGGTCCCTAGAAACCTGTAATGACCCTCCTGGTCATTTTTGTATCTTGCCTTCTGTGTGTCGTTTAAAGCGTTCATGTAGCGATCCCAAGTCATTTATGAGTTGCTGAGACTGACAGTTCGGTCACCTGGTCGTTCGTTTGGTTTTGGTGCGAGTTTTTGTGTTTTGGAGCTTATGAACCTTGAACGATCATTTTTTATCAAAAGTTCAAGAGGATGACATCGGAATCCAATTCTGACAATTCCATCAGCTCCGTAAGGGTCATTTTAGGTTAGTAGCATGGTCGGCATGACTCCCGAGATTTTCAGTGTGAGTCGGTGCGATTAGGCATTATAACTTTAAGTTTAAGCCTAAGTTTGACTTTGGTCAACATTCTGAGTTAGCGCGCTCGGATGAGAATTCCGTCAGCTCGGTTAGCTACGGAATGTCATGTTTGGTCTGGATTGACCTTTCTTTTGTGTCTCGAGGTTTTTGATATTT
Organism: Solanum tuberosum; assembly: GCF_000226075.1. Taxonomy (NCBI): domain Eukaryota; kingdom Viridiplantae; phylum Streptophyta; class Magnoliopsida; order Solanales; family Solanaceae; genus Solanum; species Solanum tuberosum. The sequence continues at coordinate 1,467,206 of NW_006238963.1, read as the reverse complement.
TTTCTGAGCTCTTTTGTGGTTTTTGACTTAAAATGACATTTGGGTGTGGGACCCACTTTTTATCAAGATGACCTCGTATGGAAATTTTGACTCTGTCATTGAGTTTGGAATATCGAATTTAGTAGGATTGCATATCTCGTTTGCGGGCACGGGGTTCCGAACGAGTTCGGAGCACCCCGTCAGAGTTTTTTAGGTTTGGAAATTATTGCAGAAAATCAGCAACATTTCCCAAACTTCAAACCCTCATAACTCTCTCATCTTTCATCTGAATTAGGCGATTCAAAGTGCGGGAGCTTCGTATTTTTGGTGGTTTCACTGTAGAGTGTTTGGAAGTTGTCGGGTGCATGTAGTTCGAGGTAAATTTAGCAATAACTTGACTGCAGTACCCTTTTCCGAGCTTTTGTTTTTGGCATTCTTGTTTTGGTCATATCTCACTCATTTTAGCTCGGTCTTGGGTGATTCGAAGTCCTACGTGTTGGAAACTGTCTTGCATTCTTCGTATAATGTTCAAAGAATGCTGGGCACTTTTTGATTCTCATTAATTTTGAGTTTAGACTGCTGCAATGTTTTCTTTTAAGTTGATTATAGTGTGGTTTTCTTGCTTGTTGAGTGTTGATGCGTTTTAATCCCTGAATTGTGTTCCATTTTGGAACACAAGTTTGGGGTGCTGTTTAGGGTGTCTTGACTGAGTGAAATTTGGACAGTTCGGTGCGGGTCCCACGATTCCCGTTTTGACTCCAAAATTGACCCGTCTCCGTTTGTTGTGATTTTGCTGTCTAAACGACCGTAATAACGCTGTGACTCTATTTTTGATAGCAGGAAAGCATTTCGAGGACGTTCGAAAAGGGAAAGCTCCGGAGAAGTGATTTTGGAGCGCATGTGATCGGCCTACAGGTAGGCTACAGTTTTCCTCTCTTCGATTGAGCTTGAGAATGTGAATGCATGTTGATTAGTTGGGATTTGGGTTAGGTAGTTATTGAATCTTCATAGGTGTTAAGAAATCATGATTTCGGCCTATTTCGGGAATTATCGGGTAACTCTGAGCATGCTTTGTGTTATTAATTGACCCTCCTCGCTATGTGGAGTTCTTGCATGCTTAATTATTGTTTATTTGAAGCATTTTGGGCCTTATTTTAGGTTTGACTAGGGCTTGCCTTAGAAATACATGATTCGAAACCGATAGACCTTAGTTTTGCCCCGATGTCGCTCGGCTGGCTTATATCCCTGTAGACTGGTGTAGCAGACTTGAGTCTGATAGTTTGGGCCTTAGCTAGGTGATACGCTTACTCTAACGATAGCTATCCTTATTTTCCCCGATGCTACGGCTTCACGAGTTACATCGGCGACACTAGTTATGCTTCGCGATTTGAATTTGGTTTTCGATTTGGTTCCAAGGACTTACATTGATTGGCAATGTGTGGACGGCGTTCCATGGAAATTTATGAGTATGGATCGATTGAGACTCTTTCAGCAGCTACATTAGCACCTTTGTCGGGCATCCGGATACGAGCTCCGGCCTCGACCTTATTGATATTTTCATAGAGCATCCGGTTTAAGGTCCGGCCTCTATTGCCTAGATTCTTATATAGAGCATCCGGTTTAAGGTCCGGCCTCTATTGCCCAGATACTTATAGAGCATTCGATTTAAGGTCTGACCTCTATTGTCCAGATACTTATATAGAGCATCCAGTTTAAGGTCCGGCCTCTATTGCCTAGATTCTTATATTGAGCATCCGGTTTAAAGTCTGGCCTCTATTGCCTAGATTCTTATATAGAGCATTCGCTTTAAGGTCCGCCCTCTATTGCCTAGATTCTTATATAGTGCATCCGGTTTAAGGTCCGGCCTCTATTGCCCAGATACTTATATAGAGCATCCGGTTAGAGTTCCGACCTCAGATACTTGATACTTGTGATTAGTTACCTGGGTACTTCTGGTGAGCATTCGGTTCGAGGTCCGACCGTCGTATTGTCAAATTCTACTAATTAGGGTTGAGGTTCTGGTTCGCTGTTCTCCGTTCTTGGGTTCTTAAATGCAATTCTCTTTAGTTATAGTTATTCTGTGTACTCGTCGGAATTATGGGGGTCCGTTCGGGTTTTACTTAACTTGCGCACGAGTGTACCCTCTGGGCTTATGGCGGTCCAGTTAGGTGTAGTTAGCTTATAGATTACTTTAGTTAGTTCTTTCTACACTCGTGTGCATTCCATTGTTAGTTAGATTTTCGTTCTTGACTTCGGTTTGTGTTATTCCTTCTTTTCATATTGCCTTTACTTTTCAAGTTCAGTCAGCCTATGATGCCTACTGGGTACCTGTTGTTGTGGTTCTCATGCTACACTCTGCATCTGTTTCGTGATGCAGGTTCGAGTACCAGTGGCTAGCGTTGATCCAGTTTGGAGTAGTCTGATCCGGAGACGGGGGTGAGCACATGACATTTTGTACTATTTCAGTCTCCATTTGTATATATAGACTTGTCTTTTACCTTTCGAGACAGTCCAGTTTCTGTGGTCCAGATTTGGGATTTGTACTCATTTTGTTAGTAGCTCTGTACTAGTGACTTTCAGGTTCTGGGAGGGATCTTTATTTGTATATATGTTTTGGTTTGCTTCCGCCTGTTTATATTGTTATCTTAAATTTTGCCTACCCTTGTTTAGTTTTTACCCCTCAGACCCATTACTTGTTGTTCCGGGTTACGGGTTGGCTTACCTATTGGTGGGTTATAGTAGGTGCCATCATGACTCGAGGAATCGGGTCGTGACAAAACTAGCTTGTTCAGTAAAGACGAGTTCACATGACCTAGACTCCTATCCTACTAGTCGGCATTTGCACTTTGAGCACTTAGGCATGTCTGATCGTCTCCATGAACTGTTTCCAGTGCTGCCACATGCATGTTTTTCTGCCTTCAGGCCGTTAAGATCACTTCTTGGTAGACAAACTGGTGACGATGCAATTTTCTGATGTGAACTTGACTTCGTTTCCCTTATCACATATCTGAGAAACACTAAGAAAACTGTACTTTAACCCACTCACATAATACACATTTTCAATGGAGCTTTCAAGAGATTTTCCAACCCTGCCAACTCCAAGGATATACCCTCTTTTGCCATCGCCAAAAGAGACACCTCCGCCTTGAAGTGCCTTGAGTGAAAGGAAGTTTTTGGTGTTTCCAATCTTGTGCTTTGAGCATCCACTGTCCATGAACCAGCATTGACTTCTGCTTCCTTCACCCACCTGCAACAGAGATCATTTGTTAGACTTGGGAACCCACTTTATTCTGAGTTCCCAAAAGGGTGATATGGGGGTAATAAGAATGGTTCTTGCCCAATAAGGCAGATTGGTTTTCTTCTTGTTCTAAGATGTAGATATGGGAGCCAGTCCCCCTGTTTGAACCTTTTTCTGTCTAGAATAGACTGAAAATTTTTCTTGTAAGGCTTTCCAGCCAGGGTAATCCCATTTCAGATGGCCATTGCGACCACAGTGAAGACACAATAAATTGTTAGAAATAGATACATATTTACTATGAAGATTGTAAGGAGGATTAATGTTCAAACTACCCAATCCCTTTCTGTTATAGTTGCTTTGACTGGTGATGTTCGAAAGCAGCTTGGCGGAACTAGTCCATTTTAGAGAAGTTTGAAGTTCTTCTTTAAGACGGACTAGGTCCCTCTCCATCTGATAGTTTCTTTCCAAGGCTAGAGCAAGTCTGGTCTCAACAGTATTCAGATTTGCTTCTAGCTCTGCTTGCAAACTACTGGCATTCCCTTTTCTTTTCCCAGATTTCTCAATCATTATGCCCAATTGATTTCTAAGTTCTAGATTTTCAGCTTCTAGAACTGTCAAATGTTCCTCAATGAGCGATATGTGAACAATTGTTACTGTCTTTTCTTCAACAAGAAGATCTAGGCCAATGTTCATAGAGTCCTTTTCAGTGGTTAACTCTATGATAGACTCAATCAAAACATTTTCTAGATTTCTCAACCTTCTAATATAATGAGAGTTCAAGTTTTGTTTAATGTCAAGGAGAGTTACCTTATCTTCATCGTCCTCGTTATCTAATTTTTCCATGAGGGAAAACAACCCATCAAACACGTTAGCATCATTTTGCACCGCGAGCATTGATGCGTCATCAGGGCATTCTGACTCTCCTGACTCACTTGAGAAGTCCCCCCAAACAGTAAGAGCTTTCTTCACAACATAGTCAACTGTAACTTTTCTTGCATTCTTCTCAGGTACCAGGTTCCTCCTCTTATCTTTTTCACTTCCAGGTTTTTGATACTATTTGTTTTCAGCTTTAAGCATTGGGCAATCTCTTATGACCTGCCTTTCCACACTTGTGATAAAGGTCACTAGCAGATGCAGTCCTACGAGGATTCCCTTCTTTTCTAAACCCTCCATACTTTCTCACAATTTTCTGAAATCTCTTGGTTAGATAGGCCATGTCATCCTCTTCACTTGAAGTTTCACCTGGTGTGATTTTTGAGAACTAAGGACTTGTCTTTTCTTGGCTTCCTTCTTTGAGATGTCCTGATTTTTGTTCATTTCATGGGTCTTGAGGTTTCCAATGAGAGCATCCATTGTCAAAACCTTCAAATCCTTGGCTTTAGTAATAGCATCTACTTTGCTTGCCCAGGACTTAGGAAGAATTCAAAGTACCTTTCTAACTTGCTTACTAATGCTGATGGGCTCGCCCAGACTTCGTAGCTTATTGGTTATGGAAGAAAGTTTAGTATGCATTTCATGAATGGTCTCTCTGTCCTTCATGGTGAAGTTTTCATAGTGAGTGGTCAGCATGTCCACCGTAGATTCCTTCACCTGCTCTGTTCCCTCATGAGCAGTCCTTAGACAGTCCCAGATTTCCTTTGCGGACTCACACGCAGAGATGTGATTGTACTCTTCAGCACCAATACCACATACTACCAGCTTTTTTAGCTTGATAGCTTTTTTCGATCTTTTTTCTTCCTGCCTCGTCGTACTATTGTCGAGTCTTTGGAACAACTTTTGTTATTTCACCATCCTTGACTTCAGTGGTTGGAATAAAGGGTCCGTCTAACACTATGTCCCATACCTCGCTGTCTTCAGCCATTAGGTAGTCATGCATCCTTGTTTTCCACCAGCTATAAAACTGGCCATTAAAGCGGGGTGGTCGTGTAGAGAATTATCCTTCTTTTAGGTTTAACGGAGCATCCATTCTTATGCAGGAACCTTTCTCTTGGTGTTATCCAGCTAAAGAGAACCTGCTCTGATACCAATTGATAGAATAGATGCGCCCACTATCAGTCAACGGACCAGGTCTCTTGACTCAACAAGAATGATATCTCAGAATGAATAATAGCTAAAATACAATACAAGCAGTTTACGTGGAAACCTCCTTACTCAAAGGAGTAAAACCACGACCTGTCACACAGGATTTTCAACTGTTTTCACTAATCTTCCTTAAACACAAACGAACAACAGTTACACCCAAAGTGAGAAGAAGTTATTAATCTCACAACCAAGTAATAACTCTATTACGTGAAGAGCCTAAGCAAATGTCACACTGTTCACTAAGCTATCACCACTAGACAACTTAGGATTTCAACTAAGCAACACACCGGTTGCCCACTAAACCACCCAACACTACTTAGAATTTTGACTAAGCAGCAATGCAATGCTGCCCACCAAATCGGTTACCTCTAATCGATTTGGACTTTTCAACAAACAACAATATCTGAATCCTTTATAGATTTAGGAACAGATTTACAATGTAGGTGTAGAAAAAATAATCCTAAGACAACCAAGCTTGCAGCTCTATCAGGTCCCTGTTGTTCTTGAGGATGTTTCTTCACTTTTGTTAGCCTTTGCAAGAGTTCTTGAGAGCTTTCAAGTTGCAAACACTAAAGTTATGACTATTGGTTATAATCTTTATGAAGAATAGTCACAACCTTCCAGGCCATGCCATTGGCTGAGGTTTCTGCCACTTCTGCCGCAGTTGGAGACTGTGCACCAACCAATTGTACTTTTTCCAGCCTGGCAGTTGTGTGTATATTTGAGCTCGGGATCAGGTCCTTTTACAAGGTCTGTGGGTTTGTCTAATCATCAAAACTACAACTATCACAAACACACCCGGAGACTTTACTTTCTCTGTGGTGTGCCCATTTTTCTCCTCGTTCACTTTTTCATGTGTTCACGTGAATTTATGACGAAAAACATTGAAAAGGAAAACACATGCAAGAGTATCCAGCACACCTGAAATTCAAGAAATGTTACAATAGAAATAAATGGTGCGAATTTTTTTTCTAATAACATTAGGATTTGGGAATAAGAAAAGAAAACACTTCAAGTACACCTGTTTTCATATAAAGTGCAAGTGTTGAAAGAAAAGGACAAATAAATAAAGGTAAAATGATCTAGTGGACTCTTGTACTGATATCAGTTTGTATTCTGGACCTTTCTACTTATTCCTTTGTCATCTAGACCCTTAAACTCAATAAAACACAATTTATCAAACCCCTCTGACCATTAATTCTTATGTGTCTTTAAGATGATTGAGTTGGCAAAAATGCGTGACTTCACGCACCTTAAGGTGAGTGAATACTATATTTCCATTTTAAAAATATTAGTACAAGAATAAAATAAAATAAAAAATAAAAAATAAATTAAAAAGCCTCCATCTTCTTCACCCACTCCACCTTCATTTGTAGCCATCTCCATGCCTGATCCCTTTTTTTTTTCTTTCCATGCTCTTGTCATTATCTTTACGAGATCTTGACAATGAAACCTCATTGAGTCTATTGATTCGCCAGCAGAGGGAGAAGTTGATGATGGCGGTGCTCGTTGGAGAAAACTAGTTCGCAGTAGAGTGAGAGAGACGATGCTAGTCAATGGAGGGGAGAATGAGGCGAGTGAGGGTTGGATGATCTAGTTACGACAGCAAAGAGATTTTCGGCCAGATCTGGTGGTGCAACGGCGGATTAGGTTGGTAGTTTTGTGATAGTTGAAGGAGGAGTAAAGGAAAATAGCGAGGATGTACGACAAAGATGAAAGACGGGTGAGGAAAAGAGTATAGGCAGTCTTGTCGGTAAAAGTTTCTCCGGTAGATTTTGACTGCTTTAAGGTGGAAATGGGGGAGAAGATGTAGAAGTTTCAAAATTTTATTTTAAGGAATACATTTAAATTTTATTGTTTTACATTTAAATTTTATTGTGAAGAGTTCTAGATGCAAGTGTTTCCTTATGCATAACTTGTTCCAAATGTATTGTATCATCTTCTACTTTATCATCAACATTGTTTTTCCAATGACATCCACAATTTGTTTTAAGCTCTGGACCTTTGAACATGTATCATTTTCACTCATCCAATAGGTTATTAACGTCCGTTTTATTGTGGTAACCGAGATCATTAATCATGACCTCAAGTTCATGAATGACGTTTCACAACTGGGTTCTTTCAAATTCTTCGAGATTTCATCCATGAACAATTTTTTTTGGTGTCGAAACACTCTTTAAATTATACATATTTTTCGTTGAAAGTATTTTTCGTTGCTTGTATAGTTACGTAAGAAGCCCTTTATTATACATATTTTTTGTATAGTATTTATTTAAAAATAAGTAATTTCTTATTTATTTTTAATATTTAGTAAGTTATCTGAAAAAATATTGTATATAATCTAGGCAAATACAATAAAAGATTGGCAAATACGACAAAAGATTAATGGGAAGATGAAGTGCATTGAGGTGTGTTGAAGGGTGGATAAAAGAAAATTAAATGAGATGTCATTTATAAAATTTATTTTACTTCCTTCCTCTAGAAAATTATTTTCTCCATATTTTTTTTAGAAAAAACTTATTTTTCTGAAAGAGATATTTTTAAATGTTTTTAATTACTCAAATATGAAATTTTCTTGCATACAAATAACACCCTAACAATCTACTTTCATCTATTTTATTTGGTTTGTTCATTTTACTCCTCTGTAAATTATCTATTATAAAATCATGATCAAATTAGTGTTTTATCTTCGAAATTGTCTTTTCAATTCCTCTTTTCTTGTCAAGATTCTTTCTTGATCTTCATATAATTTTCTTAGTTACAATGCCATGAGATCTTTTTTCAATTGGAGGATGTTTGATAAGGTTTATACACAAGTCAAATAAGCCTATAAACACTTTTTTATATTTCTTAAATCGACAAATATGGTCTTAAGCCCACTTGCGGATTGTCCATATATGAAAGTGTTAAATATGTTCTTAATAATTTGTGCATATGGTATATGGCCCTTCGGTTTCTTCTTTATAGGAAAATCCTCAGAATACTTGTTTTATTGCGAATTTTCATACATAATTTTCAGGAAAATTTCATGTAACTCACACTTTTCTTATAGTGAACATAAGATTAGACGGGAAGCAATGAATCAGATACTCAATAAAAAATAACTCTGCAATCTACATTATTAATCTTTATATCAAACGACCCCTAATTATGTATAAAAGAAGATATCACATGTTTTACTTTTTATATAATTTTTATTAATTCTAAATTATGATTTTATATCGCACAATGAACCTTAAGGGATCATTTGGTAGAGTGTGTTACGAAAAATAATGCATGTATTAGCCTTGTGTATTACTAGTGTAACACCCCAGAAATTTTTTGAGCTAAGACTCGAACCATCCTTCGTTGTGAGTAGGATTTTACCGAGGAATTTAAAATTTCTTAAGTGTTAAGGTCACTAGATGTAGCACCTTGAGTTTCAAGAATAACTAAAGAGAGTTCATTCAAGTCATTCCTAAGTTCCTTTAAGTTTTGGGTCAACTTCAAACGACCATAACTCTTGGTACATGAGGAGTTAGGTGGGCTACACGATATCAAATGAAAGGTCTTTGAATTATCTTTCCAACGTCACCGAGTTTGCTAAATTTTGAGTGCCGAACACGTCCATGGTGTAGACTCGGGTCGTGACAAACTTGGTATTAGAGCACAGAGTTCAAGTGTCCTAGGGTGTCTATGAAGTTGTGTCAGTAGGATCTGATTTATGGTTGTGAGGGCTCCACTTCTATAAATGAGGGACTACAAACATTTTAGACTCTTAATCGAGCAATAGAGTAAGTCATAGAGATTTATTCATACTCGTGCGTCTCTCAGATTCATTCGACTACCCTTCATACTAGAGGTGGTTGAAAAGCAAAGTCAGTTCTTTATCAAATGAGTTTCTCTTAGAAAAATCTTGAGGAAGTCATGAGACTCTAGAGGGGCTTAAGAGAAGCCAATGAGTGAGTTAAGTGTTGAGTTTCAGAGGAATGCACTCATGTTCATATGAATCGTGCGTTGAGCTAAAAGCGAGTTGTACTCTTTTCCTTAAGCCTTGTTTCAGCTAAGATCCTTATGAGGAAGTATGATTAGAGCTTGGGTAGTATTTTTTCCCGAAAAAGTAGCATGAATTACGAAATTATGAGTTGTAGTAGTGAAAGTGCCCAGAGTTAGAGGAAAGTATGCAGAGGTTCAGTAATCAAAGGAAAAAAGATAGTGACGAGGCAAGCTATGTTATTATAGTCATGCACCCATTATGTTATTAATAAAGAGTTTTTCCCTTATGGGTAGACTAAGAAGTGATGAGTTTTGAAGATTCCATCATAGGAGGTAGAGTGTGTTATAGCTAAAAAGGAGTTTGTGATGAAGTGTCATTGTGTAGGTACTGACCAAGTATAAGCGTTGAATAGAAGAGAAGGAGTATACATGAGGTGATAGATCTAAGCTAGGCTTATGATTTTGAGGGAGAGCCCATTAATATTCAAAGTGTTATAGAACTAATTAGGCATTGATGTATAGTGAATGAGTGAATAGTACTCAAGTTGTGAAGGGAAATGTGATAGTAAATTGTAAGTATGAATACTAAGAGGTAAGGATTGACTATTTGTCATAAGGTCCTAGTGGACGAGTGTTTCTAAATTTGTATCCAGTAGTTGTAAGTTAGTATAGTAAGCGAGCAATCATATTGATATTTGGGTTTACTCATAAATATTAAGCTTGAAATTTTGAGATGAGTGTCATTATCAAAAGAATGACAACATGAGGGTGATGATGTTAGTCTTGAGATTTGATCTAGTAAACTTAACATAGAGTAGGTGAGAAATATAGGTGATTAACTGCAATAAATATGAGTGGTACAAGTGAGAGACCATAACCTTTAGACAAGGGCAATGAAGTGTGGCTCTGTCACAATAGTAATAAGAGCATTAAGAGGTGTGCCAATATGGTATGTTACCAGATGAGGTTCCAATTAAGTTATAATTTTCCATGTGTGCCTAAATAGCATAATTGAGTTGTCAATGTGGAATAGGTCCATAGCTTTCAAGTGTTAGCTTTAGACCTAAGGGGGAGATGATAAGATGAGAAATCAAGTCAAATGTTGAGAATTTATTGAGGATGCTGGTTAGTAGGAGTCCATGGAGTTGTTAGAGTACTAAGCTTGAATGTGGTGTTGTTAAACATTATGTGGTTCTTTATATGAGCCCAATGTGGTGGTAAAGAGTAATAGTTTTGGGATGAGACTTCCCAATAGAGAGGTATAGAACCCGAACCTAAGAATTTGGGTTAAGCGTGAGTATAGTAAGAGCATACCATTGGGCTCATACCTTAGTAAGAGTAACTCGTTCCATACCCAATCCAACCGTCATTTGAGGACGAATGATCCCAAGGAGATATTGTAACACCCCGAATTTTTTTTGAGCTAAGACTCTAACCATCCTTCGTTGTGAGTAGGATTTTATCTAGGAATTTAAAATTTCTTAAGTGTTAAGGTCACTAGATGTAGCACCTTGAGTTCTAAGAAGAAATAAAGAGAGTTCATTCAAGTCATTCCTAAGTTCCTTTAAGTTTTGGGTCAACTTCAAACGACCATAACTCTTGGTACAAGAGGAGTTAGGTGGGCTACAAGTTATCAAATGAAAGGTCTTTGAATTATCTTTCCAACGCCACTGAGTTTGCTAAATTTTGAGTGTCGGTCACGTCCAGGGTGTAGACTCGGGTCGTGACAACTAGTGCCTTGTTTGATACTCTTTTCTAACCTATGTATAACTAATGCATGCATTAGTTATACGCTCTATTTCGTATTAAGGTATTTATTACTAATACCATGGATTTTCATGTGTTAGCAGTGCAATTTGCATGCATTAACTCAATTAAAGACCCAATTGTCCCTCAATATCTTTTTTATATCTTTTTCACCATAATAGTGGAGGGTATCTTTGTAAATAATTTTTTAATGCAATACATTCTATTTCTAATGTATCAAACCAGACAATGCATAAGCATAATCTATGTACATATAATGCAAGCATAACTAATGCATACATTGCTTATGCAAGCATTACTGATACATACTATTTAACATTATTTTTAGAGTAAATTTTAGGAATGACAAACATAAAAATCATATTAACGCCCTATAGCTATATTTTTGCTATTTGCGGTCCATAGCAAACACAATTTGCTATGGAACATCTGATTTGTATAAATAGCATGCATCTGATTCGCAGACATCTGATTTGTATAAAATTGCGGCGATTTGTATAAATCGAGCGTCTGTGTCTATGAAAATTGTGTTGGTATATGTATATGTTCTTTATGTTAGGCTAGAGTGACGAGCGAGATTAGGATAGAGAGGAAAGAAGCAAGCGAGAGAGAGCAGAAAGTGGAGAGAAGTGAATTGTATATGTATATTGGTTAGATAATCGTATATATGTAACTACTATGTAAATGTATCAATGATTGTATTTGTATATCTGCATAAAATTTAAATTTGTATACAATTGAATCGAATTACAACATTTGTATTTGTATATCAAATCTCTCTCGCTTTATACAAACACAACTTGTACATTGTATTTGTATAAAGCGAGAGAGAAAGGTAAAAGAGAATTGACAAGGAAAAATTTGTAATAGTATAATTATAAGTGTATAGGACGGAGAGATATGTATTTGTATATACAGTCTCTCTCACTTTATATAAACACAATTTATACATTTATATTTGTATAAAAGTGAGAGAGATGAGGGAGAAAATTGAGAGTGGCGAGTGAGATTCAGGGGAGAGATGCGAGAATATATTGTGTTTGCTACGAATTGAAATTAAATGAAACAATAATATCATATATATTTTGAATTAATAATTTATTATAATGCACAATTTTTCCTGATTTTTATACACACTACCAAATGACCCGTAAGAATGTAGAGAGAAGGAAGGGGCGAATATTGAATACGAGTACTCTAGAGGTGCCTGCCGACAAAAGTTTGTAATTTGTGTTTTATTTGCAAAAAAATAACATAAACCTTAATTCACACTAGAGAGTAGAGAGAGCTCACCTTCCCCAATTTCAAATTTTGTCAATCCATAAAATCGCCCGCCCAACTCACATCCACAATCAGATCCTCCTCCATCGACTAATTTCCAATTTCTTTTGCCCTTTTACTTCTCTCTTTGGTTCTGGTGCAGGTTTAAGGTCTCTAAACAATACCTTACCTAGGGAAACTAATCTTCAATTCCTATTTTTTGATGGCAAACTCCGATTCTACTCTACCTGTTCCTGCTTCTGCTGCTTCTCCGCTCTCTGCAGTACATTCTTCAACTCTCTCTAGTTCATATGTGAAATGGTTTTTTCTTGTTTTCTCAGTTTTCTGTTTATCTAACAGCAAACTTATTGGATTGATTTTTTCTAGTTTGAAATTCTGACTGGGTATTTTCTGATTTGCTTTACCTTTTATAGTTTGATATGCGAAATGGGTTGTTTATTTCTTGAGAATTTTTTGTTAAATTAGCGTCAAAATGTCGTCTTTTTTCATGAGGTTGCTTTGTTTGTTTGAAATCTGAACTTGGGTATTTTCTGATTTGCTGTCTGCTTTACCCTTTTATGATTTGATATGCAAAATGGGTTGTTTGTTTCTTGAGAAATTTTTATTGAATTAGCATCAAAATGCTGTCTTTTTTCATGGGGTTGCTTTGTTTGTTTGAAACCTGAACTGGGTATTTTCCTAATTGGTTTTTTTGTTGATCTGTATTTGGTAGAGGAAGGAGAATGTGGTGCCGGCTAGCTCCAAAATTAAGGTACATATTTTCTGTTCCATTTATGTAAAGGTTGGGATTTGGCTATTGATTTCTGTTAAACTTGGTAGCTGAGGATTTCGGTTATGTTTTACTGATAGGAACTGACTGAATCAAGGCAAGAGCTGCTCAATAGGATTCAGAGCTTGAAAACAGTAAGCTCATGTTACTAGCATCTCTAGAGTCTGTCTATTTTGTTTGTTGCTGTTGATGGTAGTTTACTATTTGGCTTCTTTGATGTCTAGGATCTTCAAAGCTGGAGATATAAGTTGGATGGCCAAGTAAAGGTCTATCGAGATGTAAGTACACCCTTCTTTCATTTCCATTAGCTGTTAATGGATTTAACTGACGTAGTGTGAAGTAAATCAACTTTACTGTGTACATATGATTCATATTTAATAGTTTTGACAAATCATGAGGTCCGACTTTGGAGTTGGTAGGCAGTGATAGTTGGTTTGTTGCTTGGTTTTCTCTAGTGTATGCAGAGGCGAATTTAGGATTTTCAGAATATAGGTGCACCACTAAAGTAAAAAAAGAGAAAACAATGCATAATTGATCTCTTGCCCTCTAGATAAATAACTCAACGTTCCACTTAGTGCACCAATTTGCCTTCTTGTTGCATAGGTGTCAACTAATAATATTATACCAATTTTAGAAATTACATAAAATACCTAGTTTAACAGAGACCACAGGATCACGGCCCCATTTTTAACATGTAAGTTCACTCCTGAGTGTATGTGAAGCTTTACTTCTATCTTCCTGGATTTAGAAAAGTTGCTACTTTGGTAAGTGCAGTAGAAGTATGGAGTTGCCGATGAGAATCTTTCATTTGACATTTTAAACAAATTCTGGTTGAAAAGGTTGTATTGGAATTTAAAAAACTGATGGATTTCAGTCGGCCTTCAAAATTTGTGTATTCTTGGAGAGCTGAAACACCTGATAGCTTTTTCCTGGAAATGTGAGATGATTGGATCAGCAGTTGCATTTAGAAATATCAATGTGAGACAAGAAATTTGTGAAAGGCAGGAAACACAGGCTAGGAGAAAGGTCAATATAACTGAAGAACAAAGATATAAGATACTCTTACTTGGACATTATTTTTCTTTGATTATTCATTTGAGACGTGTATGACCAATAAAAGAGAGGCAAAGCCCAAAAACAGCCCCGCCCCCCTGCTAGCAGCATTCAAGCGAGGCACAAAAATCTGCTTGGTAGATTGAAGAAGGCTCCTCTCAAACAACATTTGTTCTCAGTCTTTTTGGCTTTTATACCTGGAAGCCTTGTACTTCTTAATCTTATCCAGACACTTACAAGTTTCTGTTTTTTCTCCCTTCTACCAGGAACTGTCGGATCTCAAGAAATCACTGAATGTTGAAGTGGAGCAACTTAGATCTGTGAGCAATGCTCTAGTCAGTATATTTTCATGATCTTTTGAGATTCAATTGAGTATTTAATAAATCAATCATTTCTGAACCAGGAATTTCAAGAGTTAAAAACAACTCTTCAGCAACAGCAGGAAGATGTTACTAACAGCTTAAGAAACTTAGGGGTGAGTTATCTTATGCTTTTTACTCCCGTTGTTTCATTTTACCTGGCCCCTATACTAAAAATAGATGTTTCATTTTACTTGTCCATTTTAGCAAATCAAGAGAGTTTTATTTACTTTCTTCCCATTCTAGCCTTGGTATTAAATAACTAGATAAAGTAGTAGACAAATTTAGAGCTTCAAAGCATCATTAATAAGGTTAGTTTAATAACATACAACTGTATTTTAAAGTTTTCATAAAGGGGTTTGTCAGGTCAACAAGAGTCACGGAGGGAGTAACTCTTTGAATTATGGATTCCACCGAGTCCCATCCTGAATTCCTGATAACATTAACATTATACTTCTTCGTTCCATTTTATGTCAGTGACCATCCATTGATTTTAACATATTAATTTGACTTATGTGTAATACTTGTAGAAGTGGTAGAGAAATATTTAAGTAATGGTTTAAAACTTTGGCTTCATAGAGAAAATGTTTCATCAAAGTTTAGAATATGAGCTTTATAATTTGTGAAAATTCTAGTTGTTAGTAAAAAGGTGTCAAGCATCTGCGATGACCTAAAATGCAATCAGTGTCATATAAAATTGGACGGACGGAGAGAGCAGTTGTTTTACTTTAAATTGCAAAAGAAATTCTGATTTTTGTTTGTGGAACTACCTACAGCTTCAGGATGCCTCAGAAGAAACAAAAGAGGCTGAAGATGTCAAGCCTGATAACAATGAAGATACTGCTCAGGATTTGCCAAAGGACAATGGTAAAGACACCGAGGAGTAGGCTGAGTTACGTGCATCCTTTCCCTAAACGTTCTCATCTTCTTCGATGAAATATGGTTGGGCATTGTGTGCTAGGTTAAGAAGTGTTCTCTTATTCTCATTTATGATGAGATGAAGTCTTTCATTGAATTAGCTAGGTTTGGTGAATGACTTCCTTTCCTCCCAGCTGTTAGTTCAAGGATATTAGTTGTACTGCTATTGACTTGCAATTTTCATGAGGGGTAATCTGATGGATCATTTAATTTATTGCACGAAAGTCACTAAACTACATATCTTGTAATTTAGAAGTCACTCAACTTTGGGTAGGTGCCATAGAAAGTCACTAAATAAGGGAAATATCAAACATAGACGTTTGAATGGGAACTTTGATAATTACTTCAGAATGCAAAATCTAAACTACATATTTACATGCTTGAGCTGTAAACACTCTCAAAATCTCTATGATTCTCTCCCAGTTTAATCGGTCTATAAATTATTAAAACTGAAGTAAATATCATATATATATATATATATATCAGTTTTGGTTCGATTGTTTAGTTATTAATCATACATGAAAATAAAATCAAAAAATAAGGTGGGGGAATAGAAAAACAAATTAGTTAGCAAACAGACACTTGCCAACATCAACTGTCATACTGTATTTTTTCCTTTCAAGTGAGTCTTTAGTGACAGTGGAGAAAATGAAATCAAAATGGGAAGAGCAAAAACTGAATCATGCTGCCTAGTTAATTAAATTAAATCCCCTATAAATTTATAAATGAATTTTGATGAAAATATATATAAGATTTTTAAAATTGTTCATTAAAAATTATATATTATGTATATCTAATTATAAAAAATATGTATATAATTTGTTGGTTTGGTAAATCTCTTCAAATTTTTTAAAAAACAAATTCAAAACCAACTAAATTGATTTGGTTTGATTTCACCCAAACTGTGAATACCCTTAGGGGTTGTTTGGACCTGGGTAAATTTGTACATGTATTGGTAATGTGGATATTAGTTATGCATGTATTAGTAATGTGGATATTAATTATGCAAGTATTAGTAATGTGGATGTTAGTTATGCATGTATTTGTTATACAAGTATTAGCTATGCATGGTTTAATTATGTGGATTTTAGTTATGCATAAATTATTCCTCTAGATGCTAGTTTTTTATATTAAAAATTAGCAAAATTATATATTTTTTAAATTAAAACATTTCCTTGTAATTATACCCTTTCCTTTTTTTACTTTGTATTTAAGTCAAAATATTTCTTTAATTATGTAGAAGAAGAAATTAGTCAGGTGGGAGTGATAAGGGTAATATTGTCATTTTAACTTTTTATTCATGTATTAGTTATGCACGTATCAATAATTCCACCTTTTACTCCGCATAAATAATACACAAATTTCCTCATAACTTATACAAGTATTAGTTATGCGAATTTCAAAATTGTCAACCAAACGTCGTATTAATTTTATACATGAATAACTTTTTTCTTATCCACCTACCAAACGTTGTATTAATTATATACATGAATAACATTTTTCTTATCCACCTACCAAACGCCGTGTTAATTATATACATGAATAACTCTTTTCTTATCAACCTATCAAACGTCGTATAAGTTATACGGACTCTAATACATGGATAAGACTTGTATTATACAGCTACCAAACGACCCCTTAGTCTGCATAGTCACTCCCATAAGATTTTGCAATTCTTGTGACAATAATGTTCAGTTTCTGGTTTACACAATTAAATTCTTTTTGTAAGGTCATTTGTAATTCTTCGATTCCGCGCGGTCGATTTTCTATTAATAATTTTGGGAATTCCATAAAGATTATGACCTGGATTAGATCGATTCTTTTTTGAATCTCTACACGTGCAATTCCCTCGATGCCAGAGGACGTTCTCATATTCTTTTGTATATAATTCTTGATACAATCTTTTATTTTTTGTATCTTCTTGTAAATTCTTAGAATAATTTTTGGGTTGTGAAAATCAAAGAGAATGATGACCTTGGGTTGTACCTAATTTGAAACCAAGTGGATTTATTTTCTCATCTTTGTCAAGTTAGCTTTCATGGTCATTATCCTCAAAAATATAAATTTACAACTGCCATATCATTAAATAAGAACCAAAAATTATATTTTCAAAAATAGTGACTATGAAAGTTAACTTGACAAAGTTAAATGACTTTTGAAAGCCAAACAAAGTTGCATGACTATGGATAACTTTTAAAAGACAATGCAAAGTTAAGTGACTATGAAGGCCAATTAGCCAGTGACATTTAAACTTCTAACTCTCATATTTATCTCTAAAATACAAACTTTATTTTTCAAAATCAAACAAGTATATTCTTTGAAACTAAAAAAAATAAATTTAAAAAGTCAATTTCATATAAGTGTAGACATTAAAATTTTGTGGACTCTACAAGACATGATTGATTTCAGTAAGAATTTTTGGAGGTTACTCAATTCTATTACCTAGTTCATGTATATATAAAAGGTATATTATATTCCCTTGAAAAGTCATCTCAAAATATTTCATGAACTCTTGGGTGTTTATAAAGATCAAAATCTCAAAATAAATTCTGAAGTATTCATAAAAAGATCAAAATATCTCATAAACTCTTGGAAATTCATAAAGATCAAGATCTCGATGTTTTGGTTATTCATAAAGAGATCACAAAGACGTCAAATATTGTTTGTCTCAAAGAAATCTCGAAATTCCATAAACTCATGGAATAAACATAAAGGGATCAAGATGTGGCCTCCTACGTTCGAGAAATACGTCTCTAACGACCCTTGACTCATGGAGAAATCTTAAGAGATAAAAGAATCAAGGGATCAATAGATTCGTACTCACAATCTTGATGAATAAAATTATTTCTTCATATTTTTTTGTGATTGTAATTTTTTTTTTCTGTCAGTTTAAAATTTGCTGCAAACAAATATGACACGTCTAGTGGGACTAAGTCTAACCTTCATCTCTTCTCTCACAAATCATCTTTGCAAATCTAAAACCCCAAAACCATAAAGGTGAAAAAATGAGTACTTCAAATCTCATCTTTGAGTTTCATCAAGTCTACATTCCGATAAGCCTTGAAGCAGTAAACATCATTTTTCCACATTTGCGATTTTGTGGCTTCAGATCTAAGAATTTGATTTGTAAAGAGAGGAGAGGAGAAGGGTAGATTTGGTCCCATTAGGCGTGCCAGTTTATTTGTAACAAATTTTAAACATATGAAAAATAAATTAACCATAAATAAAATATAAACAAACACGATTTTATTGATAAATACGTGGATACAAATCTATGTCTCCCTTGATTGTTTTCTCTCCTAATGTTTTTCCATAATTCGAGGGCCATTAGTGACATATTTCTCTCCTAATATTTTCTGTAATTTGAGGGTCGTTAGTGACGTATTTCTCAAACTAGGATGATTAAAACTTGATCTTCATAATTCGCGAGGGCCGTTGGTGACTTATTTATTGAACTAAGATGATTTGAGTTTGATCTCTTATGAATATTTCATGAATTTGCAGTATATAAATACCCAATAGTTTATGAGATATTTTTTAGTTGACTTTTCAAGGAAATATAATACCTTTATATAGACATGAGCTAGAATTTAGGATTGAGTAGCCTCCAAAAACCCTAAAGTAAAATAGAACTGCTTGTAGACTCCTACAAAATTTCAATATCTATGATAAGATTTTAGATAAATTGACAGAAAAACTTTTCTCATCTCCAAAATATTAAAATAAAGACAAATTGTAATGTAACTTTCCTAAAATTATTTTTTAAAAAGAAACTAAACCAAAATCATGAATTAAATATTAATTAATCCAAAGGTCACCGAAATGGATATGAATGTTTGGTAAAACATCCTTGAATTGTAATGCCATAGGTCCCAACACAATACAACCCGTGAAGTCTGAATTTGATTTGAATAATGACAAACTTCTATGCTCACGGGCTTCTAACTCATGGTTCTCCTCATTCCACCCCTACCTACCTTTTCCCTTTTTATCTCACTCTCTTTAATTCAATGTTTTGTACAAAAATAACTAGCCTCAAAACACTAGAACATGGAACAACAAACAATAACATAATTGAAATTGAGGTGTATAATTAAGAGAGATAATATATTTTATGTAGTGAACGTTATTATTTATTATTGGTAGATGCTTGAGAACATGGAACAACAAATAATAACATAATCCTGTAATTTCATTGGTGAGGTTTAAAGATGATAGCACAGAGATAGACTGAAAAGTTATTTTCGATAGACCCCCAGCTTGAATAAAATATTTTCAAACATATTGAAAAAGAGAACACAAAAAGGAGAGCAGCATCAACAACAAAATAATGTGAAGTGATGAACAATACGATTTACCAAAAGAAATAGTAGTAATGATAACTTTAAAATGTGATAATCGAAGAACAAAAGGACATAGACGATAATCAAAATTGAAGAATAAGAAACTATGAGAATATTACTAATACTATTGGTCAGAAAGAAGATCAAAGTGCGACCACCAAGACTATATCTCGCAAGAATGCGAGACAACGCTCAACTACCAATTAACCTTCTACCCTAATCCACGATATCCAAACCCTCATGTCGGTCATGTCCTCGGTAAGCTCACCATGTGTCATGTCTAACCACCTCCCTATAGTATTTCTTTGGTCTGCCTCTACCTCTCTTGATGCCTGCCATTGTCAACTTCTCACACCTACTCATGACTAGGGCATGTATTTACACTTCTCCTCTTCACATGCCCAAACCATTTCAACCTCGTTTTCCCCATTCCGTCCACCAAGGAGGGCACTCCTACCTTGTCTCAAATATCTTCATTCCTAATTTTATCCCTCATAGTACGCCCACACATCCACCTCATCACCATCATCTCCACAATTTTCATCTTTTGAGCATGAAAATTATTAACTGACAATACTCCACCTCATACAACATAGTCATTCTAACCATCACTCTATAAAACTTACTTTCTTATCAAGCTTGAGAACATACGCAAAAGAAAATTTCAAAATTTGAATTAAAAATGTCTAACAAAAATACTTTATCATGTGTTTAAATGTTCAATTAAAATAAACTGTAATTCGAGTATCTAAATGAAATTTACCAGCATATTTATGGAGTTATATATATGGTAAGCCTACATATATAATGACATGGAAAAAAGTAAGAATTCATATATAGTACTACTCTAACGTGAGCTATTATTGTTGTTTTATGTTTTTGCCCCCACAAGCTATCAAAATCTCTTTGGGTCCTCAGCTTATAAATTCAACAATTTAACTTGCAAACTCCACATACACTTTACTTGTAAACATGCCTATGAAAGGAAGCAAAGTGGGAGTTTTGGGTATGGTAGTTCTAGGACTACTACTTATAGTAGAATTTACAAGTGGATTGAGCATTTGTAAGATGAATGACGATGGTTTGACATCATGTAAGCCATCAGTAACACAGCCAAATCCAGTGAGGCCATCTGCTTCTTGCTGTGAAGCCTTGTCAGCTGCAGACTTGCGGTGCTTGTGTTCTTATAGGAATTCATTCGTATTGCCCTCTCTTGGAATTGATCCTGAACTTGCATTGGCTCTTCCTACTAAATGCAATCTCACTTCTCCTCCTAATTGTTAAGAAAAACTAAATAGAGGTCTTCCATTTCTTCCCTAGTACTACACCCCTAGCTAGCTTCTTAATTAAACTACTTTAATTTTGTTGTTGTAATTCAATTTATGTTTGATTTTGGGACCTCTATCCATTTGAAAAGGAGTGTTAAAGACTTCGTTTGTTTTCGTTAAGATTAATATGTTTGAATCTATATGATTAAGATGTCGTCTCTAGATGTGAACATTGAATGATTAGGATAGTTTATTTTTCAATATTTCAATTTGCAAAATTTATTTATTTCTAAATATACTAATTCAAATAAAAAAGTAATTGAATATTTTTTTTAAAATGTAATATTGATGTTCGGTAGGGATGGGTGGAGATGATTTGTAGTGGTGTGGTAATGATTGATGTTAGTGGCTAGTAATAGTGGCGATGATAGTTATAATGGTAGGTGGTTGGTATTGTAGTGACCTGGTGTGATGATGGTGGTTGAAAGTGATGACGGTGGTGGTTATATTGGTTAAGTTGGTTGATGTTAGTAGTTAATAATATTGATGATGGTGGCTGAAAAAATGAGGTAGATGATGATGTATTGATGATAGTTGGCAGCAACGCTAGTTGTGATGGAGCGTGGAGATGATTAATAGTAGGGATTGACTACAGTGGTGTTGTGATCAAAATAGCACGGCATCATGAGGAATCTAATAATTACAAATCGAGAGGAAAGAAAAATATTGTGAAAGATGCCTAATCTTTGATATGCTTTAGTCAATTGACTTAAGTATGAAAACATTTTAATATAAAAAATATTCTAAAGAATAGATTTTTCTCTAAACAAAACTCACTGAACAATCATATTGTTATTGCTACTGTGTCATGTATTAAAAGATCATTTATTTATAAAAGTCCAAAACTTCTCTTCAAAGATAATGATAGATATGGAAGAGTTCCTTTTCACCAATAAAATTGGAAGGAATTAAGCTCGAATATTTATGCGAAAGTAGACATACGTACTTCTAAGTTTGATTGGATATATTATCATCACCAATTACCTTAGCGATTTCTTATAAAATCACTATGAAATTTTGTATTTCTTCACAATAACTACACCTTTTTCGAGTGAGTACTGTTGTGAAAGATCGATTACGTATTAAATGTGAAAGATCGAGTACGTATTGAAGAGCCTAAATATGAAATTTTGGGTGATTTGACGTAGTTTTTGAAATATTTTTGGATGAATTTGATCTTAGATTCAAGAAAGAAGATAAAGTTATATATATATATATATATATATATATATATATATATATCTA
>NW_006238963.1:1440301-1444172 GCF_000226075.1 Solanum tuberosum | reverse complement strand
TATAAATTTTTATAATATTTTATATTGGATGTATAGTATTGTACATCAAGTTTCTAAATATTTTAAATAAATATATATATGAAGGTTTGCATATATACCAGATTGTGTTTTGGGCTACAGATTTGTTATGTAAATTTTGGGCTATACTTTTACAATGTAAGTTAGTTAATTGTATATATTTTTTAAAGATGAACTTTCGCATATAGCCACTCAACAAAAATAGCCTAATTACGCTTCATAACTATAGTTTGCTAATTACGATTTGTAGCTACATGTTATAGGGAGGAGAGTGGCAAGCGAGACTGGGAGAGGGAGGAGAGAGGCGAGCGAGAGAGGGCAGAGAGTGGAGGGAGGTGAATTGTATATGTATATCAGTTAGATAATTGTATATTATACATATGTGGCGAGCGAGATTGGGAGAGGGAGGAGAGAGGCAATCGAGATTGGGAGAGGGAGGAGAGAGGTGAGCGAGATTGGGAGAGAGATGAGAGAGGCGAGCGAGAAAGGGCAATAATTTGTATAATTCGCATCTCGTTTGTATAATTCACAGGTACATTTGTATAATTCATGTGTTTTGATATAATTGAGTAATAAAAAGTCTGGAATTATACAAATATGATAAAACTTGAAATAACGAATTGATACAAACATAAACATATGAACTTTAAACAATTATACAAAATATATTATGCAAATTACATTATATAAATTATATTATACAAAATTCAAAAACTACACGTTTATACCAACTTTAAAAAGTTATACACAAAAAGATTGAATGTATATGATGACAAAACTGAAAAACCAAAGGAAATCATCGTCATATACAAATATAAACCATCGTATACAAATACAAATCAAACGAAAAATTGTTAGTTGCGAATTATACAAATGTGACGAATTATACAAATATGACTAATTATACAAACTCGAAGTCAGCCCACAAAATTAATGGTTAATGTTAGTCGCGAGTGGTAATTATAACAAACTATAGTTATGATGAGTAATTAAGTAGTATAAATTTGCTTTGGATCCCACAACAAAGCCAGCGTTGCTTTCGTGGGATCAACTATTCGTTTTCGATATAGAATTGGATAATAAAAAATTGTGTCTCTTTCTTTATTTTTTTTTAATCGAGCGAGATGATATGCTGAAATGGGTGCTAGCTTGAAAACCGCTGCAGAACGAAGAAAGGCAGTCGATTGAGGCCTCACCGGGCTTTCATAAATCAGTCTCTCAACAATCAGTAACCTCATAATTTTCCCTATTTTAAATTACAATTGACTTTAGTACATACGTTGTCAAAATGGGCCAATGTTTTTAAACTTTACCAAATTCAGCCACTAACCCATTGAGATCTCTCTTTCATCTCTCTTCCCTACACTCTCAAAACACACTTTCTCTCTTTCTCTCCTCCCATATTTCATTCTCTACCCATCCTTTTGAAATTCTCAAATGTGATTTTATTATTACAGGAATTCGGTGATAGCTAAGTCGCTGATGATTTCTCCGATGAAGGTGCTGATTTATTTGCTTTGCTTGTTCAGAGTAAAAGGAATGATCATATATGTATATATAGTTGAGTGATTGCTAATGACCCATACTTTTGGAAAAACATACATATTAAATCATGCTTTGTTGAAGCAATAAACAACCATTGTTGAAGCTCGAAATAAGCTCCATTTTGAGTGAGATTGTTGCAAAAGATCAGTTCCATATTGGAGAGCCTAAATATGAATTTTTTGGTGCTTCGATGTAGGGTTTGAGTTGCTTTTAGATGAATATGATGCTTGAATTCAAGGAAGAAAATGAAATTCATTTTTTATATAATAGAGTAAATATTGTGTATTGGGTGTATAATATTGAATATCAAGTTTTTAAATATTTATGTAAAAAATAAAGAGAAAATTGTATATAATAACAAACAATTAATTCAAATTAAATGCTATAAATATAGTTTGATTTAATTATACCTCATAGCAAACTGTTGCTATTTCGCCTCTCTCCTAGTGAATCTTGCCCGCCACTCTCGTTCTCTCCCTTACCTCTCTCGCTTTTATACAAACGCAAATGTATAAAATATGTTTGTGTTTGTATAAAGAGAGAGAAAATTGTATATATAAATATATTTTCATCCCCTCTCTCCCCTCTCCCAGATCTCGCTCGCCACTCTCCTAGATCTCGCTCACCAGTCTCTTCCTCGCCTCTCTCGCTTATACAAACATAAATGTATAAATTGCGTTTCTGTTTGTATAAAGCGAGAGAAAATTGTACATACACATGCAAATACATATATCTTCGTCCTATACACTTATAATTATACAATACAAATATTCCTCTGCCCAGATCTTTTTTGCCTTTATCTCTTTCTCGCTTTATACAAACACAGATTATACAATTGATCTTCTGTATATGTATCCAAAACAGAAACAGATTATATACAACTGTTTTTTTTGTATATGCATAGCGAAATAAACATATTTATGTTTGCTATGGAACGCAATTATGCAAACTATAGCTATAACATACAAATATGATTTTTGTGTTCGATATATGTGACAGTTGCTGAAATTTTTAAGCAATATAAATTAATATGATAAAAAATAATAGGAAAACCTATATATAATAGCAAATTATTAATTCAAATTAAATGCTATAAATATAGCTTGATTTAACTGAACCCCATAGCAAACTGTTGCTATTTCGCCTCTCTCCTGATGAATCTCGCTCGCCACTCTCGTTCTCTCCCTCGCCTCTCTCGCTTTTATACAAACGCAAATGTATAAAATGCATGTGTTTGTATAAAGCGAGAGTTTGTATAAAACGAATACCCTCCGAAGGATTCGATATGGCCCAATGAATCTTGGACTAAGCTTTCCCTTTTGCCAAATCGCATAACACCCTTCATAGGCGATACTTTTAAGAATACCCAATCGTCGACACAAAACTCTAAGTCCCTTCGTCGCACATCTGAGTATGACTTTTGTCGGCTTTGAGCAGTTAGTAACCTCTCCCGAATGAGCTTAACTTTCTCCACTGTCTGCTGGACTAAGTCGGGTCCAATCAATCCTGACTCACCTACTTCAAACCATCCAATGAGGGATCTACATTTTCTCTCATACAAAGCCTCATAAGGTGCCATCCCGATGCTGGAATGATAACTATTATTGTATTGCGAACTCAATAAGAGGCAAGTGGTCATCCCAACTTCCCTTGAAGTCCAGCGCGCACGCCCGTAACATATCTTCGAGTGTCAAAATTATTCGTTCAGCCTGGCCATCTGTTTGAGGGTGAAAGGCGGTACTAAGATTAACCTGTGTCCCTAATCCTTTCTGGAAGGACTTCCAGAAATTGGCGGTAAATTGTGCTCATCTATCAGAGATAATAGATATTGGGACACCATGTAGTCTAACAATCTCTCTAATATAGAGCCCTGCATAGTCTTTGGCCGAAAAAATAACCCTGACTGGTAAGAAGTGGGCTGATTTTGTTAGTCTATCAACAATTACCAAAATAGAGTCAAACTTGCAAAGCGATCGAGGTAACCCTGTAATAAAATCCATATTAATTGCTTCCAATTACACAAAGGTATGGCTATCTCCTGAACTAGCGCATCGGGCTTTTGGTGCTCACCCTTCACCTGTTGGCAGTTAGGACACTGCGCCACAAACTCAGCAACGTCCTTCTTCATCCCATGCCACCAATAGATCTCCTTAATATCATGGTACATCTTCGTCGAACCAGGGTGAATAGAATAACGGGAATGATGTGCCTCTTCCATAATCCGATACAGAAGCCCTGCAACATTCGGACCACATAATCGACCACTATATCTAAGGACTCCATCTCCTGCTATATCAAATGCTAAAGA
>NW_006238963.1:1433372-1438883 GCF_000226075.1 Solanum tuberosum | reverse complement strand
AGGGAGTTCGTCTGGAAATACATCTAGAAACTCATTAACTACCGGAATAGACAGAAGCGTCGGTGGTTCTGCATCTATATTATGAACGTGAACAAGATGATAAATACAACCCTTAGTAATCATCCTCCTCGCCTTAAGATAGGAAATAAACCTACCTTTCGGCGTTGCTGTATCGCCTTTCCATTCCCGAACTGCCTCCCCTGGAAAATGGAATCTAACAATCTTTGTTCGACACTCAACATTAGCATAACAAGACGCTAACCAGTCCATGCCCATAATGACGTCGAAATCGACCATCTCTAATTCTACAAGATCTACAGAGGTCTGACAGTCGATAATTTCTACCGTGCAACCTCGATAGACTCTCCTAGCAACAATAGACTCACCAACTGGTGTAGATACAATAAAGGGTCGATCTAATGACTCTGCTACTATACATAACTTCCCCGCAATAAATGGAGTAACATAAGACATAGTAGATCCAGGATCTATCAAAGCATAAACACAATGGGAGCAAACAATCAATGTACCTGTCACAACATCTGGTGATGACTCTGAGTCCTGTCGGCCGGCTAGTGAATATGTACGATTCTGGCCACTACCAGAACTAGATGCTCCCTCTCTGCCTCTGCCTCTACCTCTACCTGCTGAAGTCTGGGGTCCACGCCCTGTAGACTGTGCTTATGAAGAGGAACCTACTACTGACCTGGTCGATTGACCTATACCACCCTGACCTATGGTCGGGCAGTTTCTCCACCCATGCCCCTCCTGTCCACAAGAATAACAACCTGTGGAACCCTGTTTGCACCTCCCGAAATGCATCCTACCACAAGTTGCGCAACGCGGTGGTGCTGTCCTAGCCTGGCCTGAGCCTCTCTGCTGCTGAGAGCCTGATACTCGTGAACCCTCACCTGGGCCTGACTGTCCCTAACGATCAAATCTACTCCCCTGGAACTGCTGTGGTGGAGGTCTAGGTGGCCTACTAGAATATCGAGGTCTGGGACCACCATGAATATCTCCATATGAACCAGCGGGCCTATACCTCTTCTGTCTCTCTCTATCGACCCTCTCAGTCATATATTGTATATGTCGACGATCCTCTATGCCTTGTGCAAAGGCCTGAATTCGCGAGATATCCATATTATCATTTAATGTAGCGGTAGAACAAGCGTCGATATAGTCTAAGTCAAGCCCTCCCACAAATCTACGCACCCTGTCATGCATCGTATCAACAAATGCTGGTGCATATCTAGCCAATGAATCAAATCTCAGCCAGTACTCTCAGACACTCATGCTGCCCTGTCGGAGGTTCAGAAACTGGTCCACCCGACCATCCCTAATCTCTCGAGGCAAATAGTGATCTATGAAGACACTCATGCTGCCTGTCGGAGGTTCAGAAACTGGTCCACCCGGCCATCCCTAATCTCTCGAGGCAAATAGTGATCTATAAAAGCTTCTGTAAAGCTATCCCAAGTGGGTAAAGATATATCTTCTCCCCTAGATCTCTCCCAACTTTCATACCACATTACTGCAACATCACGCAATCGAAATGCTGCTAAATCAACTGACTCAGTCGCTGAGGCATGCATGACTCTGAAGATCCTATGAAGCTGATCAACAAAGTGCTGAGGGTCTTCTCTGCGATCTGTCCCAGTAAACTGTGGAGGATTCAAGGCAAGAAATTCACGAACTCTCGAACTTCCGGGCCCTTCAGAAGGTCCGGCAACATTTGGCGCAACTGGCTGGCGCTGTTTACATCCCTACTCTATTCAAATAGGGCGAAACGTCGCGGTGACTCGAAAAATAAACAATTGATTCAATTTTGAAAGAATTTAAGAATAAAC
Organism: Solanum tuberosum; assembly: GCF_000226075.1. Taxonomy (NCBI): domain Eukaryota; kingdom Viridiplantae; phylum Streptophyta; class Magnoliopsida; order Solanales; family Solanaceae; genus Solanum; species Solanum tuberosum. Next base: position 1,437,039 of record NW_006238963.1, on the reverse strand, counting down.
GAATTTTAAAGGAGTCGCCACCTAATTTTAGTTAAAAACTAAGAAACCAATTAAAGTGATCTACGAAACCATTAGATTCTAAGTAAGGGGTTCAAGTTATTTCGAAGGGAAGGTGTTAGGCATCCTTCGAAATCCACAACTGTGGGTCCCCACTGAATTCATTTTTTCAAATTAAGGAGGATGTAAAAATATTATACAAATATAACAAACATGCAATATACACAAGTAATAAAGTAAACAAGTAATATGAGAAACAACCTAATATTTGTCTATCGTCAACAATATATATCATAATGAATATAACATTCGAACTTTATTCAAATGACTTCGATGAGAAGCGACTTCGGGGTACCTGTAAAGACACTTAGTAAAAGTGTTAGTACTAAATAAATATGACTAAAAGTAAATGAATTAAACAATAACTTAAAAATAAACATCCGTCTTATTAACATGAGAGGCCTTAGAAATCGACGGTAATTTCTTCATCGGCCATTTTAACTTACAAAAAATATAAACTTAAACTAAATTTCCATCTTTTATAATATGGAAGCCTCCAAAACCAACGGAGAGATTTTTTCATTGGCCAATTCGACTTATAACCACAAAATTAATATAAAACTCACAAAGATAATATTAAAGTAATATGTAATAACTTGCAAAACGGTGACCAAATAATAAAATTTTAACAAAACCATAATAACAATCAAGTAATATCAACTTAACAAAATAGTCACAATAACCAAATAAATGATCCCGTGGCAACTATATTCATATGTGAAAAATACCTAATATAAACTTGTAAAATTAAAACAACTTAATTATATCACATGAAATTTTCAAATAAATATAAACATAGAAAGCAACTAAAATATAAAGCTAAACGGAAGTAACCAAAATTTACTACCCATTAATGAAACCTTATAAGTTGTACACAATATATTTAACAAAATAAAATAAAATAAAAATCACATGCCTAACAATATAAAGCTGAAAATAAAAACACAAACACCAAACAATATTATATACTAACTATTTGACAGTCAAAACGTTGATAACAAAAAAAAAACAAAAAAAAAAAATTAAGACTTTGGGCAGAAACAAATAAAAGCAAATTCAAGGCAAAATAGCCCAAACAACATTAGAGAATATGAAGATATGAAACACCAACAGATAGTTCGGCAGCAACATTGAAAACAGAGGAAGGGAACATAAAATGAAAATAATAGTGGTCGGAGTTTGAAACCCTTCGGCCAGATTTGTACGAGTAACATGTAAAATCAAACAAAAATCCGGTTCATCGGAGATGAACAAAACAAAATAGATAGAGGAAAATCTAGTGAAACGGAAAAGGAAGAGGGGTTCTTTATTTACCACCTGAGCTCACGTGGGGTCTGACGGAGTTGGACTCGAAGTTCGTCGGAGATAGGTCGCGTCTGGTTCAGAGTTGCGCCGGAGCTTGAAGTTCATTTGAATGGCAGCAGGTTACCTGCAAAATAAGAGAAAAAATCGTGAAAGGGGAGAGGGGAAGGGACTGGTTCATTTAGCTCCGATTCATCGGAGCTTTGAGCTCCTCACCGGAGTTGCTGCCAGGAAAATGAGAAAAAACGAAGGGGGGTTTTGGAAGTGGTTGTTTGATGGTCGTTTTTCGTCGAAAATGGAGTGTTGTTGGGTTGTTTTCAGACGGTGGTTGTTGGTTGTGTTTGGAGCTTGGTGGGTGGAGCAATGGTGGTTTGTGGTGAGGGAGAAGAGGTTGTTTGGTGGCTGCTTCAGTTGGCTTTGGGGAAGAGGAAAAATAGAGTTGAGGGATTTGGGTATTGGCGGCTAAGGAGGAAAATGGAAGAGGAAAATAAATTTAGGGTTTTGGCATTTAGAAAATTCTTCCCCCCTAAAAAATAATTCGACCCCCCTTTTAAAGACTAAGAAATGAATTAAATAGAAAAACTAAAAACCTTCTATTGTACAATATCCTTATCTAAAAATTATGGGCCGAAACCACTAGTTAATAAAATAGTCGTATACGAAAACTTATCTATATTTGAACGAATTTCTAAATTGTGCAGAATATCAAAATGAATATTAACAAATATAACTAATAAAATCAATATTAAAAAATATATATATAATAAACGTACCTAATGACATGAAAAATGTAATTTTAAAATTAACTAAATAAAAAAAAAATCCTAAATTTTGATAAAGAATGATAGTTATCGGTAAACTTATTTAAAATTAAAAAAAATCTATTTTGAACTATTAAATAAATAAAACTTAAAAGTTACGAATTTTGAAAATATTTGGCCAAAATTGGGTGTCAACAGGTGCTGTGAAGCTACTAACTGTGCTAACATATATAGTGCACTCTTGAAATCCTGATCAGATGGAATAGGAGGGACTAGTAGGTGGTACTGCTGGTGGAGCCGGGGGTCCTGTAGCCCTCGGAGGCTCATGAAGCGGTTGAGAAGCTATAGGGGGCTGAGAAGATATCTCCCCCTAGGTCTCACAATGGGCTGCCTCCACCTGTGGTACCTTGCCAGTACCCTCGCCTGCAGTTGTATCTAGTCACTGACTAGTCGTAGTCTGTCTGGTGTCAGCCATCTCTATCTGCATGCAAATATCAGTTATAAGCCAGAAACATCCACCCTTAAGACACCGTTCTATAGCACGAGGTGAGCCAAAAGAAGGATAGTCATTCTAACATGTCTGGTAGCTTCTTGTTTATCGAATGTGGTGCACAACACGTTTATAAACAAGACTCTACTAGACACGGCTTGCAGACTCCCTAGGATACGACGTTGCTCTGATACCAAGTTTGTCACGCCCCAAACTTAAGGGGCGCAACTGGCTCCTAAGGCCAAAACTCAGGCCCGAGCCGACCCTGCTGAACCATTTGCTACTAGCGCATGGCAGTCACATGCATTTAAGAAAAAAAAACAAGTATATCTCGGCTTAAAACTAAGTCTTCGGCCGGCAAGGCCCCTGTCAACAGATCTACAAAAGAACAGCTACTCCCAATAGTTCATATAAAGAAATTGTCAACTAGCACAGAAGTCCTGATTGGGCCGTCAAGGCCACCATGATCTCTATACCAAACGAAAAGCATGTATATAACAAGACAATGCATCACACAACTAACAAGCTTCAGCAAATCAACGAACTAGGCCAGCATGGCCATAACGTAGTTATAAAACCCACACACTAGTCTGCAAGCCTCTAAGAGTATTAACGATTGGCGGGACAGGGCCCCAGCCTACCCCTAAAAATATGTACAACAAAATCTAACAAACCTCCAAACACTGGCAGCTCCGGAGGAAAGGGGCTAGCCAACCGGATAGAAGTCAATCCTGCTGCTGAGGAGGTCTACTCAGTCGTCTGTCAGGACCTGCATGCATGAATGTAGCGCCCCCAGGCAATAGGGCGTCAGTACAAAATAATGTACGGAGTATGAAAGGCAATAGGCTATGATCAAAGTGCGTAATATATTGGAATAATCCGATAAATAAATCAAGGATAAGATAAGTGTACTGACATGCTCCTAAATCTAAACTTATTAAAAATAATAAAACAATAACCTAACAGATCCCCCATAAGCTCGGCAGGTACAAACAGCACACAAGACCACCTACTCAGGCCCCCATAAGCCCGGAAGGTGCCAATCAGCCTATATACC
>NW_006238963.1:1427868-1433148 GCF_000226075.1 Solanum tuberosum | reverse complement strand
GTTAAAAGCGAGCAATCTAAGCAACCTGTACAAATAGCCTCTAAGTCATGTCCAACATAGGGACGCTACAAACTGAATAAGAATCCCGACAAGGGAGGATTATATCAACTCAAGCAGCCAATAATCAACAATAACGGCTACAAGTATATCAAGTATATTAAGGAACATGTCGTAAGTAGGGAATAGCCTTAACATACCTTTTTCGCTAAATTCATGTGGCTTAAAGACTTTAACTCATAACTCCCTCGATACTACAACAAGGTAGGACCATAATCAACACACAAAATAAAAGATACCATGACAATACGATAAAATATATGTATTTCCGTCGCAAATTGCTATTTGCTGCTTATAAAAGCTAGAATCGATGAAAGGAAGGTCTTACCTCGATCTTAGGTTCGTAATACGCCTCAAAACCTTCAAATATATTCAAACCCTTGTTGTCCCAACACTAAAGTGTGATATGCTACGCAATCGATAAAACAAATTATACTACGATGATGAGCCCAACGCGTAGAACAACTTTCGTCAAGGACTTAAGTCGAGAAAATCTATACTTCACTTGATCCTAGAAATGGGTTTCTCTAATTTCTCTGGTTATTAGCTTAAAAATGAAGAAAAAAGTTCGAAGAAGAAGATATATACAACTTTCCACCGACCTAGGGCCCCACCTCACGTGCTTGCTTGCGCAGTCGTACGAAAACGCGAATATCTCTCTATTCTGAAGTTGTATGAACAAACCGTTTGATGCGTTGGAAACTAGACTCATAGACCTTCGATTTGATAGTTTGTGGGCCCCATAACTCTTTATAGATTGGGAGAAAACCTCCAAGACATTTGACCCAAATTTCAGAGAAATCTTTAAGAAGGAACTTACGATAACTTCCGCCAACTTTTATTTTGCCACTTACCTAACTTCAAAACTTGAGATGCAACACTTGAACACTTAAAATAGGACATACCACATCATTCTTAATTTATTACCCACCCTCCTTGTCTTTCCAAGGACATACCACATTCTTAATTTTGCCTCTCTCCTGGTGAATCTCGCTCACCACTCTCGTTTTCTCCCTCGCCTCTCTCGCTTTTATACAAACGCAAATGTATAAAATGCTTTTGTGTTTGTATAAAGTGATATAAAATTACATATATACATATATATTCGTTTCCCTCTACCAGATCTCGCTCGCCAGTCTCTCCCTCGCCTCTCTCGCTTATAAAAATAGAAATATGTAAATTGCGTTTCTGTTTGTATAAAGTGAGAGAAAATTGTATATACACATGCAAATACATATATCTTCGTTCTATACACTTATATTTATACAATACAAATATTCATCTGCCCAGATATCTTTTGCCTTTCTCTCTTTCTCGCTTTATATAAACACAGATTATACAATTGATCTTCTGTATATGTATACAGAAACAGAAACAGAAACAGATTATATACAACTTCTTTCTTTTCTATATGCATAGCGAAATAAACATATTTATGTTTGATATGGAGTGCAATTATGCAAACTATAGCTATAACAAACAAATATGATTTTTGTCTTTGCTATAAGTGACAGTTGCTCAAATTTTTAAGCAATACAAATTATTATGGTAAAAAATAATAGGAAAAATTGTATATAATAACAAATTATTAATTCAAATTAAATGCTATAAATATATCTTGATTTAATTGTACCCCATAACAAACTGTTGCTATTTCGCCTCTCTCCTGGTGAATCTCGCTCGCCACTCTCATTCTCTCCCTCACCTCTCATGCTTTTATACAACCGCAAATGTATAAAATGTGTTTGTGTTTATATAAAGCGAGAGAAAATTATATATATACATATATATTCGTTTCTCTCTCTCCCTATTCCAGATCTCGCTCGCCACTCTCCTAGATCTCGTTCACCAGTCTCTCCCTCGCCTCTCTCGCTTATACAAACAGAAAGGTATAAATTGCGTTTTTGTTTGTATAAAGCGTGATAAAATTGTATATACACAAGCAAATACATATATCTTCGTCCTAAACACCTATAATTATACAATACAAATATTCCTCTGTCCAGATCACTTTTGCCTTTCTCTCTTTATATAAACACATATTATACAATTGATCTTTTGTATATGTATACTGAAATAGAAATAAATTATATGCAACTTCTTTCTTTTGTATATGTATAGCGAAATATACATATTTATGTTTGCTATGGAGCGCAATTATGCAAACTATAGTTGTAACATACAAATATGATTCTTGTGTTTGCTGTTTGTGAGAGTTGCTCAACTTTTTAAGAAATACAAATTATTATGGTAAAAAATAATAGGGAAAATTGTATATAATAGCAAATTATTAATTCAAATTAAATGCTATAAATATAGTTTTATTTAATTGTACCCCATATCAAACTGTTGCTATTTCACCTCTCTCCTGGTGAATCTTGCTTGCCACTCTCGTTCTCTCCCTCGCCTCTCTTGCTTTTATACAAACGCAAATATATAAAATGCTTTTGTGTTTGTATAAAGTGATATAAAATTATATATATACATATATATTCGTTCCCCTCTACCGGATATCGCTTGCCACTCTCCTAGATCTCGCTCGCCAGTCTCTCCCTCGCCTCTCTCGTTTGTGTGTATAAAGCGAGAGAAAATTGTATATACATATGCAAATACATATATCTTCTTCCTATACACTTATAATTATACAATACAAATATTCCTCTGCCTAGATATCTTTTGCCTTTCTCTCTTTCTCGCTTAATACAAACACAGATTATACAATTGATCTTCTGTATATTTATACCGAAACAGAAACAAATTATATACAACTGATTTCTTTTGTATATGCATAGAGAAATAAAAATATTTATGTTTGCTATAGAGCGCAATTATGCAAACTATAGTTATAACATACAAATATGAATTTTGTGTTTGCTGTATGTGACAGTTGAACAACTTTTTAAGCAATACAAATTATTATGGTAAAAAATAATAGGGAAAATTGTATATAATAGCAAATAATTAATTCAAATTAAATGCTTTAAATGTAGTTTGATTTAATCGTACCCCTTAGCAAACTGTTGTTATTTCGCCTCTCTCCTGGTGAATCTCGCTCGCCATTCTCGTTCTCTTCCTTGCCTCTCATGCTTTTATTCAAACGCAAATGTATAAAATGCGTTTTTGTTTGTATAAAGCGATAGAAAATTGTATATATACATATATTTTCGTTCTCCTCTCTCTCCTCTGCTAGATCTCGCTCGCCACTCTCTTAGATCTCGCTCGCCAGTCTCTCCCTCGCCTCTCTCGCTTATACAAACATAACTATATAAATTGTGTTTCTTTTTGTATAAAGTTAGAGAAATTGTATATACTCATGCAAATACATATATATTCGTCTTATACACTTATAATTATACAATACAAATATTCCTCTGCCCAGATCTCTTTTGCCTTTTTCTCTTTCTCTCTTTATACAAACACATATTATACAATTGATCTTTTGTATATGTATACCGAAATAGAAACAGATTATATACAACTGCTTTCTTTTGTATATGTATAGCAAAATATACATATTTATGTTTGCGTTAGAGCGTAATTATGCAAATTATAGCTATATCATACAAATATGATTTTTGTGTTTGATATATGTGACAGTTGCTCAACTATTTAAGCAATACAAATTATTTTTGTAAAATATAATAGGTAATATTGTATATAATAGCAAACTATTAATTCAAATTAAATGCTATAAATATAGTTTGATTTAATCGTACCCATAGCAAATTGTTGCTATTTCTCGTCTTTCCTGGTGAATCTCGCTCACCGCTCTCGTTCTCTCCCTCGCCTCTCTCGCTTTATACAAACGCAAATGTATAAAATGTGTTTGTGTTTGTATAAAACGAGAGAAAATTGTATTTATACATATATTTTCGTTCCCTGATCTCTCCCCTCGACCAGAACTCGCTCGCCACTCTCCTAGACTCGCTCGCCAGTCTCTCCCTCGCCTCTCTCACTTATACAAACATAAATGTATAAATTGCGTGTCTGTTTGTATAAAGCGAGATAAAATTGTATATACACATGCAAATAGATGTATCTTCGTCCTATACACTTATAATTATACAATACAAATATTCCTCTACCCAGATCTCTTTTGTCTTTCTCTCTTTCTCACTTTATACAAACACATATTATACAATTGATCTTTTGTATATGTATACCGGAACAGAAACAAATTATATACAACTGCTTTCTTTTTTATATGTATAGCGAAATATACATATTTATATTTGGTATGGAGCATAATTATGCAAACTATAGATATAACATACAAATATGATTTTTGTATTTGCTATATGTGACATTTGCTCAACTTTTTAAGCAATACAAATTATTATGGTAAAAAAATAATTGGGAAAAATTGTATATAATAGCAAACTATTAATTCAAATTAAATGCTATAAATATAGTTTGATTTAATTGTACCCATAGCAAACTGTTGTCTATTTTGCCTCTCTCCTGGTGAATCTCGCTCGCCACTCTCGTTCTCTCCTTAGCCTCTTTCGCTTTTATACAAACGCAAATGTATAAAATGCGTTTGTGTTTGTATAAAACGAGAGAAAATTGTATATATACATATATTTTCTCTCCCCTCTCCCAGATCTCGCTTGCCAATCTCTCCCTCGCCTCTCTCACTTATACACACAGAAATGTATAAATTGTGTTTCTATTTGTATAAAGCGAGAGAAAATTGTATATACACATGCAAATACATATATCTTCGTCCTATACACTTATAATTATACAATATAAATATTCCTCTGCCCAGATCTCTTTTGCCTTTCTCTCTTTCTCGCTTTATACAAACACATATTATACAATTGATCTTTTGTATATGTATACTGAAACAGAAACAAATTATATACAACTGCTTTCTTTTATATATGTATAGCGAAATATATACATATTTTTGTTTGCTATGGAGCCAATTATGAAAACTATAACTATAGCATACAAATATGTTTTTTGAGTTTGCTATATGTGAAAGTTGCTCAAAAATAAAATATGAAATTTTTGTATATTATTATATACCGAATGTATATTATTGTATATCAAATTGTGTTCTGGGCTATATTTTTACAATGTAAGTTAGGTAAATATCTATTTTTGAAATTTTATTTATATCATGCCAATTTTGATGACAGAAGAATAAATTTTACTTGCGGCTCCCCAAAAGATTATTGGTGGGGTGGGGGGGGGGGGGGACTAGTTTGTTGGGGA
>NW_006238963.1:1377097-1427647 GCF_000226075.1 Solanum tuberosum | reverse complement strand
GAGGGGTGTGGGGGGGGGGGGGGGGGGGGGGGGCTAAGTTAGCTTGTGCTTCATTGGTTGAATTATAAAGTCTAACACCCAATCTTAGAAGGTCGATTTTCTAGAAAAATCAATTAAAATCGGCCTTAAAGGTTAATACTCTTTTTTACGTAAAATCTCAATTTTCTAACTCTCAATCAGGATAATATTAAAAATAGTTACATTCTGATATCGATATTTAATTTCTTAATAATTTTTTAATACTTTTTGAATCAAATACTTATCTGATCATGTCATTTTTATAAAATAAAATATTATTATCGTTTTTACTAAAAATTGACCTCGTAAAAATGTTATTTTGAACTTTTGAAACAATTTATAAGAATTAATCGGCTTTAAAAGGTCGATAATGTTGATTATCTTAAAAAAAGAAATCGAACTCATGAGGTATGTTCACACATATTGTTTCTTTCGATTGAAAAACCTATCCATGTAATCACGATGTATATGTATGTCTCCATTTATTTGAAGTAAAACTATGAAAAGTTCAAAATGTATGACTTTGTATACCATGGACAAACATAATTTATTTTGGATGATCAAAATACCAAAGAAAAAAAAAATGAAAGAGAAAGGGAAGGAGGGTGGACATCATAATCATTTCAATTAAATCATCTCGTCCCCAATTTTGATAACTAATAATATACTCTTTTAGGGCATGCCAAGTTCAATAAATAAAGTGAATAAAAATGGAGATGTTGTTTTGTTAATTTAACTTTCCTTTAAGCCTCATTTTGTTATCATTTTAATAAAATCAGACAGACAAAATATTAGTACTTAATAATTACTCCATAAACAGCACCTTGACTTTTTATTTTCTAGGTTATTTTATTTTAAAGTAATGATGACATACTTTTTTTAAAATAAATTATTTAATATACAAATAGCGTGTAATTGGATAGAGTTGAATGGATATAAGTGACTTTTATGGCGTGTCCTCGCTAGTTTGAATGAACGATTAATTATTAGTCGAATTTTTCTCAATTATATTTGGAATATTGATTTTTTTCCTTTGCTTTTGATTTGTTCCTTTTTAAAAATAAAAATAAAAATAAATATATATATATATATAATATGCACGATAAAGTCTACAAAAAAATCAATAGCTAATTTTCTTAATCACAAAGTCACAATTTTATATTATCACATAAAGATTGTGAGTTATTTTACATTTAAGGACATCATCGACTTGATAAGCTACTCTTAAAAATATATATAAAACATTAACCAAGAATCCATGAACAACAATTAAATGATATGAGTATAAATTTATTAGTAGAATTATTATGTGTATCTCATAAGTGAAATTTAACTCCACGTTCTCTTGTCCCAGCCCAAGCCATTCTCTATAAAAGAAAACGAAAATAACTTTGTTTTAAGTTATATTTAGTTTTTAAAATTTTGTATTATATCAATATTATTGTCATACAAATGAAAAAGGGAAAAATAATTCGAAGCAATTACTTGGAAAAAGTACCTAATGTTGCTAAAGGTGTACTTTTTATTTAAAAATTCATTTATCTTAAGACTGGTTTGGGAATATTGCATTTTTTTTTCTTCATATTTCTTAAACTCCATATCCAATCAAACTACATCATATGAATTGAAACAGAGAAATTAAATAATTACATAACATAAAGAAACTATGTAATTTTATAGCTTATATGTATCTATGTCTGCAATTTCTAGCCTCCATTGCCCACTTCAATCTCACATGTTCGTCAGTGTTTCAGTTGACCGTTAAAGAATCAACGTTGCTTCAATGGAGATTGTCATACATACATGATAAAATATACACTTCACATATCCTTCATATACAATTGACCTCTTAAGCAATTGACCAATATTGTGCATAAACAATTTGAAAACACATAAATTGAATTTAGTTGACCACACATACAGTTAATTACATAAGTACATATTTATCCAACTTTTACTTTGAAAACACATACAATTGGATACACATATATTCAATTCCTGCTTTGAAAACACATCTATACTTGCTCAATTGGCAGAACATACATATATACTATCAGATATTGTATCCACATAATGTCAATTAAGAATAGATATTGTATACGTGGGAATACAATATATTTTTCTACGTTCCAAAAGAAAAATGCTATTACATCTTGAAAAATAAAACTTCTTGCTATATTTTATATAAAAAAAGTGCTATTTATGAAAAATCCCCCCGCCCCCGCCGATCACATTCTGTCTTCCCTGGTTAACTATGAGAAAAATCAAAAGCTAATTAATTAGAGAGAAATTCGACGCAAATTATTAATTTAATTTTCAAACTATAGATGATTTTAAAAATATTTATTTAGTTGACTATTTAAACTTAAATATACTTTAATCTTGCAACATAAAAAGAATACACTTCTAAATTATCGTCAAGTTTATGTGTATTTTCAATCCTTCTTTTGGCCTTTTTATTAAGAGCCTCATTCTGATACAAAAGTTTAAGACCACTTGCTTATGTCATGTGGCAGATCGAGTGTGCATCTAAGTTTAATTAGTCAAGGAGACGAGTGTTTTTAAAGCTGTCAATTATACATACCTAAATTCTCACCAAATTTAAGAGTATTTTCAGTACTTGTCTCGATTAATTACGTGAAACTTGTTGTTCACAAAGTAGGTAAATTAAGATACCAATTCAAGCCGCCTAAGGTAACCTTTGTCTCCCAAAGCCAAATGTAAATATACCTTTCTTCTTTCCCTCAAACCCAATTTAGTTCTAGAATATCTTTGAAAGTTAAATATTTTTCTCCTCTTTGAAAGAAATTAGTTAAATACAAAGAAAGTCCATTTTCTTGATCCATTCAAACTACAACGGCGCCGTTGCTCTTCTTTATATTTATTTATGTCTGCACAAAAAGAAAACAAGTACCTTAATCACAAAGCAATAAAGGAGCATTAATAACTCAGAAATTAAGAAAAGCTCCGGCCAACTTCCCGGTAATACTCCGCCGCCGTGCATCTCGGACTTTAGTTCAATTGGGTTACTGAATTTAACGAAATGGGTCAAGAATCTTTCATATACAGTTTTGTAGCTCGTGGTACTATGGTACTAGCTGAATACACAGAGTTCACCGGAAACTTCCCGGCGATTGCAGCTCAGTGTTTGCAGAAATTGCCCTCTTCAAACAATAAGTTCACTTATAATTGTGATCATCATACTTTTAACTTCCTTGTTCAAGATGGTTATGGTAAATTTTCCTTCTTATCTTTTTTACGTTGTTTATGCACTTTTGTTGGTTTGTTTTAGTTGGATTTGAAATGGGTATTGATGGATCTTGAGTTGTAGAGGAAAAGGTGGAGTCTTTATTGGTGTAGAATTGTGCTGTTGAAAGATTGCTGCTAAGAAAAAAGGGGCAACTTATGTGAACATGTTACTTATTTTTTATGTTGAAAGATTGCTGGGAAGAAAGGGTGGGTACTGTGCTTAGGATAATTTGATCTTTGATTTAGGGGTAAAACAGAAAATTAGCTCGCCATAAATTTTGAAGTTGAAACTTGACATACGGAAATTTGAGTTTTTGAAGTTGTGACGTTTGAAATTTGAAGTTGTGTTTGGACATGCTTGATTTTTTTTTCTTTGAAGTTTTGATCAAAATCTATGGCCAAACGCAAGCTAAATTGACAAGCTCAACAATGATATCATTCATGATCTGACAACTTGAAAATATCAAAATCTGATCAAATTTCATGGCCAAAGAAGATAAATTTTCAAAATCTACTCTCAAAAGCTATGGCCAAATGCTAGCTAAATTGACAAGCTTAACAATGATATCTTAGGGAGATTTTGAAATGGTCAATGCTTGCAGCCACAATCACATATTAGTAAGAGGGTTGTGGTATGTTGACGATAGTGTAAAAGTAACCAAATTACAAGAGAGGAGTTAGTACAGAGAGTACATATAGCTGACTCCAATTAGTTTGGGATTGAGGTGATATTGATAGATACTCTTCATCCTTACTAAGCCATCACCTTCATCAGTTATCTGCATTTATTTTTGTGATGAGCAATGTTCCTGTAAGTGTAAAACTGAGAATTTGGTTTAGTTCTTGAAAAGTTAGTAGTATAAGCTGAATGCAATAGATATAGGATGTGAAGTGTCTATGTGGGATCAGTTGAGATTCGTCTTTCAGCAAATGGAATTGTCAGAGAATTAGCTGATGGGAAGCGGGAGAATTTGGTAGATGTTCTGTCCTTTTGTTTGTTGCATTGTCAATATTCTCTACACGTATCAAAGAGAAAAAAAAAGAGATTTTAGTGGTTTATTGAATAGTCAAATTCTCTCTACATAGAAAAAGAAATCCAAATTCTAACGAAATACTAGAAAAGAGGATGTGTTTCCAAATTGATTGATTACACACACTCCATCCTAAATGAAGTGTAGTTTTTTACTTCTCATTGACAAATTAATACTGACAGGAGGTAGAGTTGTGAACCTATGCTATAATTGTAGCTTTAAAATGATTAAGGCAGAACTTGGCTTTCTAATCTTAGTGGAAGTTTTAGACGGCGCTAACCGTCAAGATTCTGTACTCTGTAGGTTGAGGAGGCTGAGTGAGATCGGAAAGGAGCTAATAGACAGTCAAATATAGGGATATAGATTGTCTTTGGAGGATAGTTTCCACTTTCTTGGGTCATATTGTAGTTTAGATTGAGTGGATAATTGACGGTCTTACTAGTTCATGGCTCTATATATACCTCTGGTGCGGACGGCTGCCCCTGGCTGCTCTACTATCTAAAAAGGAATAACGTTGAGAAAGTCAAGTTCGATCTCAAAGAATCTTTAGGCTGCCAAAGTGCCTAGGCAAATAATATACTCCCTCTGTCCCAAAAAGATTGTCTTAGTTACTATTTGAATAGTCAAAGAGTATTTTCTTTGACCATAATTTTTTCAAATACTTTCTAAATATTTTGAATTGTTAAATATCTTGACTTATAGTACTTTTTATGTAGTTTCTATATATGTAAATTTTGTTTCAAAAATTGAAGATTGTTCGAATTCACACCAAACATTAGTTAGTCTGTCCATCATATTCCGAATCAAGACAATCTTTTTGGGACGGTGGGAGTACTTTTTTTAATAAGGTATCTCTGCTGATGATTTCAAAGAGCCTTTACCTTTTGAATTGCTAAATGATGTCATTAGCTATATGGTCTAGTGATCCTATTAAAAATAGATATATGCTCTAGCATCGAGAGTCAAAAAGCTATATTGTCTGGTGTTTCCTAGTAAATCTGTTTGAGCTTGCTATCGTTTGATACTTGCAGGGAAGTGATTAATCACCTTTTGCTGCTTTGTTGACCTCCTTTCACTTATGTTCCTCCTACTGTCTTATACTATAGGTTGATGCAACAGCTGAACCTTGTGCAAGTCTGATCTAATGCCTGTTATTTTTTTGCAGCTTATTGTGTAGTTTCCAAAGAATCTGTGGGGAAGCAGATTTCTATTGCATTTTTGGAACGTGTGAGAGCTGATTTTAATAAAAGATATGGTGGTGGTAAAGCAGATACTGCTGTGGCTAAAAGTCTTAATAAAGAGTTCGGGTATGTATTCTCATATTCTACTGCAGGTGTATTCTATTACACAGAAGTATAACAGGTAAAATATGTCAAACTTTTCAGACCTATCATGAAAGAACACATGCAGTATATAATTGACCACGCTGACGAGATTGAGAAACTACTAAAAGTTAAAGCCCAAGTGTCTGAAGTCAAAAGTATTATGTTGGAGAATATAGACAAGGTATGCCAAGTAAACTGGAGAAAGATGCTTTGCATATGATATTATCTTCTGCAATATGGTTCACTTGTTTCTTCATGATACATATTGTCCTCTGACATCTTTTTTTTTTTTTTTTTTTTTTTTTTTTTCGAATCTGTGGGGAAGCAGATTTCTATTGCATTTTTGGAACGTGTGAGAGCTGATTTTAATAAAAGATATGGTGGTGGTAAAGCAGATACTGCTGTGGCTAAAAGTCTTAATAAAGAGTTCGGGTATGTATTCTCATATTCTACTGCAGGTGTATTCTATTACACAGAAGTATAACAGGTAAAATATGTCAAACTTTTCAGACCTATCATGAAAGAACACATGCAGTATATAATTGACCACGCTGACGAGATTGAGAAACTACTAAAAGTTAAAGCCCAAGTGTCTGAAGTCAAAAGTATTATGTTGGAGAATATAGACAAGGTATGCCAAGTAAACTGGAGAAAGATGCTTTGCATATGATATTATCTTCTGCAATATGGTTCACTTGTTTCTTCATGATACATATTGTCCTCTGACATCTTTTTTTTTTTTTTTTTTAGTTTTTGTTTCTGAGATGGATGAATTTTGCCTAGTATATCCAGATAAAAGTAATTTATTCCTCCTCTTTGTACAGCTACATGAACGTCTTATTGCGTGATGGATCTGTAGTTAAAGATGAACGTTCGTTAATTTCGCCCACAAATGTGGGATGAATATATTTGGACCTGATAGCTTATTAGAAAACATAATCTTGAACCTTACATGGTACCTAATTAAATCTTTTTATTCTTCCGACACTACCCTGTTCCTTCTGAAAATCATTTGTGGATACCATAGACAGTTCCAAAATAATTTTAAAAGTTCCATAGGTAAAATAAAAATTGGCTTTATACAACAACAACATACCCAGTGAAATCGCACTAAGTTTGGGGGGGAGGGAGGGGCTCTGGTGAGGGTAGAGTGTGTGCATTACCATTACCTTGTGGAGGTAGAGAGGGAAAAAAGGCGTTACGAAGAAGAAAAAAGGTAGTAACATTTTGCTTTCAGAGAATTGAGTTCGCATCTCAATTTGAGCTTAAAATTCATGAACTTCACCTAATTTAGGTGCCTCTTCCTGGTCAACAATACATCTTTTGTCTATATTATGGAATTTATCTTATCTCCTATTTTTATTTGCATTTGCTTAAGATCTTCCTTTTTGACTAACAGATCTTTGTTCAGAAACAATTACATCTTAAGTCATGTAGTTGGTATGGACCGTTCATGTCATACTAGATACTTGTCATCACATTTGATCTTTGTTCTTTTTTTGATAGGTTAATAATAGATGTAATCTTTTTGGATTTAGCATCTGGTTATCATAGTATCCCATGTTCCTTAATGAATCCCAAAATCCTGTCAAAATTATGAATCTGTACCTTTTCGGTTGAGAAGCATCTAATCTTTGATGAACCCTGTTGTTTGCCAGCCTCTTTAAGTTTCAATGTACTGTCAAGGAGAAGTGTCTTGACATGTGATTGAGTTGTGGTTGTTTGATGAGGTAATAACCATGTGATTCTCTCTGATTGTGGTTGCACGATGCATCCAATGAGATGGACAAATTAAGTAAAACAAAAAAAGAAAAAGAGAAAAGTATCTGCGGGCACTAATCTATTATGTGATGCATCAATAATTTCTGTCTTATTAAGTCGGTTATCTCATGGATTTGCTCGGTCTCTGACCTCACTTTGTGTTCCATGAGATTTCAGCTATTCAACCTATGAAGTGTGTTAACAGTAACTTGAACAAAGATGAATGACTGCTTATAATGCCAATAACTGTAACATTAATATTTCAGAAGCGAAAGTTCCAAATTTCTTTCAGTATATGCATGAAAAATAGACTTTCCACCTAGTTTGGAGGACATCTTAGACAATTTTTATTTATTAAGCTGAAGCTCCAGATTTACAAAAATAGACCTACAGAAACTAGGATATCCAAGTTACAGCTAGCAAGGACGCCAACTCCCTTTAATAGCTTAGCATTATTGTACCATGGTAGATTGACTAGTTACGTACTTGTAAATGCTTCTTGAATCCAGAATCGATTAATTAGGGTTGTTGACCTGCCTGATTCTGGTATTCAGGCATACTTAATATATCTGATGCGATGATGCAATGTGCTTTTGTTGCAATCTGCAAGTCAGATGTTAACTTTGACATGTGTGTCAGCGTAATGGGATTGTAAACTTCAGCAATAACTTCAGGCTTTTATAAGCATTTATGCGGTTCGAAAAAGCAACAACTCAAGCTATTTAAACTTCTATTCATTTGACTTAATTTAAACATGCCAGGCCATTGAAAGAGGGGAAAACTTGACTATACTATCTGGCAAGACTGAGAACCTGCGTGATTCGGTAAGTTTGGTTGATGATTTTCTTATAATAGCATCTGTAAAATGTTTCAAACCTTGTATGTTTGCTTTCAGGCCCTTGAGTTCAAGACAAAGGGGACTCAAATACGGCGGAAGATGTGGTATCAGAATATGAAAATAAAGTTGGTTGTGTTTGGCATCATCCTGTTTTTGGTTCTTATAATCTGGCTTTCAATTTGCCGTGGCTTCAATTGCACGAACTAGCATATCAATGCGAACAGTTGGGACTAAATTCATACAAATGTAGACTAACAGGATCCAAACAGGCACATCTGTGGAGGAATTTGCCATGAAGAAAGTAAAGCATCTATAAGCCCTTTAGTTTCAGAAACGTTTTAGAAAAACAAAAAAAAAAACATTATTTTTTCCTGTGTTTATAGATTCTTAGAGCAGTGTGAATGTCTTTTTATTAGTGTGTTTGTTTTCGGGGAGGGGTCGGCGGGGAGGAGGGCTGCAGGCAGTGGTTATAAGCTTAAAATTCTGTATTCTGTGCTGTGTATATTGTAGACATGCTAGATATCTATAATTGGTAAAAGAATTTTGATTCAGTGAAAATATCTGGATTGATACCTTTGTTGGAATGTCACTGGGCACTGGCTTTCTCTCTTTCTTCTTATTTGTTGCTTCATCTTTTGAGTGAAGTTGAGGAAATGCAGAGCTGATTAGCAAAATAGAATACCTACAAGCTCCCACCTTATTTGCTCCCTTGGTGACTCCAACCTACAATGTCAGGGTTGAAGGTGGGATTACTTACTATCTGAGCAATTCTCTCTTATCAACGAGTCCTTTGTCTTCTTATGTGGTCATAGATAATTATCATTTTATGAGTTAATTTTAGAAGTTAACTCGGGTCCAATATTTATTTTCTTAACATAGTATTATCGTTAAACTCATTTTAATTCTTGATTAATTCAATAATACATTCTCATGTTATATTATTCACTCCTTCGATACACAGTTTTTTCGATATAGGGTATCAATTACTTTTCCATATTGGTTGAGGGAGGGGTTGTTTGTCACCTTAATATGATTTCAGATAATTTATTTCTCACCACCTGAACTATCTTGTTATTGTCATATCTTGAGTAAGTATTTCGATAGACATGTAAAATATTTTTCATTGTTATGGATATTGTTATATAACTTAAATTTCTTTAATTTACAAAAATAAAAGGGGTGGCCGGTGGGGGTGGAGAATACAAAGACTAGATAGTTTGTGAAATTACATGGTGCAACCAAGTCCATTCCTGTTGGAGTTCAAAGTTATACAGGAAAATTCAAAGGTTATGCAAATATAACTTTTGAAAATTATTTCTTCGGATAATGTTGGGCTCAGATCTAATCGTTGTGGAGTGCTGTAAGTGCAGCACAAACTTAGCCAAATTAGCGAGTGTGAGAACAAGAATTCAAGCATTCACCCATCTTTTTACTGTTGTCAATGAATCTCTTCCATGTTCAATTCTACTCTATGTTAGAACCTCACTCTTGACTATTCAAATTCACGGCTTATTCATAATCAAGGCTCTAACCGCCTAATCAAGGAGTGGAATTCTCTGCTCCCCTCGGAAAACTCCATTGCTTTGACCATCCTCAATGACCTGAGGATGCTTCGAGCCTTCAAAGACGGGGGATCATTTTTTTTCTTTTTTGTTTCGCATTTCTCATCAAAGGAGCATATCTGCTTAACCTTTTAAAAAACATTAGATTGTTGCCAAATATTTGCAAAAATGTTAAAAAAAAATTAGCTTGTAGTCTAACGTTTTCTCATAAGATTTTCAATTGTTCAAAGAGGATCTTTAGACTGTCCTTAAAAGGTCCATAAGTTGTAAGACAAACAATACTACTAAAAGAAATAGGAATTAACAACAAATAAATTTTGTAACTAAACAACAAAATTTGTCACTAATCCTATTTAGCGATGAATTATCAAAAGAATATATGCTTGTGAATAATTTATTGACAACTTAAATAGATGAGTCTTTTTTTAAAGTTCGAAGGCGTATTTTAGCCTTTTCTCTATTTTAAATAATCTTTTTCATGGCTAAAAGGTCATTATTGCTACAACAAAATTTAACACGTGACAAAAATTAATAATTAGCTACAAAATGTTATTTTAGCGAAAATTTTATGACTATATCATTTAACTATTGAGCAAATTTTTGTGACTTGAAGCAAATATATTCATTTAGCCACCCTAATTTATTTCAAATAATTTATTGTGACTAAAGGATTACTTTTTTTTGATAAAGGTAACATGACCAAAGCTATAAATTGTAACTAAAGGATTACTATTACTACAATAAATTGTAACTCATGAAAAATCTTAATAATTAGCTATAAAATTTTATTATGACAAAAAATATGTGGTTATATCATTTAACTATTGTCACAATTTTTATTTTTTTAATAATTTGAAGCAATTTTTTTTTTATTTAGCTACAATATTTTGGTTCAAATATATAGTTTATTGTGGCTAAAATGTCACTATTGTTACAATAACTTTTATTGCGTGACAAAAACCTATGATTAGCTACAAAATTTTATTGTAGCAATAAAATTGTAGCTATTTAGGCAATTATGGTCACGATTATTAGTAATTATAGAAAAATGAGAAATTAGCTTTGCTAGTTTGACTTTTGTGGCTAAAATATTTTACGAATTTGTAAATAGCTATGAAATTTGAATTTTATGGCTATTACTAAGTAATAACTACGATTTTCAAATTAATAGCTTAAATTTCATAACTCTATACATTATATTGAAGTTAAGTGGTTTTCATAGTTGGTTGAGGGAGAACTTAATTAACAAGTAATTGCGCAAATGCTTGAGTGATAGGTGGGGGTTGATTTAAAGTATCGTCTAAAATTCACGTGAACACGTGGACCGATTAGATTTTGTTTATATTTATATATATATTAAAAAATGATTAAAAGAGATAATCTAAACTATTGTGAGTGTGTTTCTCAAACTAATAAGTGATAGTTGAGGTATGAAATTCACACTCTCAATAGTTTAGGTATGAAACTCAAAAAAAGGGAATAATTTAGGTGTGTTTTTGAAGAAAATAAATTCAAGGAGACTTTCACCTCGCATGACAAGAGTGAGGAAGCAGATTGACATTAATTTCTACCTCGTATTTATTAAAATAGCAAAAAAATTCAAAGGAGAAGGACATAAACCAAACCTCCTAACCATCCTAATGGTCGACTAAATAAGTCTACTATCTTGCTAAAGATGGTATGCTAAGGCGGAGCTAGATCAGTAGTAATAAATATTATCGTTAAAAAGAAAATCTATTGCCACTAAATATGATTTTTTGCTTCTATAGTAATATCTAATGGACTACTCATAAGATTCATTTATTTATATATAAGAAGACATTTAAAGTGACTAGTATTTTGTGCAGTTGTGGACAACAAAATGATGTTCTTTCTATTCTCAGTATCTCTTTCTATTATTCTCATTTTTCTTCTTCATAAAGCCAAAATGAGTAGAACAACCTTTCTGCCACCAGGTCCAGTAGGACTACCTTTTATTGGTAATTTGCATCAATATGATAGTTTAAACCCTCATATCTATTTTCGGAAACTTTCCAAGAAATATGGCAAAATATTCTCATTGAAAATTGGATCTGCTACTATGGTAGTAATTTCTTCAGCAAAATTAGCAAAAGAGGTAACACAAATACAAGATTTAACATTTTGTAGTAGACCCTCTTTTCTTGGCCAACAAAAAATTTCTTATAATGGTCATGATATTGCCTTTGCACCTTACAATGACTATTGGAGAGAAATGCGAAAACTTTGTGTTGTTCATTTGCTCAGTCTCAAGAAAGTACAATCTTTTAGATCGATTCGTGAAGATGAAGTATTGAGAATGATCAAGAAAATATCTCAACAAATAACCGCTTCACAAATTATAAATTTGAGTAATATATTGATTACTCTAACACGTACAATTACTTGTAGAATTGCTTTTGGCATTAGGTATGATGAAGAAGCACATGAAAAGAGGAAATTTGATGAACTTTTAACTATGACACAAGATATGATGACACATTTTTTTTTCTCTGATTATTTTCCTTTGTTTGGTTGGCTTGATAAATTATTTGGAAATATTCAAAAACTTGAGAAGAATTTCAAGGATTTAGATGAGTTTTTTGAAGAACTCATTAACCAACATCTCAATCCCAATAGGCCAAAATCAATGGAAGGAGATATTCTTGATCTTTTGCTTCAATTGAGGAAAGAGCAATCAACTTCAACTGGTCTTACTTTGGACAACATAAAGGCAATTTTCATGGTAAGTAATCAACGATATATGTCTAAAACCAATATATGCATATTGTAGATAAAACAATAATTCTATATATTGATAGTATACATAATTGTGTAAAAAAACTTTATATTGAAAAGTATACATAAATTTAAATCTTATTTTCTAAATTTACCGATTAGATATACTATATTGTCGGTGTACACAAGTTAAACTCACATACATGTATAAGCTACACTACTTTTGAGAATTTCTCATGATTCGACAATTTCTTCCATTTTACTCTTATTTTATATAGGATATATTAACTGGTGGATCAGATACTATCGCAGTTACAGTAATATGGTCAATGACAGCCTTAATGAAAAATTCAAAAGTCATGAAGAAAGTTCAAGAAGAAATCAGGCAATCAATTGGGAACAAAGGCGTTGTGAATGAAGATGATATTCAAAACATGCCTTATTTTAAAGCAATGATAAAAGAAACATTTAGATTATATCCACCAGGTCCACTTCTAGGGCCAAGAAAATCAATGAAAAAATCCAATTTAGAAGGGTATGAAATTCAGTCAGGAACAATAATTCATGTGAACTCATGGGCAATTGCAAGGGATCCTGAAATATGGAAAAATTCAGAAGAATTTATACCTGAGAGATTCTTGAATAGCGATATTGATTTCAAAGGCCAAAATTTTGAGTTGATTCCATTTGGAGCAGGCCGGAGAGGTTGCCCAGGTATTCCGTGGTAGATTTATAATTTACATGATAAGTCCAATTAATTCCACAATTTTTAAATTTAAATTATAAATTTTATGTGAAAATCATGAAAAATATTAGCAATAGCATTCAAAAATGAGATCTACGAGCCTGAACCATTTGAACTATTTAATTTAAATATGTACAAATCATATGTGTAGTATATACATTATATCAAATATGCGTATACTATACATATAATATATATTATTATACACAATAATATTATTATTACATGTATTGTGTACAGTGGCGGAGTCAGGATTTTCAATAAGGGGGTTCAAAATCTGTAGAAATAGACACACGAAGTAGCCGAAGGGGGTTCGACATCTACTATATATACATAAAAAATTATTTTAACCATGTATAATCAATATAATTTTCCGCCGAAGGGGTTCGGACCTTAGTACAAGGTGGCTCCGCCCCTGATTGTGTATATAGACTTCGTGCATGTTAATAGACTATATATAACTTTCCCTTTAAAAATCATCTGTCAAACCCATACTTTTCAAAGAACTCACAATTATAAAATTATAAAGATTAAATCTGGAATTTGTCTTTCTGCAGGTATTTCACTCGGTGTTACAACGGTAAATCTTATACTTTCAAATCTTCTGTATGCATTTGATTGGGAGTTGCCTTATGGAATGATGAAAGAAGAAATTGATACAGATGGTTTGCCTGGACTTATCATGAATAAGAAAACTGCTCTTTGCCTTGTCCCTAAAAATTATCTCTACACCTAGTCAAATAACTTATGTTTAATATGGTACGTTGTTTTGAGCTCGATCACTTCAATTATAATGTTTGTGATAATAAAATTTCACCTCTATATTTAGAGGAACTATGTAATTGTTTACAATATTAATGTATCTTTTATGTAAAATATTAAAGTGTGTTCCTGGTTCAACATTTATATGGACCATGTTATTTAGAACATAATTTATGTTGTTATTTAAAAGTTAAATTTCGAATCACAACTTTATTGTCTATATAAATTCCTCCACACTGCCCTTATTTTGGCAAAATATTTGTTGCAAACTTTCAATACCAAGATTATTAATAGGAAATAGGAAAAGGAAGAAGAAGCAAATTAGAAGATACTAGATCAAAAACTATACTATAAATGCGATTTATTCATACTTATTGGAAAAGGCAATTATATACATTACTATTTGTAAGAGATGGAGAGGGAAAGGGGGTCACGATCTGAAAACTCGAGTTATGATGACACATATCAAAACCCACTGGTAGGTAAGTCAATCCATATCTCTTAACGACAAGTAACGAGCATATTGGGCAGAAACCTTAAAACAACAGAAAGACAATCAGCCAAACAAAGAAATAACAACGGAAAGGAGAAATGACATAAATATTTAAACAATAGTACATGATACTATCCCACAACATGTTGGATGATGGTACAAAGCTACTAAAGTGAGTACAACCTCCGAAATGAGTAAAATAAGCACAAACTTGTCTTATATATAAAAGACTAGCCAAAAACTATATACAGACGAAAATGAGTCAAATTAGGACGTCATCAACTCACCGTCGATCTCCAGAAGTCCCCGCTGCTACCCATAATCACCATTGTCGACTGGAGCTCGAATCTACATCAGGAAAAACAGATACAGAGCGTAGCATGGGTACCGAGATAACAAGTACCAGTAGGCATCATAGGCCGAATGAGCTTGGAAACCAAATACATAAAGAAAAACGGGGAATTAAATTGTAACTAGAGGTTAGATAAATGGTACAATAGTGGAAACTCTAACTATGATCCTCGACAATCTAGCAGAAATAGAGCGATAAGGTAAAACAACTAACTATAATCTAACTGGACCCCATAAGCCCAGAAGGTACACTCGTGCATAATTAAAAATAAAATAACCTAAACCGACCCCCACAAATCTGATGAGTGCACAAAAGAGCTAACACTATTCCTAACTAAGATTGGATATATCAGAATTGGACAAACCGATATCTGGACCTCAAACCACAACCAAGGCACCCCACATACCCTAATAGAACCAAACCATCGAGAACTGTGCCTGCACTTTGAACCGTGACCAATAAACATATGCCCAAACCACGAGCTGTTGCTATTAAAAGTGAGCCTGGACCCCGAGCCACGGATGGTACACTCTAAAGAACTTTATAGTCACACATTCATTATCATGCAGGAGATTCCATAGAGAGAAACCTCCTTCGGAGTCATAAGGGACCCACTCTAATTTGGAACCCAAGACCTGATCTGGGGTAACCAACAAGACCCAAAATGTAACACCTTGGAAGTTGGAAAGTAAAAAAAGGAAAGAAAAATGCAGAAAATTGGCTGAAACAGTGAACTACAAGTCCAATCTACAGATCGTAGGAAGTCCTACGGGCTGTAGAAAGGCAATCGTAGAAGGTTGGGTTGAGTTTTAGAATTTCAAGATTTTGAAGTTTGACCTACGACTTGACAGGACAAACTGTAGTAGCTTTGACGGGTAGATGACACTCATATGATGGATCCAAAGATTTGGTTTAAGACCTCAGGTCTATGGAAGGTTTTGACGGTTCATAGTTGGTTCTACGGGTTGTTCGGTGGTTTCGTAGAAAGGTTCCAGACTTAGTGAAATTTTGGAGTGAAACTTATGTTCTATGGATGTGGTCTACGGATCGTAAAATGGTCTCGTGGGAAATGATTAAATTTTGGGTTTCTGAAGTTGGTTCTACGATTCCCCCGTATGGGCTGTAGAAATTCCTACGGACTGTAGGTCACAATCGTAGGGCTGCCAGACAGTTGTTTTAAAAGGGTATTTGGATCTTTTCCTATGCATCTAACACCTCATCAATAAACTCTTGAGGATGCTTAACAACATTAGACCCATGAAATTCCAGAGGATTCATCTTAGTAAATTCCCTTATCCTTGCCGTTTTCGTACCCACATTTAGGTTCACATGAGTATTAGCCTCTCTATTAGCTTGGGTCATCATGGATTGAGCCAATACTTGAAAAATGACTCGAAATTCGGCATGAGCCACTTGCTCGGCCAAAGAATAAATTTGGAACTTAAGGAACCTCGAGCTCCACTTTATCATTGCTCGCATTCCTTCTCACATGAGCTCTTCGAGGGGCCATATCCTGAAAATGATCGAACACAATTTAGAGAAAGATCTTTATTGAGATAAACTCTATGGAACGACTTTAGAGTAATGAAATAAGTGAAGTTTTCTAAACATTTTATAGCCTCCTATATATAAATGTGGCATGCTTCATAATTATGAACATGACTTTACTCAACGTGGCTTTTCAGACTTCCTATGACCTTTTTCTAAAACCTTGTGCTCTGATGCCAAGTTTGTCACGACCCAAAGTACACCCTAGACGTGACATGGAGTATAAGACCCCGAGAGGCCCTAAACAAGCCACTTGATATGTATATACACAACATAATAGAGAAAAGCAAGAAATCACATATGAAATAAAGAGCTTGACATTTAAGCGAAAGTCTATCAAAGTCTTGACAAGCCATTTATTACATCAAAGAGTGGTCGAGACGTAATCGGTAACCCACGTACAACATCAAAAACATAAAGACATAAGAAAGCAATAAAGACATCATCGTTCTTTTAGTATGAGGACTCACCAAAATTTTAAATCTCTAAAGCGATCACCTAGCCACGAACAAAGGGAGAGGAATTGTCACGCCCTATATTAATAAAAAAATATAGGCACAAGCATGCATTAGTACATGAAATGTACTAAGTATGATGAGAATGCAATAAAACATGAAACATGATCATAAGAGCACATAATAGAGAACATACTATGCATGACTAAGCTAAACATAATAAAACATTTAATGAACATCATAAATGTTGACATGGTCCATGCATATTAAGATCATGAATAAAAGCTTCATAAAATCTTTAAGGAAAATTTAGTTTATTTTGTGGGATATTAGCTTTAACTGACAATAGACCCTGCGAGTTATAACATGGAATTCGATGTAAGTCCCACATCGAGAAGGGAGAGTCTACTTGTCAAGGTAGAATTCTGTATCATATCATGTGCTATATGTGGATCCAATCTCTAGGCCATTTAAGTTAATCATACAAGGACATGTAGTTTGGAACAAGCGGTTGCTACTAGAGACTACCCTATTTGAATCTCCACCTCAAAGTTCTCTCGGTGCTAAGTTCAATTCCAACAAAATAGTCATTTCCATAAACATAACATCATACATGGAGAAAGCACAACTAAGCTTAAACATCATAGAGTAGTGATACACCCAAATTACACCTCCCTAAAAAAGTATAAGCGGTTGTTGTCAAATAAAGAACCTAACAGAGGTTAGGGTCGATGCCACGAGGAATATGGTCTAAACTTAGGCCAATTTACCATTGATTGTGCTTTTAGTCAGATTATTTCCGTATAAAAAGGGGGGTTTTGTAAGAAAAAATATTTATTGATTGATTTGTAATAACAAGTAACCAAGTAAAAAGATTTGCAGTTTGTAATATCAATATGAGATGAAACTAGGGCATATGTGTTCCCCACAAGTTCTTAACGCAGTAAACCTTACTATAGTAACCCTTTTGTCATGAGAAGTCGGTAAGTTAGGTATCTCCTAAGTGATTGGTCATCCAAGTAGAGAATTTCACCACTCAATTTAGTCGGTCTACCGGTGTATGCTTTACTAACGCTTACCCTTGACCCCAGATTAGCCCTCACATATTTGGGTTAGGCTATTAGATAGCGGATTTCAATGCTAAATCCTCGTTGTTTAATCTCTTTTCCCATTCATTACTTCCTTGATCGGGTCAATAGGAATCATGAGAGTTCTAACATTGCGCACTGTTAAAAATTCAAAACAAAGAGATCAACAATACATGCATAAACACTATTCAAGAATTACTTAATTATTAGGTCTACTTTGTTAATTACTCATGGTTCCCACAACCCTAATTATGGATTTAGCTACTCAAGCTTGAGTGATCACAATTCATAATATGATTAATAGAATAAACAACAAACTTACAATTAGAGTAGATGAAATCTAGAATCTTGAATTGATGAACAAAAGTAAATTTTATAAACCAACACTTTAAGAATTAAATGCTAAAAATGTTTGCAAGTTAATTCTCAAAGTCAAAAAGAAAAGTCTCAAAACGTCTAACCACTCAAAAACAAAAAATACAGCTAAATTTATAGAAAACACAATCCTAAATAAAGTAGGAAAAGAAAATCTAGGAAAACCGACTTGGGCAATCGTTTCTACAGTTGACACTTACCACTCGTAGGAACTCCTACAGTTTGTAGGTATCTTTTGTCAATCAACAACTTGTCCTTCAATATAAGAGAAATTTCTACGGGCATGATCTACCGCCAGTAGAGCTTTCTACGACTCGTCCTGACTAACCGTCATTAAGGTACTGAAACTCAAACTCTCTAAACTTTTCTACGATTCAATTGTACGACTCGTATAAGCTACTACGGCTCGTAAGTGTCTTCTGTCGCTTTACACTTAGCTCCAGAATCGACACTTCAAACTATGATTCATTTCTATGACTCGTAGATCATCCTACGGTTCGTAGGTCCAGTTGTCAAAACACAAAAAATCCCCAGTGCTGCAACATTTTAGTGCCAACTATTCCAAGACATATTTACTGTAAAATTCAAGCAAAATACCATCACATCTACTAAAACATGTTTATGACACGGGCAAAATCTCATTTTTAAAGCATTAAAATTACCATAAATCAACGGTACATCCACTCCTTGAACTTAAAATCGTTGCTTGTCCTCAAGCAACACAACAAACTCAAAACGACACTATTTATACTAAACAATACTATGTAAAAGCAACCCAAAAACTCAAGCAATCATATGACATTTTCTGAAAACTCATCTTTCCTTTATAAATATTTAGTACAGTGCAATCATTACATTCAACAACAAGGCAACACATTGATTAACGTCTCAAGTACACCTCATCCAATTCTAGGCGTAAACGATCATTAGCCAGTATAAAACCCAACAAAAGGTTGGGGTCGAACCCACAGGGAACGGTACATGTTCAAATTCAATTATGAAGTGCAAACCTGGTCTAATCGGTTATAGGAATAGAAATTATCGAAAACATGCAAACAAATCTAAAAGGGTGACAATGAATGTAAAATGGGGGGTTTGGATTTGTAATTAACAGCTAAAACAAGAATGAAAACAGGGGAAATAACAATATAAAGAGGAATTCTCGAGATGTGATCGATTATAGGAAAATTTCACTATATGGGTGATTGAAATTACTAATAAATAGCTAAATATCAATGGGTAGGCTAGACTATAAGTGAGATAGTTTTATCTCGAACAACTATCACGATTCAAGTGATTTCTTTCGAACATCAACAAGGTTAGCAAATAAGAGCAGCCCACACCTTAATTCATCTACTCTTTCAAGTTAGATAGGTAGATTGAGGTTAGGATTTACTTTTTCGAGCTAAACTCATATCAACCCAATAACTACAATCATCAATTGAAAGCTTTGATTCTAAAACCCATTTTTCAAGCAAGCCCAGAACTCTAAGTTCCAATTGCATTCACAACTACAATTCTTAGTTTAAAACATAACTATCAATAAACCCACTTCTATTAAGCATTTAAATCAGTAATAATCAACACCCATAAGCTAATTCAGCCTATAATCACATATTCATACCCCAAGAATTGGTGTTTTAGCTACACATAATAAAAATAGAGAAACAATTACCAAATACATTAGCCATGATCTGGGTAAAGATTCCCAAGACTTTACAATGGTCCAAATTGAGTAAATTCAAAAACCCACCTGCAAATCTTCAAGTTTGAGCCTCAAAAGCTTCAAAGTCTACAATGAAACTCAAAACTAAAAGAAAACTCTACTGAATGATAGCATGATACTAAATCTTCAGTTCAAAATTCAATCTATAGTTGCCCAATCTTTGGCCTGAAAAGCCATTGGGCGAGATAAGTCGGGCTTCGCCAAACGGGTCGGTGATTCGCCCTTTGCTCCTTTCCATCACCATTTTGCATTGGTCATCAGCCTTCAGGATTCTATGACTTTAGGCGATCAAAGTTGCCATCGCAGAGTCGTTCAGAGATTCGCCGATTGCCCAATTTTGTTGCCAAGTTGGTTCTTTACCAGGGCTGGCACGCTGGTACTTTAGGTGAGCTAAAGTGCCACTCGGCGGTGCACCGAGTGGTCTTGGCGATCACCAGGATCATTTTTTTTACTTATTCAGCTTGTTTGTTCCTTTTTGCCCAGTAGTGTTGTTGTCTTGCTCCTTAGCCTTAAATGCTATAAATCAACACTTTAACATCAGCTTAGAGAATAAATTAGGCATTCGAGGACACTAAAACTATCAAACCAAAGCCCTAAATGAGTCGCAATCTCAGACTCATCAACACCCCAACTTAAACTTTTGCTTGTCCTCAAGTAAAACTTAAGATCAACAGTTCAATAAGGATGTCTACAAACAGTGCTGCATAAGACTCAACATGAATGCACAAAACAAGGTTCAAACTACTCATACCATGATTAATTGTGCACTTAAGTTTCAAATTGTGACTCACTTTCATCATGTGTACTCAAGCTCATGATGCTTGCTTCAAATGCAAGTTCAATCTCAACAAAGGTACTCAAATGCTCTCACAATAAAGATTATTCCATATTCACACAAAATTTCTCAAAAATTGAAAGTCCCAGAATCAAATACAACTCTCACACTCACAAAGATGAACCCATAAGCTTGCCCTTATTTTCCAATCAACATTCGTTTCAGCTCACTAAAGATCACAAAGGTCTTTTTAAGGCTTGTAACGAGGTTGAGTGTAAATGTATGGTCATTTAGGCTTAGTGGCTTCTACCTTCATGAAATATGGTCTGAAAATCACTTTTTCTCCTTCTCTTTCACATTCAAACATGTTCAAACTCCCCTCATTATTCGACTCAACATGAATCACCGGATACCCCATTATTCTTCATTCTCTTCACACACTTTATTTCACAACTTTTTCTCTTTTTCAATCTCTTTCCTTTCTTTCTTCTTTTCTTTTTCTTTCTCTTTTTTTTTATATGGAGGGGTTCCATTTTTTTTCTAAAACAATCCATCAAAAGGGGAATCTTGATTTTCCTTTTTCACCACACCCGCCTAAGTTGACTATTCAAACAAACCACTAATTCATGAAGGTTATGGGTGATGGGATAAAGAGGTCAAAGTTGCTCAAGTTTCTTCCAAGAAAAGTATAGGCTCAAAGGTGTCAAACAAGGTTCACATATCTCACAAGGATGGCCACAAAGAGGCATATTGTCAAATTGACTCACTCTTCAAAATTCTTGCCTAAGATAATTTCAATTGCTTGTTTTACATCAATCAATCGGACCAACGAGGAAAATTCTAGGTGTCATCAAGCACAATGTTCAAGACAACCTCACCACACAAGGCATTAGTACCAATGTCAAACAAGACTCCACACCGTGCAATGTTCATCACAAGAGACTTCATTGATAATCGACTAGTCACAACAAGATGCTCAAAGTTTACATATTGCCTATGTAACTTCGTTTACCTCATCGTAGTCGCACATTTATTTTGTTCAATTAAGAGCACTCTTCAAGTCATCGGTATTGACCACAACCGACACTCAAATTTGTACAAGAACAACCACAATCACACAAACAAGAGATGGCAAAAATTTTAATATTGGTTCAAAACCGCTTTCAAATCCAAACAATGGGCCACAAGCTAAGAACAACCGCAATACCACGATCAATATATATATATATAACCAATGATCTCCAAAATTCACAAAAACACAAAATATTCACAAAACAGCCCACAAGAGGTAGGTATGAAAATACCACACCCCACCAACAAAAAGAAAGCAGTTGTCCTTAAATGCAACTAACAATAAAAACAATCTAAAAAGTAACAAAGAGGGAGGGGAAAGATCATCCTGCCAGGCTAAGCCTGGGTGAAGTCTATATGTCCGTCGCTCCATCTATCTGGCAATCAGTTTTCGGAGTTTCAACTATCAAGACACTCTCAGTTTGGGAATCAGCGCCCGGTATCACATCATCCTTAGTTCCACTGGAGCTCACCATCAAAATATCTCTTAGAGAGGCCTGTCTATATGTCTCGTACATGGCACCCTCCAAGTCACCCAGGTCCTCATAGACAGCCTCCTCACGAGCACCAAGTTGCTCCTCATCAATCTTAGCCTCGGACTCTGCAGCAGCCTCATCAGCTCTAACATCATCTCCGGTGGTAGCCGGAGGCACATCCGAACAAGTTTGAATATTTATGCCCGGGCCATCTGGGATCTCCACAGTGCCAAAGATCAGGGATATATCTGTGGATTTTAGTTGGTCCGTATCCTTTTTCAACTCAGTAATATCGGCCTTCAAGGCCATGACCTCATCTAAGGCTCCCTGGCCCTTCTCACACACCTCTACTCTCACCGTAAAGGCATCTAAGTCCAACTTGTGGCTATCAATCTCAGCTCTAGGGTGTCAACGCAACAATGGCCATATCAATCATCCCAGGAATAGTGGCCTCTAATCGGGAAGCACATAGATCAGCAGACTGGGCTAAATGTCCCATTTTGTAGAGCATGGCCTAGGTGATCGGAGGCCTAGAAGTAGAAAAAGTAGCAGTAGAAGATCTAGGGGGAGGGGGAGCAGCATAAGAGCTAAGAGTCTCAGAAGAAGGAGGTACATATGTACCTGAGGGCCCACCGGCGTGATTAGGCATAACTGCCTCTGTAGGGACCATATCAACATCAACCTCCAGGGATGTGGCTACTGGGGCTGCCCTCCTCCTGTCAGCCTCATCCCGCTGATAGTCGGCCTCAATAAGCTGGATGTTATTAGAGGAGGTGTGTGTCACCTCCACATTCGTCTTCTTATCTCGAGGAACACGGGCCCATCTACACAGCTCGGTGATCAACACCGAGAATTAGAGTGAAGTCTGTCTCTGCTTGGCCCTCACGGCCATCTCCTGCGCAATTAATAATCCCAAATTCAGCAACTGGCGAGAAATGATGGACCCTAGACATGCTGTCTTCGGGTTTGTGAGAATGAATTCATTTTAGGATGGCATAATCGTGCTGCTGATGAACCCGAACCAGTGGCGAGCGGCTACATTAAGCTCCTTCTTTTCTATGGGCACACCAGCCTCTATCCTCCTTGGGGTGACATCCGATAATACGAGTGCCAACCAATCCTTCAAGTCCTCTAATGTCTTTCTCCGGATCAGATCGATGTATTGGTGCATGAAGTTATAAGTGTATCCCAAAACATTGTTTATGTCCTCACTTTCACACTTCACCTTTTTGCCCTGGACTATCACAAAGTTAACTGGTTTGAAGGCACTGGCCTTCTTCTTCCCTTTTGGCACCAATCTCCGTATGTTGAATAGAACTCCCGGACCCGATTTGGAATATAAGGACCTAGGGTTTAGCAAAAATTTCAAACTTATGGAACTTGAGAGTGTTCCATTTCTCGGGATACCTGTCTACCACAACAGCTGTGGACAATCTCTTCTCCTTAAGAATAGTCCTCAATCCCTCGGCCTTTAGTCTATTTAGAGACCGGGGATGAGGACCTGTACTGGTGGCGCCAGGACCACAGTCTATGCTGGAGCTGCAGCTGGAGGAGGAGTCTGAGGTACCGGGATCCTAGACGGATCATGCATCGCCTTGGAGCGAAGCTCTGCTCTCCGGGCCTGTAAAATCTGGTCATCCTTAGGCTCAGAGATGGAAGCCTGAGAATTTTGAGAATCCCCCTCGTTGTCTGATGATATGAGGTGAGTTTCGTAGACTTTCTCACTATCGGAGCTGGCCTCCGGGATCTCAGCCATGGGCGCCTTGCCCTTGTCTTTGCCTTTGCCTCCCTTTGTAGGAAGTTTGGCTGCCTTTGCTCTGGATGCTACTGCACCCTCATCTATAACTACTCCACGTGCCTGCTTGCGAGGCGACATGTCTCTTTCGGACACTTTGGATCTAGCCATTTCTGCAAACAAAATAAAAAAAAGTTAGAATCAATTCCAGAAATTCTTTAGAAAATGAGTTGCAGGAAGACTTGCCGAATCGATCGGCGAGTCGCCGAACTACTTCGGCGAGCCAGATCGGGCTTGCCGAAAGTTCCAGAACTAGAATATAAAAAAATTAATGCAATTCGGCGATGTCCAGGGCCTTTCAGAAAATCGCCGACACTATTTAGCGAACTAAAAGTAGCTTGCCGAAAGTTACAGTGTATTTTAGGGATTAAGGGCGCAGAAGGACGATCAAGAAGGACTTTAGACGAGTTTCCGAGTGAACTCGACGAGCTCAGGCTTATCGCCGAAAGTTACAGAATCAAACTTACCAATTTTAGGGAATTAAGGGAGATCTAGAGGGACTTAGGTGAATTGCCGAACCAATCAGCGAGCTCAACCTAGCTCGCCAAATGGCCCTCTGTGCCAGTTTTCTACCCATTTCTTCAAGGTTCAACCCACAGCCCATGAAAACACAATTAAACACATACACTATGATGTTGAATCAAGACCCATACTATCCATGCCTTCGGGGTACTCAGACTTCCCCCGATTTGACCAAAATTAGCCATTTGATGTCTTTTGCCCTTAAGAATGACGTCAACCGCTCCATCATTGGGCAAAATATGATATTTGGCACAATCCGAGGTTACTTAGACTTCACCCCGCTAGACCCAACACAATTTCATTGCAACTCAATAATTTAAACTCGATTTTAAACAAGTAAAGACACATGAATCATTCATTTACGCTCAATTACGCACTAATTCAATTAATTTCGAGCAATCCAACTATTAAACAATGATTAAATCATACTACCCAACAATTATTGACATAACATTAACGATTGCATTCGAGTTCAACCATAAATAGAGTTCGGGGTTCGGAAAACCATCATTTATGCCACAAATGAGATTGTAATGCTAGGCGGCAAAAAATCCAAAATCCCAAGCAAAGATCCAAAGATACGAAAGTAAAAATGCAAAAAATGTGGAAAATTTACTATTAGGATGAGAGTACGATGGTTGAAAATGGGAGAAGATGAAGGATTTTGAAATTTTAAACCGTTTGGCCTTTAAAACCTTTTAGTTCGCGCTCCATTTTGTGGTATAAGTCGAGCTCGCCGAGTGGTATTTTGGCTCGTCTAGTTTTATAGAACTCCCAGAAATTTAGGGGTTCAAATTTGGACAAAGTTGGGCTCGCCGACCTATTCGGGGAATCACCAACTGAGCTTTTAGCTCACCCAGTTTTACAGAGTTCCCCTTCAAGTTGAGTGGTTCCAATGACGGTCCAAGTCAGGGCACACCGACCTTTTCGGCGAGTCACCGACTAGACTTTTGGCTCGCCAAAGTACCCATTTTCCCACACATTTTACTTTTCAACCTGGAAAATCAACACCCGTTATTCAAAAGCAAAACTAAATCATCAAAAACTTGGGTTGCCTCCCATGTAGCGCCTTATTTAACATCGTGGCACGACGAAAATACCCATTCAAGCTTCATTTTTGGGTTTGACATTGTATCACTAGGCAACCCCCCTTTTGGTCTTGGATTTAAATGAGTCAAGATTTGACTCATTTGTGTCTCCAGCTACTTAATAAAGACTGAGTGAGAAGTCACCATCTGATTGAGGGTTGAAACATCTTCCTTCATCTCTTTTAACACTTTGTCTGACCCTTCAACTTTGTTGAGAATGCGTGAAAGAATGTTTTTCGTACAGACATTTTCTGACTCATTGGGCTTTTGATGCTCATGGGGCAGCCCTCCGTATAATCCCTTTATTTGGAGGAGCTGTAGCATTGTGCTAGTAACATGGAAGACAACATTTCCCTCAACAGGAGGTAGACGTATTGCACCAATACCACCCAATTGAATTGGATCATTCACATCATTAGAATTTCCAATATCGTCTTAGTGGCTCACTTGGCTACCATTACTCCCGTTCACGCTCATCTCTTCCTCTGTTCAACACAAACCACACAAACACAAACCAAAGTAAGTCGATTAAACTATAACAAAAAAAATCACAATTCAACTTCAATAATAGAATTTCAAACAACACCACTTCCCGGCGGTGACGCCATTTTGATTAACGTCTCAAGTACACCTCATCCAATTCTAGGTGTAAACGATCGCTAGCCAGTATAAAACCCAACAAAAGGTTGGGGTCGAACCCACATGGAGCGGTACGTGTTCATATTCAAATATGAAGTGCAAACGTGGTCTAATCTGTTATAGGAGTTGAAATTATCGAAAACATGCAAACAAATCTAAAGAGATGACTATGAATGTCAAATGGGGGGGGAGGGGTTTGGAGTAATTAATAGCTAAAATAAGAATGAAAACAGGGGAAATAACAATATAAAGAGGAATTCTCGGGATGTGATCGATTATAGGAAAATTTCACTATATGGGTGATTGAAATTACTAATAAATAGCTAAATATCAATGGGTAGGCTAGACTATAAGTGAGATAGTTTTATCTCGAACAACTATCACGATTCAAGTGATTTCTTTCGAATATCAACAAGCTTAGCAAATAAGAACAACCCACACCTTAATTCATCTACTCTTTCAAGTTAGATAGGTAGATTGAGGTTAGGATTTACTCTCTCGCGCTAAACTCATATCAACCTAATAACTACAATCATCAATTGAAAGCTTTGATTCTAAAACCCATTTTTCAAGCAAGCCCAGAACTCTAAGTTCCAATTGCATTCACAACTACAATTCTTAGTTTAAAACATAACTATCAATAAACCCACTTCTATTAAGCATTTAAATCAGTAATAATCAACACCCATAAGCTAATTCAGCCCATAATCACATGATCATACCCCAAGAATTGGGGTTTTAGCTACACATCATAAAATAGAGAAACAATTACTAAATACATTAGCCATGATCTGGGTAAAGGTTCCCAAGACTTTACAATGGTCCAAGCTGAGTAAATTCAAAAACCCACTTGCAAATCTTCAAGTTTGAGCCTCAAAAGCTTCAAAGTCTACAATGAAACTCAAAAACTAAAAGAAAACTCTACTGAATGATAGCATGATACTAAATCTTCAGTTCAAAATTCAATTTATAGTTGCCCAATCTTTGGCCTGAAAAGCCATTGGGCGAGATAAGTCGGGCTTCACCAAACGGATCGGTGATCCGCCCTTTGCTCCCTTCCATCACCATTTTGCATTGGTCATCAGCCTTCAGGGTTCTATGACTTTAGGCGATCAAAGTTGCCATCGCAGAGTCGCTCGGAGATTTGCCGATTGCCCAATTTTGTTGCCAAGTTGGTTCTTTACCAGGGCTGGCACGCTGGTACTTTAGGTGAGCTAAAGTGCCACTCGGTGGTGCACCGAGTGGGCTTGGCGATCACCAGGATTATTTTTCTTTACTTATTCAACTTGTTTGTTCCTTTTTGCCCAGTAGTGTCGTTGCCTTGCTCCTTAGCCTTAAATGTTGCTAATCAACACTTTAACATCAGTTTAGAGAATAAATTAAGCATTCGAGAACACTAAAACTATCAAAACAAAGCCCTAAAAATCTTAGACTCATCACACATGCAGATCAATTTTTGACATAGATGTACCATTAGAAACATTCACATATACAAATAACAATCACCAATATATTAACTCTTCAATAATGTAACTTGTGCCCTCACCGCAAAGAAATCCTTTTGTTCACACAAAATTTGAATTATAGTTCAATTTTAGGAACTCAGTATACGCTCACACTCATAAATTCAATACAATACATGCACAATACCACATGCTTTTCCTTATTTTCTACACTTTAATTTTCAAACCGTTAGATTAGGATCACTATAGGACTTTATTAGCTTGTAATGTGGGCTCAGGGTCAGGTATGTTATATCTAAAATTTAAGTGACTTTTCTGCCATACTTGACATTACATCATCTATTTTCCTCCTTTACAATCAATCTTGGCATCGTCTTACTTTTTGCTTTTCTCTGTATTATTCATTGAAGCTTGGGTGTGACTTTGACTTGATTTTATTGCTTGATTCAAATTTTCTTCATCTTTTCATTTAAGTTTTTCATTTTTTTTTATCTTTATATTCAATTTGAGAGTTTGGAAGCCCTTTGTTGAATTTCAACATTTTGTCCTAGAATTTGCAAGTAAGGTTGCTACTTTCTTGAGGATTCTAATAGATTAGATGCTATTATTTCTCAGTATTATTTCTCTACTTTTGTTAGTTAACTCTAGCTAGTTTATTTTGAGTATTAGTTCATACTTAACTCAAGCTATTTCTTGTTCGTGCCCATTTTTTATTTTTATTTTGTTGAATGCTTATTTGTTTCCAAGTCATTTAGTTTTAATGTCCTTTCTTGATTTACATAAACTCCACTCCATCCCGAAGAAGTAGTACCACTTGTGAATTATTTGACGGTGTTGACTCTCAACCTTGGGTTATTAAAAAGTGGTAAAAGGCAAGAGTGGAGTGAGTTCATTGGAGGGTAGCCTTAAAAGCCTTGGCATTAGAGTGATACATGACTGTGAGTGAAAAAAAGAATACATTAAGTGAACGAGTGGTGAGGAGATTTCTCTACTTACTCTTTATTTCTTTTTGTATGTACAATGACTCAATTGAAGGGAGAACCCTCTAGCAAAATAGAAATGATGTTTCAACAACTATTGGAAGACATGAGAGATATGAAGGGAAAATTGGAAGATGTGGATATGAAGGTGAGAACTCAAGAAATCGCAAAGCAACAATTTGAGATTTTCAATCCTAATGGTCAACATGATGAGGGATCAAGTAAGAATCCTCTTGATGCAACTCCATCACACTTAATTGTGCAAGATACCCTATTTCCTAATGTCATATTACCAACGAAGGCTCGCAATCAAGCGACACTTCCAAAAGAGGGAGATCAACAAACAAATCTTCCACCACAAGTAATTACACCTCAAATGAGAGCCCAACATAACCTTGAGGAGCATGATTCTTTTGATGGTTATAATTATGGCTATGGAATAGACGATAAAGATCAACAAGAGAGGTTAGGTAGGAGAGGAATAAGAGGAGGAAATGGAGCTTGGCATCCGGTTGATGGTAGAGAATACAATCGAAGGAATGATGATGAAGATCGAGGATTCAACAACATCAAGGTGCACTTCTATTTTTCAAAGAAAGTAGTGACCCAAATGAATATCTTGATTGGATAGTGAAGCTTGAAAGACAATATAATCTCAACAATGTGAGCGAAGTTAATAAAATGAATTATTCTATAAGTCACCTTGAGGGTTTTGCTTTTACATGGTGGGAGAAAATTGAAAGGGATCCTTTGATGAATAGAAATTTTGTTACAAATTGGAATGACATGAAAAGAAGAATGAGAGATGGATTTATGGGTCAAAATTATGAACAAGATACACTCAAAAAGTATTACAAACTTCAACAAGGAAGCAAGAGTGTGGAGGGGGTATTATGAGGAGCTAGAGCATACTAGGCTTCGAACTAATGTCAATGATGGAGAGATGGATCTTGTGGCAAGATTTATCTCGGGATTAAATAATGAGATAAGGAAACCATTAGATTTGCATCGTCTTCCTACTTTATATGGAGCTTATCAAATGCCACTCAAGGTGGAGGGACATCAAAAGGAAAACAAATCAAGAGTGCAATCTTCTTCTTCTTCATGGGAATAAAATAAAGAAGTTTGGAAATCATCTCCTACTTGGGACAATCCCAAAGGTGCAAAGCAAGACTTCAAGTCTAATTTTGACAAAGCCAAACCACAGATGGACTACAAGGATTTAGGTAACAAATCTAAACTTGAAACTCCATCTAAAATAAAGTGTTTTAAATGTCAAGGATATGGACATAAAGCAAATGAATGCCCTAATAGAATAACTATCATTGCATTGAATGATGGTGGTTATCAAATGGAAGATGAATCTAAGGATGACCATAGAGAGGATGATAGTAGTTATGAATTTATGGGAGAAGGGGATGGAGAAGATTTTAATGATGATGGGAAAATTTTTCTTGTTGTAAGAAGAAGTATGAGTGCTCTAGCGAGGGAAAATCTTGATCAAAGAGAAAATTTGTTTCATAATTGGTGTAGGTTTGAAGAGCAATTATGTTTCTTTATCATTGATAGTGGAAGTTGTGCAAATGTTGCTAGTGTATCTATGGTGGAACAATTGAAACTTCCAACAAGAAGGCATTCAAAACCTTACAGGTTGCAATGTCTCAATGAATGTGGTTAACTCAAGTTGACCAAGAAAGTGTTGATAAAGTTCAAGATTGGAAGTTACCATGATGAAATGTTTTGTGATGTTGTACCAATGCAAACTTGTCATCTATTGTTGGGAAGGCGATAAGAATATGATGTAGGGGTAAAACATGATGGAAGGTACAATAAATATGCATTTGTTAAGGATGGTAAAAAGCACATTCTTAACCCTCTTTCTCCTTTCCAAATGGGAGAGGAATATAGAAAAGTGGGAGAGTTGAAAGAAAACTTGAAAAAAAAAGAAAAGAGGAGAGTAAGGGAGTGAAAAATGATAATTCAAAAGAAGGAAAAAGAGAGGTTGAGAGCTCAAGTGAGAATGAATTATCACAAAAAAGAAGAAGAGAGATGAGCAAGAAAAACAAAAAGTCAAAGAAAAAGGAAAGATGTGCATGATTTTGCAAAATCAAGAGAGCATGAAAGTGCTAAACATTGAGGATGATACTCAAGTCATACTTATTAAACCTAAATGATATTCTTTGCTTTCTAATAATAAACTAACCTCGTTATCATTGCCAAGTGTTGTTTCTTCTTTGGCGGTTGTAGTTTTCGTGTTAAAGATTTCAAGACAATACCTCTATGGTGTGCATTATGAGGTGTTCATAAATTATCATAGTCTACGGTATATATTCAATCAGAGAAATCTCAATTTGAGGCATCGAAGATGGTTGGAGTTGCCTAAGGACTATGACATGACTATCTTTTATCATCCGGGTAAGGCTTATATGGTATCAAATGCCTTGAGTCAAAAAAGTGGTGAGCAGGTGTAGTCTAGCTTCTTTGCAGGTCAGAGCATATTATTTGCCTACGGATGTCTAGTCCTTAGCCAATAGCTTTGTGAGGCTTGATATTTTAGAATCTAATAGGGTTTTGACTTACATAGATGTGAGGTCGTCCTTATTGGAGCAGATTTGCGCTCAATAGTTTGATAATGGTAATTTTTGTAAGATTCGAGACAATGTGTTAAAAGAAAAACCAAGGAGGCAATTCTTGATAGTGAGGAAGTTTTGAGGATAAAGGTCATCTTTTTGTTCCTTAGACAGGTGATTTAACTAGACTTATCATGGAGGAGACCCATACTCTATTCATCCACGGGCTACTAAGATGTATCGTAACTTGAAGCAACATTATTGGTGGTGTCATTTGAAGAGTGACATACTAGTTTTTGTGTCTCGGTGGTTAAATTTTCAGCAAGTGAGTGTGAACACCAAAAGTCTGAAGGTGCGACTCAAATGATGCACATACCAAAGTTAAAGTGAGTGAGTTTTTGTGGACTTTGTTGTTTAGCTATAAATTTTATCTTTAGTGTCTATAGAGTTTGCACTAATTGGGGAGAGTTGTAAGGAGTCCTATCATCCGGTGGATTTTTGTCTGTGGTGGCTATTCTCGTTGCAAAGGTAAAAATTACCATTAGAGGTTAAACGACTCTATTGTATAAAGACAAAACTAAAGAGAGAGTTGCAAATATTGAACTTTAATCATATATATGTGTACATGAACTTCAACTATGATGTCTGAAGTCAGACTTTGTTAAGATTAATTAAGTATAGACATATTATGTGTTGTAACAATCAGTTTGGTTGATTTGAACACTAAAAACCTTTTTTTTCTATAAAAGACTCTTTTCATAAATTTTAAGTGAGAAGTGTTAAACTATTTATTTAACTACAATTATTTTATAGACATAGTTGCATGATTTATTTTCCTCATTTTGTAGTGCATTGAGTATGAGTTGCCTATAGACTTCATGAGATGAGTTGTGAAACATGCCTTAGCTTGGAGTTGAGAGATTCCTTTTTGGATGTATGTTATGAGTATAGATTCCATATGAGCTCCAGGAGATTGTGTTGAACACACTTTTAGCTTGGAGATGGTAAGTTCCTCCTTGAACATGAGTAAATGTTGAATTTCATCATTTTGGATTGTTAGTTGTAGTTCCTACTTCCTTGTGTGCATTGAGTATGTTTAGCTTGGAGATGAAATTCCTTCTTAGTTGTATGCATGATGAGTTGCTAATCTTGAGTCGTTACCTTTAAGAAGTGCCTAGAACGTCATTAAAGGATGAATGATCCCAATGGGTAGATATTGTAACACCCCGTATCCGAAAGAGGGAACTTAGTAACTTTTAGACATTTCAAGTGTCACCCACGAGGGGGCCAACCACTCCCCGCGGTGGGCCTCGTGGATGACCACCCTAGAAATCTGCCTAAGGCAGTTACCACGGACAGGACCCACACCCCGTGGTTGGGGGTCGTAGGTACAAGCCCAATTTCCAGTGTCTCTGAACCCAAACCACGCTCGACTAGGACGGACCGTAGGTCCATCCATGGTCCATCCATGGTCCGTCGGTGGGGTCTCGTGGATGGGCAGTGAGACGATTAGTTGAGGACTTAATGGTCCTTTACAAATTTAATTAGACATTAAGTGGTGTCATTTTACCCTAGTCTAAACCACCTATGTAAGTACTTTAGATCCCTAATCTAAGTCATTTAAGTCATTCTCTCAAAGACCACAAAAGAAACCCAATTCTCTCCCAAATATTCTCTCTCTAGAAAAGTGAAGAAGAAGAAGAAGAAGATTCAAGCTAGGTCAAGTCAAGTCTCCATTCTTCCAAGCTTTGTGAGGGCTTTGTAATCAAGGTATGATAGTTTATTCATTCATGGATTCCTTTCATCCATGAAGCCCCATGGTTTCCCCAATTTAGAAAAAGAATTCCCCAAGTCAAATTAGGGTTTCTTCTAATGTTATGGGTTATGATCCAATAGAGTGGATTATGATTATTTATGTTTGTTTATGACGGAATTGCATGTTTTTAGTATAATTATAGTTGTATCCAGGCTTAACCTATGATTATAAGGTGAATTTGATATAGTTGGGTTTTTATGCCATGAAAGGGGAAATTGAGGGCTTAGATGTGATCTTCTAGGATTGATGAATTACATTATAGATTGCT
This sequence comes from Solanum tuberosum, assembly GCF_000226075.1. Lineage (NCBI taxonomy): Eukaryota > Viridiplantae > Streptophyta > Magnoliopsida > Solanales > Solanaceae > Solanum > Solanum tuberosum. Next base: position 1,394,120 of record NW_006238963.1, on the reverse strand, counting down.
TGAGATTTTAGCACATATATATGAATTGCTTAAGAGTAAAGCATATAGACATGAATTGATTAGATTAAAGCTTATATGATAAATTATGATTAGTAGTGCTTGAGATTGAGCCTTTATGATGATCCATGATTAGAATTGCTTAAAGAATGAAGCATGTAATTAGAATGTCTTAAGACCTAGGCATATGTGATGATCATGAGAAGTATTGCTTTGAGAGTAAGGCTTGTAGTTATGAATGTTGATTTCTAGGGCTTTGAGGGTAAACCTAATATGATGAACTATGAATGTTAAGGCTTTGAGAGTGAAGCTTATATGATTGAATAAATTGTAGATATGATTGTTTTGGAAGGACTTTAACCACATGAACTATGTTATGAATGTATGAGATTATGCATGTCTTATAGAACCTATGTAAATCATTTATGAACACTTTGAGAGTAAAGTGTAAATGATTATGATATTGATGTTGTGTTACTTGAAAGGACATTCTCATGAACACATAATGAACATGATGTGAAAGGTTTACTCACATAAATTATTCTAGGTTGAAAGACTTGCTCACCTAAAATGAATCAAAACATGTATGAACTATGATAACTTGAAGTAGTGATATGATATCCCTGCATGAATAGCTTGACTTGGTAAAACAAGACCATGGATGGTAGCTTGAGATAATAGAACTCATGGATAGCCTTGGATTGAGCAATCGTACCCTTCCAATGTAGCTTGAACTAGCATGAGAAGATGCTTTATGATAGCTTGACTTGGTGAGGCCACATCATTTCATGATAGCTTGGATTGAGCAATAATATCCTTCCTTGAGTAGCTTGGGCTTGCATGAGAGTATGCTTTCCATGATAGCTTGGTCTAGTATGATGGGGTGCTTTTTCTTGATAGCCTTGAATTGGTAAATCGTAACCATTCATGAGTGATGATGTGTCTTGGACTAGTAGAGAGATACTCTTCCATGATTAGTAAGAATAACTTAAGAGGGACAAGTCCCTAATCAAAGTAACATGTTTATGATGAAACAAGATTACTTTAAGGAAGTATTGTAAGTATGTTCTAATATGAGGTTTACTTGCATGATTTTAGATTAGCTTTGATTGTTGCTTGAGTTGCCTTCCTTTATATGTATGACTAGAGGTGATGACCCAAGTCTTGAGTAAGAACATGTTGAGGTCACTTGAGAAGTGTTCCTCTTATGAGATGATGATTTATGTGCATTAGCATATGCTTATGATTTATGTTATTGTTTTTTATGCTTATAACCTATGTTTTATGTTGTACCTCTTATGATTATGGTATATGTATTATGTTGACTAATGCCTATGATATGCTCGTGATGATGATTTATGCTAGCCATCATATTTAGTACATTATTGTACTAACGCATACTCTTGCCTACATTCTTTTCAAATGTAGGGTCCGACGATATTGACTTCCATCTTCATGGATAGGATGTTAGTAGAGAAAGCAAGTGAAGATTTGGTGAGTCCTCATAGCATAGAGGATTTGACCACCTTTCCTTTATGTCTTTCTTTTATGTTTAGAACTTTTGTATGGGATGTGTCCCTAGACTTTCATGTATTAGATGGATTGAGACAAGTGTTAAAGACTTCCGTTCGTTTTATGAACTTTGATTGTATTGGAAAATGTTTTAAATTCCCGCTCCATTTTCTATTACTTTATGTTATGATATGCTAAGTGGCTTGTATGAGGCCTCTCGGGGTCTTATACGCCTTGTTACATATAGGGTGTACCCCTGGGTTGTGACAGGTATTGTGTTTCTTTTCACTTAAAGTTATTGTTTCACGAACATGAAATAGGGGAAATTTTTGTTTATGCACAAATATCGTTCACTAATTTTTAAAGCCAAAAGTTCAGAAATATCTTCTTTGTTTGGGTGATCAAAAATTATTTAATTTATTCATATTAGGATATACCTATTGATATTTGGAGAAATTGAAACTTAACCCTATATTTAAAATTTAGTAAATATGAAATCTACATATTAATTAGAATCAAGATTAGGAGCTTGATTACAGATTTGTGTTATATGATTTTGGGTGATTTTGGTTCACTAATATTCTATTTTTTGTCCTTGCTTGTCTGGATTCAACTTTTGGGTTTTTTTTTAAGTCTAAGTTAGATATATAACAATATGAGTGTCTACTGACTCATTTACTCGGGAATAATAGGTAGACAATAAAATTTCATTGATAAATCCATATTAAATTTTGGATTAATCTATAAATTCATGATATATTGATCAATTCAAATTACTGGTTAATAAAGTCGGATTAATATTTAAGTCAAAAAATATGATGTAAATAAAGTCCAAATTACAGTTGGGTTAGTCCATTAAGTTGATAAGCCGAGCCCAACTCATGTTTTTCAAGCCCAAAGTCCTCTAAAATTATTTGAAGACCGAAATACCCTCAAAACCCTAGCTCACAACTATATAAAGGAATCTTCATAAGACCAAAAGGAAGAAAAAGAAGAACAAACACGGAAATACATAGAGAATTCGTGCTCTTCATTGGTGATCTGCAAGTTTTCCACATACAAAGAAGTCTTAACTTCAAGTGTTAAGTCGCAAGTACTTCATCAAATCAAGAACAAACACGGAGAGAAAAACTTACATCTCGTTTCTTAAAGATTTCATAAAGATTGTAAACTTTGCAAATAGTCAAATACAAATACTATTGTTTGCTTGCTATTTTCCTTTCCTGTTTGCTCTATTTCAGGAACAAAACTTTAGACGCATACAAATTGACATGCCAGTAGGACAATCTTCAACTTTAATATCTTCTCTTCCAAAATCAAAGTTCAAGAACATTGATATGACTTCCTAGAAGATCAACTCGAATTCTGCATCTGCATCTGCATCTACTGATGGATCCAAATTTTGTGTTGTTGTGATATGTCATAAGGAACAAGGGATATGTCATAAGGAACCAAGACAAATTGTTAGGACAACAAGCCTCACAAGTGTCATCAAAATATGTTATTGTCTTTGGTTTGCCTCCAAAAGGTGTGAAGTCTCTCGTAAAAGCCGCAAAAAAAGACATCGCCAAAATGGTTGAGAGGGTTTTTAACCAATTGAGCTTATCTATGTCCAAAAAGTCTTTCACTTTAACTGACGATGATGTCTTAAGCACAGGATCTACTCCGCATAACATATCTACATCTCATATTTTGGAAAATCAATGTTATTCTCCATCATCTACGAGGAAGATACAAGCGATGGTGATCAAAAGTTCCACCATAGAATAACAACTTGCAAATCAGGAGAAAGTAGTTGAAGGCCTATCAAAGTGCATCAAAAGTCGAGACGTCCAAATTATCAAGTTGACAAACATGATGGAGAATATGGAGAAAAGATAACCCACTCAATTATGTGCAAGCTTCATGAAACGCAAGAGAAAAGATAGTCTTTCACAAGATAAGAAAAAGTCATCCAAGAGTTCCAAATGTTTGTTGGAGGTCTGATTCTTGTTAGCTAATTAAAGTACTTCATCAAAGAGTCTATTAAAGAGAAATCTGAGTCCATGTCCATATCTCCTCTCATATATGTATTCTCAAAGAATTTATAACTTAAAGATAAATGATGGTTATCAACCTCCTAAGTTACAGCAATTCAACGACAATGGAAATCCAAAATAACATATAACACACTTTGTCAAAACTTGCAATTATGCTGGAACATATAGTGATTATATTGTTAAGTAGTTTGTTAGATATCTCATATGAATTACTTTCGAATGGTACACCAATTTTAAATCTAGTTAAATCGATAGTTGGAAGAAGATGAAGCAACGATTTCTCAAGTTTTTTTATAGCACAAGGAGTGTTGTGAGCATGATAGAGATTGCAAACGCCGGTCGAAGAAATGATGAGCAAGTCATTGACTTCATAAAGCGTTGGAGGAGCTTGATTTTGAGCTGCAAAGATCTCCTTAGTGAAACTATTGGGATCAAAATATGCATCCAAAGTATGCATTGGGATCTTCATTACACGTTGTAAGACATAAAACCTAAAACGATTAAAGAACTAACAATTTGTGCTCATGATATGGAAATGAGTATGATTTCAAATGGAGATCAAGAGTTGTCCAACTTCGAACCTAATGAAGAAAATGTAATTGACATTAAGTATAAGGACAAGCTTTCATCAGAAATTGAAATTGAAGATCGAGTGTATGTAAGTTAACATGCGCCTTGACTTAAGAGCATAAACTACAAGCCATAATGCTCATCGATGCACAAGCCTAAAATGCATGTCATAAAACTCATCAAATTCGAGCTAAGTTTTCAAATTCTAAAGCTCCTCAAATTCAAGCTAAAGTCTTTGGAACAAAATGCTTCTCGATGCAAGAGACTAAAATGCATGTAATAAAGCTTATCAAATTCACGTTAAATATCCATGTCGTAAAGCTCATCAAATTCGAGCAAAATCTTAATGTCATAAAGCTCGTCAAATTTGAGCTAGTCTGGAAGTCATAAAGTTTTTTCAAATTCGAGTAGAATCTTCAAGTTTCAAAGTTCATCAAATTCGAGCGAAATCTTCAAGTCAAAATACTCCTCAACGCATGAGCCTAAAATGCATGTCATAAAGTTCATCAAAGTCTAGTTGAATCTTCAACTTTCAAAACTCATCAAATTCGAGCAAAATCTTCACAAAATGCTTCTCGATGCAAAAGTCTAAATGTATGCCATGAAGCTCATCAAATTCGAGCAAAGTATCAAATTTTGAAGCTCCTTAAATTCGAGCTAAGTTTCAAATCGTGATAATTCACAAATTTGAGACAAGTCTTCAAGTCACAAAAGCTCCATGAAAATAAGTTAAATATTCAAGTTGTTAATCTTGGACTACATGAGTTTAAATGTACATGGTTCGAAAAAAATTCAATAGATTGAAAACCTTGATGGCCTAGACAAATTAGAAAAAAACTTGGATGTTTTGCATTGAAATGTGAAGTAAATATATTTTATTGCTTCAAAATTGCAAGAGTTTTTACACACCAACAATTATAAGGAAGGAAAAAAATGGACATATCATCATATACAAAGAAATTTGAGTAGAAAAAATATCAAACATCAAGAAGTGGTTTGTCAACTCGTCTTGGATGTCTTTATCAAGTTTGTGTCAAACATCATCACTTCAAATATTTTTATGAATCGATCTAGTCATAAGTGAGCCTCTATCTTTGGCATGGGGGCATATTTCAAAGTTTGATTTGTAAAGTTGATCATGTGGAAAGTAGTTGCTCTCCAAATCTAGGACAGGATACACCAAAATCTCTCTCTCGCAAAGCTAAAACTACAGAGGAAGAGACACAAAGTATGATTCGTCACCAAGCTTCAATTTAGAGTAAAATAGACCAAGTGTTGTTCTCATCAAAGCCACAATTGTAGAAGAAAATGCACTAAGTTTGATTTGTCGCTAAAGCCACAACTACAAAAGAAGATGCATCAAGTGTGGTTTGTCATCAAAGTCATGACGAAAAAAATAATATTTCATGTGTGGTTCGTCATCAAAGCCGCAACTGCAAAAAAAGAAAGATATTTCATGTGTGGTTCATCATCAAAGCCGCAACTCTAAAACAAGATGCACCATCTATCGTTCACCATCAAAGCCACAATTGTAGAAGAAGATGTAATAAGTGTGGTTCATCACTAAGCCGCAATTGCAAAAGAAGATGCACCAAGTGTGGTTCGTCATCAAAGTTGCAACTGCTAAAGAAGATGCATCATGTGTGGTTCATCATCAAAGGTGCGATTATAGAGAAAGATGCACTAAGTGTGGTTCATTAATAAAGCCGCAACTAAATGCATCTGGTGTAGTTCATCGTCAAAGCCGTAGTCTCAAAAGAAGATGCACGAAGTGTGGTTCGTCTCTATCAAAGCCACAATAGCTAAAATATTGCACCAAGTATGATTTGTCGTTAAAATCACAACTACAAACGAAGATGCACCAAATGATTCCTAATCAATTTTTGATTAACCTTCACTTTCTTTGGTCTGATATTGAGACTATTTGTGGTCCATCATAAACCTGCAAAAAAAGTGATGTGTTTCACTGTGCCAATTGCATAAACTTCTAATCGGCATTGTAAAAATATGTGGCATATTCTCTCGCACTCGTCATGATGAATATGATCTTATTGACTTAAGAGTTTTGTGTTCTCTCTCCATGTAGATGATGATAAATTTCTAGATCAAAACAGAAATCAGCATGCGGCTCTTTAGCGAAGATGCAAAGAAGTGAACTCATGAATGTTGTCCAAAATAAGTTAGACCGCTAAATTTAAAGAATTAATTTTGGTCAATTCAAAAAAACTTTGACTTATATTTTTTTGGATATGTTGTATACTTAAGAATTTATTTCCTATAGAATGAAGTCGCTCTCCATTCGAGCTCTCCTACACCAAGATATAGACGTTTTGGTGAGACTCCACAAATTTGTAAAACAATAATGACAGAATTGAAAACCAACTTTAAAGAATAACTATCGCCAATCCATGATAACTTCTAACTATATTTTAGATATGTTGTAGACTTTGATGTCAAGTTTCTATAGAATCAAGTCGCTCATCATTCAGAATCTCCTACACCATGATAGAGACGTTTTAGGGAGACTGCATAGAGCTGTTAAAAACAAGAAGACATATTTGATAGCAAACTTCAAAAATTAATTCCAATCAATTGAGCAGGTTTTTGATTTTGAAATTCAGATATGTCATAGCTCTGTGAGTCTAGTTTCCGGAAAATCAAAATAATCGTGATTTTGACATTGCTACAACAAGTTATGAATTTTTTTATCGCATGTGTGCTAATTGAGTTTGATATGTCACAAGTTGACAATCAATCACTGTAAGAGTATGGATATTAGAGAAATCAAAAGTACATAAATTGTGTTGCTACAAATTATGAAAAACCCATATTTGAAACAAATTTATGGTAAATTTTCCTAGGAACCAAATTATCGTAAGTTTCTATAGGAATCAAGTTATGGAAAATTCCATTGGAATCAGGTTATGGAATATTTCCAATGAAATCAAATATGAAAAGTTTTGTAAAACTCCATAAGAAAAAAAAATATTTCACGAATAATTCAAGCCTTTTCTTTAAAGGTTCGACAAGTTGAACACTGCAACAAGTCTCAAAGAGGGGACATTTGTAGATAGTGAAATTTTATTGATAAAATCATATTAAATTTTGGATTAATCCATAAATTCATGATATATTGATCAAGTCAGATTACTGATTAATAAAGTCGGATTAATATTTAAGACAAAGTATATGACTTAAATGAAGTCCAAATTACATTTGAGTCAGTCCATTAAGTTGACAAGACAAGCCCAACTCATGCTCTTCAAGCCCAAAGTCCTCTAAAATTACTTGAAGACCGAAATACCCTCAAAACTCCAGCTCACAACTATATAATGGGGTCTTCATAAGACCAAAAGGAAGAAGAAGAAAAAGAAGAACAAACATAGAAATACATAGAGAATTCTTGCTCTTCAGTGATGTTCTGTAAGTCTTCCGTATACAAACAAGTCTTCGCTCCAAGTGTTGAGCCGCATGTACTTCATCAAATCAAGAGCAATCATGGAGAGAAGAATCATGGGAGTACATCTCTTTTCTTAAGATTTTATAAAAATTGTAACCTTCCCATAAATTCAAATACAAATACTATTGTTTGCTTGCTATTTTCCTTTTCTGTTTGTTGTATTTCGGGAATGAAACTTTAGATGCATACATAATACATATTTAATAGATTGGAAATATTCTTAATCTTTACAGAAGAGAAATATAAAATGTTGAGGATTTGTGACACGTGTTTGGCATTCGAGGTATGCTTAGACTTTCAAAACTTCATTGAGGAACATTTTGCTAATTAAAGATTAAAAATGGGATAGATAATGGATAAGGGTGAAAGATGATGGTCTAGTACTAATAGTGTGAGGGAATTGGTACGAGTATCATATTTATAAAAGTAAAAGTTTATTACTATAAAAATGACGTATTGTAATCAAAGAATGTCAAAGCATGTATGCATTAACTGATGTATTATTGACTTGGTTGCTTTTGTGTGTTTATGTATCTTATTGAACTTGTATATCTGTGATAATAAAGGTGATTTTATTTTATATCGATGTTGGCTGATTAAGATGCATTATCATTCCCAATTTTATTAATTATATAGTGCATATGTATTTACATGAGATCTAGAATGAGTAAGGGTCTGGTACGTGGATATCATCCATGTTGTAATCATTTTATGATTATGTGTTGGGCAACTGGATATTATCCGTGTTGAGGATAATTTAATTTTATGATAGAGCCTTGAGATCTTCCACAGGAATGTGGAGATCGTCCGTGTTGGTTTATTAACCTCATGAGTCCTTCATCAGTTACGAACTCTCGAGAAATTTCTGAGAAGTATCATATATATACGATTGAGAGATTATTTGGAATTTGAGGCATACTGTCTCAAGATGTTGTATTTCATCTTATTATATCATTCAGTCTTGTTGATTATGTGCTTAATTGATGTTTGAGCATTACGTGACATTTGATTATCCAATTTTGGTGAAAGTTGATTGATAAGTATAATGTAAACTTGTAAAATTTGAGAATGATTTCTTGTATACTCTTGTCACTACTTTGTCGTTGTTAGGCTATGAAACATACTATAACATGTTGTCACTCCCCGAGCCTACACCCTAGGCGGGACTGGCACTCGAGAGCCATTGCTGGCCCCAAGCGAATGCTTGGCCTGACTTACTTACTCAGCAGAAGACTTAACTCAATCATAACTGTACGTTAAAAGTAAACTGGAAGCTCAAAGATATCCGAGAATGTATTAAAATAACATTCCCTGGCCAAAGTGGCAACTCAAGTCTCATCATAATAGAATGAAAAAAAAAGACTAAAGAATTACGTCTGACTGTCTATGAAGCCTCTAACAATTGAGATGGACGTCGGGACAAGACCGGCGACATCCTAATGAACTAAACATACTGAAAGCAATAAAATGGATCCTTCGAAAGCAAGGAGGCTAACCAGCAACTCTGAAGCTCAACTAGAATCAACGATACGATGTATGCTGATACTGGTTACCTGTATCTGAATCATAAAAAGATACAGGCCAAATGACATCAGCACATTGAATGTACGAGCATGCGAGGGGAATTCTAAAACAAGACATAAGCTTGAAAGAAACTGAAGAACAAACCTGGTCTCAACTCAACTCAACTCATTTCAATATAAAGTAGTGTAAACAAGTGCAATATAAAGAAAAGCTTTTTAAACATGGATAACAACTCTCTGTATTTAGAAAAATAATAGTAACTATGGATGTATGCAAAGATACAACATAAACTCTGGAATGTATATAAAAATACAAATTAATATTGTTGTGGGAGTTTTTCTAACCGACAACCATCACTTAAGAGCTATTGTGATGATACAACATTTTGTCTCACGCTGCCAAGGTCGTCCTATACCTTGCCGAGGGTTATAAAACCTGACTACTAAGTGGATCCACTACTCTATGCTAAAAAACACTAAGGAATCATCTAAAAAGTATGACCCTTTTCTACCCATGATGGCTACATGATTTATGGGGGCTGGGAGCTGTCTGAACTCTCCCCATATCGGTGCTCAATACTACTCCCAAAATATAATACTAGCTCTTATTTTTAAACACATACTTCTTTCCATGGTTTGAGATAATTGCTCAAAACTTAGCTCAAATGCTCCGGATATCAAAGTTTTTGCTTAATTGTGAAAGCATTTACTTTTTACTGAAAATCAGCTCAAAGGCTCTTTTGGAAATCACAGTCTCCTTCCTTGTTTAAATGTGAAAAACATTTTACTCTTTGGGAATACATAGTCCCGATATACTCTTTTGAAGAAATAGACTTCAATCTTTACTCTTTACTCAACTCAAAACTCAAGTATACTCTTTTAAAGAAAATGAACTTCAACCTTTACTTTTTACTCAACTCAAAACTCAAGTTTTTTGTAAAAGACTTTTGGAAAACTCTATGAAGTTCTCTTGACTTGACTCTTAACTTTCCTCGAATTGAATTATGGATTCAAGGTTCATGATCTCCTGTTATTGATGATTTCACGTTGTTTAGACATACCTTAGATTGTAGGAATCAACTAAGAAACATAGGTACGTTTCAAGGGAACTAGTACGGAAAGAACAGGGAAAAAGTAGAAGACCTGGAGTCCCTGGCACTCCGATTGGCGCGGGGCACCAGAGGGTAAACTTCAGAACTGAAGTTGGGGTGCACTGGTTGGCGCAGCCCCCCAGAGCCCCAACTACAGAACATTTTGAGTGGCGCGGCGCCCCACCCTTTTCCCCAGAATTTTGATAAATTCTCTTGCTTGTTTTTCAACTCTAAACCCTCTAGATTCAATTGGTTCTTTCCCCAAACACTTAGGTTCAAATACATAACCAAAATATGCAAGAATCTACTCAAAACAAAATCTAATTTCATGAATCTAAATCAAGAACTCCTCAACAACTCCAACAATCAAGAACCCAATAGAAACTTCAAACAAATCCATCAATAACTCAATTTCTAAACCTTCAAGAATCTAAATTCACTGAAATAAATCATGATTGCATGTGGGTGAACTAATCCAACACTATGTGATCTTACATATCTCGTAGGGATCACTCCTTGACGAAATCCACAAGCCTAGCTCCAAGGATTTGACGATTCCTTGCTCATTCTCCTCTTTTCTCCTCTTCTTTTTTCTCCTCTCAAAACCCTAACTTGTTTGTCAATAGCGTAAACTAAATCCCATCAGTAGAGACCCCAAATTAATTAGCAAAAATGAATTTAATTAATTGGGTAGTGAAAAGACCATAATACCCGTCTAAAATCCGATTTTGACTTTCCTTATCTAGACAGCCCAACTTCAAATGGACATATCTTACTCATACGTACTCGAAACTGAGCAAACTCGGCGGCGTTGGAAAGGTAATTCAAAGATATTTCTTACAGTATCTTGTATCACACCTAAATCATCCCTATCTAAGAGTTATGGTCATTTGAAGTTGACCCAAAACTCATACTTAACTTAATTTGTCAAATTTCCAGATTTTTCATTCTTTCCAAAAATGACTCTTTCTAATTCTAGCTCCTTCTAGTTGCGGGGTGTTACACTATCTCCCCCTTGGGAACATTCATCCTCAGGCTAAGGGCGTAACATCTAACATTCAGTTCAAACACCCAACAAACAAAATGCAAATACAACATGCCAACTTATAAATAAATGCCAAGAAAAGGATTAGTACCTTAATTTGGATCTTCTCTGGATTCCAAGAGATGTGGGTATCTCTTTTTCATATCCTCCTCAGCTTCCCAAGTGGCTTCCTCAAAAAACTGATTCCTCCAAAGAACTTTGACTGATTCTACCTCTTTTGTTCTCAACTTGCGAACTTATCGATCTAGAATCTGAACAGGAATCTCCTCATAAGATAAGCTATCCTTGATTCCAATATCTTCAGTTGGTATGATCAATGAAGGATCGCCCATACATTTTTTCAACATGGAGATGTGGAACACCGGATGAACTACTGCTAACTCTTGTGGTAGCTCTAACTCAGAAGCTACATTGCCAATCCTCTTGGATATTCTGTAAGGACCAATATATCGGGGACTAAGTTTCCCCTTCTTACCAAACCTCATAACACCCTTCATGGGTGAAACTTTTAAGTAAACCCAATCATCTACTTTGAACTCTAAGTCTCTTCTCCTAACATTTGTATATGATTTTTGACGACTCTGTGCTGTTTTCAACCTCTCTTGAATAACTTTCACCTTCTCCATAGCTTGATGAAATAAGTCTTGTCCTATCAACCCAGCTTCACCAACTTCAAATCATCCAATAAGATATTTGGATCTTCTCCCATAAAGAGCTTCATAAGGAGCCATTTGGATGCTAGAGTGGTAACTATTGTTGTAAGCAAACTTGATGAGAGGTAGGTGATCATCCCAATTCCCATTGAAATCAATAACATAGGCCCTCAACATATCTTCTAAGGTCTGAATAGTGCGCTCTGCTTGACCATCGGTCTAAATATGAAAAACAGTACTTAAATTCACTTTTTAACCCAAGCCTTTCTGAAATGACTTCCAAAACTGTGCAGTAAATTGCGCACCTCTGTCTGAAATAATCAAAACTAACACCCTATGAAGTCTAACTATCTCTTGAAGATACAACTTGGCATAGTCCTCTACTGAATGGGTAGTCTTTACCGGCAAATAGTGGGATGATTTTGTCATTCTATCAACAATCACCCAAATAGAATCATGTTGCCTGCGAGACCTTGGTAAACCTGTGATGAAATCCTTATTGATCATCTCCCACTTCCATTTCGGAAGTTCTATAATTTGAGCCATACCACATGGCCTTTGGTGCTCTACTTTAACTTGTTGGCTATTCGGGCACTTAGCAACAAACTCTGCAATGCCCTTCTTCATACTATTCCACCAATATACCTCTCTCAAGTCACGATACATCTTTGTGGAACCCGGATGGATGGAATATCTGGAGCTATGAGCTTCCTCCATGATCCTCTCTTAGAGTTCATCCAACCTTGGTACACACAACCTACCTTGATACCTCAATACACCATCTCCCCCTTGGTCAAAAGTCATTACTTTTTGCTTATGAACATTTGCATTTAATTCAACCAAAATAGGGTCTTGGTCTTGATTTTCTTTCACTTCTGACACTAATGATGATTCAACCCCATTCATCACCACTACTCCTCCTTCTGTGGAATCCATTAGTCGAACTCCTAATCGTGCAACTCTTTGCACATCTTTTGCTAACTCTTTATTATCTTCCTCAAAATGGGCAGTACTACCCATAGACAATCTACTGAAGGCATCAGCAACAACATTAGCCTTGCCTGGGTGATAAAGAATACTCATGTCATAATCTTTGAGTAACTCTAACCACCTTCTCTGTCTGAGATTAAGCTCTTCCTGACTAAACACATACTGAAGACTCTTGTAATCTGTGAATACATCAACATGGACACCATACAAATAATGATGCCATATTTTCAAAGCAAATACTACGGCAGCCAACTCTAAGTCATGGGTTGGGTAATTCTTCTCATGAACTTTCAACTATCTGGAGGCATAAGCTATAACTTTACCATTCTGCATAAACACACAACCCAAACCAACTCTGGATGCATCACAATATATAACAAAGTCTTGTGTATCTTCCGGTAAGATCAATATTGGGGCAGTAGTCAACCTCTTTTTCAATTCCTGAAAGCTTTTCTCACAAGCTTCAGACCATTGAAACTTCACTATTTTTTGCGTCAACTTGGTCAAAGGGGAACAAAATAGATAAGAACCCCTCTACAAACCTTCTATAATATCCAGCCAACCCAAAGAAACTCCTAATATCAGTTGGAGATGTGGGTCTAGGCCAATTCTGCACTACCTCTATTTTCTGGGTATCAATTCTAATTACATCACCGAAAACAATGTGGCCTAAGAATGCCACAGACTCAAGCCAAAACTAACACTTAGAGAACTTGGCATACAACTCTCTATCCTTTAGAGTTTGGAGAACTATTCTGAGATGACTAGCATGATCTTCCTCATTCCTTGAATAGATTAGTATGTCATCAATGAATACGATAACAAACATATCTAACTAAGGCTTAAATACTCTATTCATAAGGTACATAAACGTTGCAGGTGCATTAGTTAACCCAAACGACATGACCAGAAACTCATAATGACTATAACGGGTCCTGAAAGTTGTCTTTGGAATATCGCATTCCCTTACTCTTAAATGATGGTAGCCAGATCTGAGGTCTATCTTAGAGAAATAACTGGCACCCTGAAGTTGATCGAAAAGATCATCAATTCTCGAAAGAGGATATTTATTCTTAATGGTCACCTTGTTCAACTAACGGTAATCTATACACATCCTAAGGGAACCATCCTTCTTCCTCACAAATAAGACCGGAGCGTCCCAAGGTGAGACACTTGGTCGAATAAAACCTTTCTCTAGGAGATCTTTCAACTACTCTTTTAACTCTTTTAATTTTGTTGGTGTCATCCTATATGGCAGAATATATATAGGACGAGTATCAGGAAAAATGTCTATACCAAAGTCTATTTCTCTCTCTGGAGGGACTCTGGGAAGGTCATCTGGAAAGACTTCTGGAAACATTTTTACTACTGGAACTGACTGAATAAGACGTATCTCAACACTAGAGTCATTAACTCGGACTAAGTGATAGACACACCCTTTGGAAGCTAACTTTCTTGCCTTAAGGTACGACATAAAACCATCCTTAGGCACTGCTGAACTGCTTTTCCACTTTATAACTGGCTCATTAGGAAACTTGAACTTGACTACTCAAGTTCTACAATCCATTGACGCATAGCATGCATGAAGCCAGTCCATACCTAGAATGACATCAAAATATTTACCATATCTAACTCAACTAAGTCAGCCATGGTACTCTTGTGATTGCCGAAAATGGTACAATCACGATAGACTCTCTCTGCTAGAATAGACTCACCAACAGGTGTGGAAATAGTGAAGGGCTCAAGAAGTTGCTCAGGAAGAACATTGAAATTCATAGAAACATATGGATTTACAAAATATAAACTCGCTCGTGGATCTAGCAAAGCATAAACATCAAAGTTAAAGACTTGGATCATACAAATGACAACATCTAGAGAATCCTCTTGCTCTTGGCGACTAGTGATAGCATAAAGATGATTTTCTCCTCCGCCTGCCCCTGAAGTAGATCCTCTAGATGCAGCTCTGTCTGGTGGAGCAACCGATGAAGACTGAGCTCTATTGCCCCATTATCGTTACCCTGCTTGTTCTTAGGGAACTCTCTCATAAAATGACCATGATGGCCACACTTAAAATAACCAGTGGAGCCATCACGACACATCCCTGAGTAGTTCCTACCACACTTAACACATGCAGGAGGCTTACTACCCCCTTGTGCCATACTACCCTGAGAACAGGCAGGTTTAGCTCTGAAATTCTGACTATTGTACTCACTTTTTTTCTTTGGTGCAGGTGCACTAGCAGATGATGGAGCGGGTCCCTTTTGTTTCTATAGGAAGGAAGACCGGTTCACATTACTCTTTTGCTGCCCGGACTCATTCCCTGATGTCTTAGCCCTCTTATTCTTAAACTCTTCTCTATCACTCAGCTTGCCCTCCTCAACTTGTTGCACATGGATCATTAGCCTTGCTATGTCCATATCCCCTATCAGCATAACTTCCTTGCCTTCCTTGCTTGACAGGTGAGACAACCCAGCAACGAATAAACTCATCATGCTCCTCATGTCAGCAACCATCTCCAGAGCATAGCGGGAAAGTTGTGTGAACTTCAGATTGTACTCATGAACGCTCAAAGAATCCCGCTTAAGAGTGAGGAACTCTCGTACCTTTTCCTCTCTCAATTCTCAGGGAAAGAAACACCCCAAGAAGGCCTATTCAAAACAAGCCCAACTCACAAGTGGTGCTCTCTCAACTCGTTTCTTCTTCCATTGATCAAACCAGATTTTAGCGACACCCTTCATTTGGTATGCATCTAGTCCCACCCTCTCAGAATCAACAACATGCATGATCTCAAAAACCTTTTGAAGCTTGGTTGGTCACCACTTGGCTCAACATCCAGATAGCTTCACGGAATTTGGCATGGTGACCTCTCCTTGGGGTTGCACTTCTGGTGCATTAGGTACCCCTTATTCTTGTGGTTCAACATTTCTTCTAGCCGGATGACCTCTGACAGCTCTTCGTGGAGGCATGATCTGAAAGACACGCGCAAGCACGATTTAGAAAAAACTGTTTAGAGATAAAACTCTAATGAACGAAATGAGTATGAAAGAAGTGACATAGTTCCTAAGAGTTGCAGCTTTCTAATTATAGATGTGGCGCGCTTCACACCGATAACAAGGATTCTACAGACACGGCTTCATAGACTCCCTAAGACTCTTGAACTTTGTGCTCTCATACCAAGTTTTTCATACCCCGAGCCTACACCCTGGGTGGGACTGGCACTCGAGAACTATTGCTGGCCCCAAGCGAACCCTTGGTCTGGCTTACTTACTCGACGGAAGACTTAACTCAATCATAATTGTACTTTAAAAGTAAACTGAAAGCTCAAAGATATCCGAGAATGTATTAAAATACCATTCACTGGCCAAAGTAGCAACTCAAGTCTCATCATAATAGAATGAAAATGAAAAGACTAAAGAACTACGTCTAACTATCTATGAAGCCTCTAATAACTGAGATGGACGTCGGGACAAGACCCACGACATCCTAATGAACTAAACATATTGAAACCAATAAAAGGAATCCTCTGGAAGCAATGAGGCACACCAAAAACTCTGAAGCTCAACTAGAATCAATGATGCACTAGATGCTGATCCTGGTTACCTGTATCTGCATCATAAAAGATGCAGGCCAAATGACATCAGTACATTGAATGTACGAGCATGCGAGGGGGATTCTAAAACAAGACATAAGCTTGAAAGGAACTGAAGAACAAACCTGGTCTCAACTGAACTGAACTAAACTGAACTCATTTCAAATTAAAGCAGTATAAACAAGTGCAATATAAAGAAAATCTTTTTAAAACATGGATAAAAACTCTGTGCATTTAGAACTACAATAGTAACTCTGGATGTATGCAAAGATACAATATAAACTCTGAAGGTATACAAAAATACAATAAACTTTGTGTATATAAGAATACAAAATACTGTTGTGGGAGTTTCTNNTGGTTTGAGATAATTGCTCAAAACTTAGCTCAAATGTCGTGGATATCAAAGTTTTTGCTTAATTGTGAAAGCATTTACTTTTTACTGAAAATCAGCTCAAAGGCTCTTTTGGAAATCACAGTCTCCTTCCTTGTTTAAATGTGAAAAACATTTTACTCTTTGGGAATACATAGTCCCGATATACTCTTTTGAAGAAATG
>NW_006238963.1:1330545-1376827 GCF_000226075.1 Solanum tuberosum | reverse complement strand
GGTACGTTTTAAGGGAACTAGTACGGAAAGAAGTGGGAAAAAGTAGAAGACTTGGCGTCCCTGGCGCTCTGAGTGGCGCGGGGCGCCAAACTCAAAACTTCAGACACTAGCTTGGGGCGCTTTGCCTAGCGCGGCTCCCCAGAGGCCAAACCTCAGATCACTTTGTGGGGCGCTCTGAGTGGCGCGACACCGTGGTACTCTGAGTGGCGCGGGGCACCAGAGGGCAAACTTCAGAACTGAAGTTGGGGCGCACTGGTTGGCGTGGCCCCCCAGATCCCCAACTACAGAACACTTTGTAGGGCGCTCTGAGTGGCGCGGCGCCCCACCCTTTTCCTAAGAATTTTGACGAATTCTCTTGCTCGATTTTCAACTCTAAACCCTCTAGATTCAATTGGTTATTTCCCCAAACAGTTAGATTTGAATACATAACCAAAATATGTAAGAATCTACTCAAAACTAAATCTAATTTCATGAATTTAAATCAAGAACTCCTCAACAAGTCCAACAATTAAGAACCCAATAGAAACTTCAAATAAATCCATCAAGAACTCAATTTCTAAACCTTCGAGAATATAAATTCGCTGAAATAAATCATAATTGGCGCATGGTTGAACTAACCCAATGCTATGTGATCTCACATACCTCGTAGGGATCACCCCTTGACGAAATCCACAAGCCTAGCTCCAAGAACTTGATGATTCCTTGCTCCTTCTCCTCTTTTCTCCTCTTCGTTTCTCTCTGCTCAAAACCCTTACTTGTTTTTCAATAGCGTAAACTGAATCGCATCAGTAGAGACCCCAACTTAATTATCAAAAATGAATTTAATTAATTGGGTAGTGAAAAGACCATAATACTCTTCTAAAATCCGGTTTTGACTTTCCTTATCTAGACAGTCCAACTTCAAATGGACATATCTCACTCATACGAACTCGAAACTGAGCAAACTCAGCGGCATTGGAAAGGTAATTCAAAAATCTTTACTATGGTTTCTTGTAGAACACCTAAATTATACTGAGCTAGGATTTATGTTCGTTTGTAGTTGACCCAAAACTCACATTTAACTTGATTTTGTCAAATTTCCAGATTTTTCATTCTTTCAAAAATGACTCTTTCTAGTTGTGGGATGTTACACGTGTGGTTTCATACCCATACTTGTAGAATTCTCAAGTAATAGAATCAAGGATATTATTGATGATTAAAATTGTTGAGTACATGCTCCTTATATAGGAAGAGAATTGTAGAGTCCTAAGTTAGCTATACTACTACAATACCCGTTACTATTATAATAATAGTGCAATTATAAATAATCTAATCCAGTCATAATATATTCATAATCATAGTCTAATCCTTGTCAACTTCAGCTAGTATAAGAATAGTAGCCTAGTTGATATAAGTGACCTAATCCTAGAGTGACTCTAACTCCGTTGTACACGTTGATTGGACCAGGTTGTTCAACTTGCTACATGTCTTCAGTTTCTTTTATTTTCAGCACTTCAACATGTTCCATGTCTTCAGTTTCTTTTATCTTCAACACTTCCCCTCAAGCTAGAGAGTGGAGGAACGGTTAGTCCTAGCTTGCTTCGAAAACTCAGTAAAAACTTATTTTGTCAATGCTTCGGTATGAATGTGATGTCAAGTCGTTGCTTGTGATAGGTCATCTGTAGATTGATACGAGTAGTCCCACTAGCAAAAATACTTAAGAGCAGTATGATTATTCCTACCATAGATTTGACATGACTTAGTGCTACTCATCTCCTTATTTCTACTTAGGAAATTTTGATTGTTCGGAGAACCTGGTCCTTGTCCAGTAGTCTTGAAACCTTTTTTTCTTAAGTTGAAGTTGTGTTTCCTTTTCCTCTGCCTCTTTGGGTAGAGAATACCATGTTATGGATTTGTTGCAACACATCTTCTTCATCTTCCCTTATATCAAAATCCGTGAGAGCATTAACAAATTGATTAAGGCTGGGATATGGTGCCTTATCGAACATGAAAATCTTGAAGGTCTTATATTTTAGACCTAAACCTCTAGTAAAATTGATTACTTTGCTATCTTCATCCACGGGTTTGTGAATTGTTGCAAGACCATAACATATGCCTTTGAATTCCTTGATGTATTCATCAATCTTTTTGGTTCTTAGTCTAACACTTTGTAGTTGTTGTTTATCCTGAACTACTTATCTTTTGTTACTTGAAGATAAGCTTCTTCCAAACGTTCCCACACCTCCTTGGCAGTTGAGAAGTCCACAATTAGGTACATACTTTCTTTGTTCAAGGTGTTTGAGATCCATCTCCTTATCATATTTCTCATGTCAATCATCATGCTACCACTATCTTTTGCATCATTCTCAACAGCTATAACTTTTCCAGTAGTCTGTCCAGTGGAACAACTATTTTTAGTTTGTTCATTCTCTATAATGAGATAGGTAGTCTCATCACCTGAATCAATTGGGGTATTTGTATCCTCCATATGAGGTAGTTTGTTGACTTAAGTTTAATAGAGCAAGCATCAATAAGTTGGTGAAGTGAGGAGGTCGACATAGTGTTGGTAGAGGGGGTCATTGCAGTTGAACGTGTGGTGTTTTTTTTATCATTACTCAGAGAGCGGAAGAATTTTTATGCTCTGATACCATGTAGAATTCTCACGTAAGGGTTAGAGATATCAAGGATTGTATTGATGATTAAAATTGTTGAGTACATGTTCCTTATATATAGAGAGAATTGTAGAGTCGTAAGTTAGCTATACTTCAATTCCTACTACAATACCTATTACTACTATAATAATAGTGCAATTATAAATAATCTAATCGTAGTCGTAATATAATCCTAGTCATCATAATATAATCCTACTCGTAATTTAATCCTAGTCGACTTAAGGTAGTACAAGAAGTACCAGCCTAGTCTATATAAGTGACCTAATACTAGAGTGACTCTAACTCCATTGTACACATTGATTGGACCAGGTTGTTTAGCATGTTGCATGTCTTCAGTTTCCTTTATCTTCAACACATCAACTTGTTCCATGTCTTCAGTTTCCTTTATCTTCAACAATACTACACTTGTTGCACTCTTTTGTGGGGAAATTCGTTTCTGAATATGATGCATCTCGTGGAGCTTTTTGAGTCTGAGCTTTGGTTATCTTGTAGTTGTGGTGAGTTTTTTGGTTGTTTTGCGGTCCACACCTCCCTCTATTCTTTATTTATTCTATTATTTTAGTATTCAAACAAGATATTTCTTACGTCTAGACTTGTCATTTTAATTTCAGGCTTGCATCGTATTTTAGAAAATTTTGTACTTATGACACCAAATCTTGAGCGGTAATTTCATTTTTCCGCATTTCAAGTTAAAAGACTTAGGGGTCATTTGGTAGAGTGTATTAACAAATACAATGCTTGCATTAGCTTTGTTTATTAGTTGTACCTTGTTTGGTACATTTTTTCATGCTATGTATAACTAATGCAAGCATTAGTTATATACTCTATTGTGTATTGAGGAGTGTGTTACTATTACCATGGATTTATAGGTATTAGTAATGTAAAGAAATTTAATACATGCATTAGCATGGTTAATGACCCAATTACCGTTCAAAAGTACTTTTACATCTTTTCAACCATAATTATGGAGGATACTTTTGTAAATAAATATTTTTATACAATGCATATTTTTTTAATACACCAAACCAAACAATGCATAAAAAGTATCTATGTATAACGGATGCAAACATAACTAAAACAAGGATTACTAATGCAAGCACTACTAATACACTTTATTTAGAATTATTTTTATACACTTTACCAAACGACGTGTTTGAGATATTCTGCTTGTCACTTACTCTTTTTTTTTTAATATTAAATTGAATTGGTAAAATTATTGAGTTGTCTTATGTTTTGTATAATGACATATATTGTGAACCAAGCTAACTCCATATAATAATTTATGTGCTAAAAATGATGAATAAGACTGATTCAGTTCTAATTATTGAACTGAGTAAAATATTAGAGAGTTTTATTTCAAACTATTTGTTAAAAAGGACTACAGAATTTAAAAGGCGGACAATAGCGACAGTGAAATAGGGTATCCTTGCACTTTGCCCTAATGTTCTAATCCTCTCTTATTTGTCCTTTTAATTAATAAAATTTAATTTCAAACAATATAAAAAGTGATCCATTTATTCCATCATAAGTCATGGCTTGCCAAACTTATCGAACTTTGTAAAATCGTATTTTTTACATTATTTTAGTTTAATAAACGAAGGGCATGCAATGACACTATTAGGTAAAGAAAGACTTTTAATCTCATGAAATAATGGTAGGCGCATAGAAAATAGAATACCACTTACTCATAGCATCAATTCATCTCCTTATTATTTTAATATTAATTAGTAAATATAAGAAAGAAAACCAAATCGATTATTTTAGACATATGGAACCCAACAAAATTCTATAAATGTCTTTCCAAGAATATATATGATCAGCTATCTAATCATCATATAGAATTTCACTTTATTTTCCCTCCTTGGATTTTATAGCATTCATTCTTGTTACTTTTTTCTTTTGAAAAGTTTGTTTCTAAAAAGAAAAAATTAGGTCGGAATTGGCAGGCATGTAATATCATAGGTAAGAATATAGTGTACCTGCTTTGCACGACGTGTCAATCAATAAAATTATATATATAAAAAATGAAATAATGAAAAAAAAATGGCAATTGATGTTAAAATAATGTTATATTTATCTAAATGATACAAATTTCTTATAGGGATCGGAAGTTAAACAATTATTTAAAGAAACGTAAACCTTTTTTAAAAAATATTATTTATTTATTTATTTTGTTTATTATAATTTAAGTAGGATTTATATAAGGTAAGAATATTGATTTTGAAGTCTTAAATGTTAGGATTCTTTTATATAATTTTAAAGTAGTAAAATATTAGGAGTTCTTACCTATTACAAATAAGTAAAGATTTAATAGTTATATTTTTAATTAATTTTAAAATTCTAAATATTATGATAATAAATAAATAATAATATTTGAGAAAAATAATAAAAGATAATTTTATCTATTATAGAGTCTTTTAATATAGGACAAAAAATTTAATCAACATTTATAAATACCTTCATGCTTTTAAAACAATAGTAGTCAAATAGAATATAGAATAACAATGTATAAAGAACCAATACCAAGGAAAATGAAGAATATATTGAATTGGGAAGTAATACCACTTCTAGACCCTCTAATAAGATCAGAACCTAAAAAGACTAAATGAAAAGAATATATTGGTTCAGATAAATTCATTTTTAACATAATAAAAATAATAATAATAAAAATAAAAAAAAAGACACGGAGAATTTTATGGTTATATTGACCTGATCACAAAAAAAAATTATATTTTTTTTTGTAATACTTCTTAATTGTTGATTGAATGAAATTGCAATTTATATGAATTGATGTAAATTAGTTATATATTTGTGTATTGATACAACCGTTTACTATTTCTTGAAGATCAATTTTAATTTCCTCCGGGTGAACCATATATCCAAGAGAATAACCATGAACTATTATAAGAGCTTTCCTTACCTATGAGTAAATGTTTCATAGTAACCTCATTAGATCGTTATTAAAACATCAAATATAGTTAGTTATTAGCATCACATAAAAACATTCCCCCTAAAGTAGTTACTAATACAAATAAAAGAAACTTTATGTATAGTAAAAACTTGAAAGATTTTATTGAAATTGTTCGTTTAAAAATATCTCCAAAAGCTAATTATGATTGGTTCTTACATATATGGTAAGTATATGCTAAGATGAGTTAAATTCAATTTTGAGTTGGTGCAAAGTTAGAGTGATAAATTTGCATGCAGAGGAGAGTGAATCATATAATAGGTATTCAAGCCCTTTTATCTTGTATGAGATATTATTCTCTACTGTCGAAAATGACTGAACTTTGAATTATGACAAAATAAAATTAAGGCTCGAATAGACCTTAGTCAAACACACAAAAAGGAGTGTGAATCTTGATCTTGCTTTCTTACATTTTAAGCTATAACATAATAAATTAAATATATAGTTTCAGATGAATACATCTTAGATTTTTTGATATCTCATGCTATTTAATTAGATTAAGCCTCTTTAGTAGAATATAATATATGAAGTATTAGTATATTCTAAATAAAAGTTGGCACTAGTTTTGGTATCCCTATTAATGAAGCATCTCTTGCAAAAGGAAAAAAAAAGAAGGTTTACAATTAATGTGTTGTCTTTTAATGACTGTCTCAGCTTAAATAACTATATGATTCTGCTCTTTTGATGATACAAAAAGACAAGCCAGTTAACCATGATTTTAAAAAAAAAGGCATTTGGTATTCAAAATTGATCACTAACATGGTTAATTGATATATATATTCGTATAGGCATTACAATAAAAATAACTTTTAGAGGCAATAAATATGTACATTAACAAACAAAATTTAAGCGTTTACCAGCATTAGCTAATTTCCAATATCGCTAGGCTTTAGTTAGGGACATTTACAAAGAGTGTTAATTGTTTCTAAAAAACATATTTAGAAATAATTAAGCTTTTGCCGTTATAGATGACTTTTGATGTAGTGAGACTCTCTAATTAAGGAGCAAGACACTCTTTGAAAGAGAAGTATTTGAATTTTAGACATTTGATTAAGAATAGATATTTATGAAAAAAAGTGAGTACTATATATTATATTGTAGATGCCATGCTGCATCTTATACAAAAAAGATAAACTGGAAAAAGCCTTGCAGGAAAATTTAATACTCTACAAGGCATCTGTTAGAGATAATCTATATACAAATTATTCGAGTTATCTTGTATATTACATAATTAATTTGGTGGCTAAATTACTATTTTTCTCAAACTCATAGATAAGCTTAAATTAATTATGTGCCCATAGATATTATTCTATGACCTTAAGGGATTTAATCATCTCGATGTTGATTAAGGTTTCAAAATAATTCATCTCAGGATAAAACATGACTATTTTATAATATTGACATTTTTCAAATTAGAGAATTTTGGCAAACTCTAAAAATGGAGCAAATCACACTTTGACATCTTACTTTATTTTTTTAAAACAGTGCAGAGAAATAAATGGGAAAATACCGTTGTCTTTGTTTAAAATAAGACAAAAAAATAAAGAGAGGCAGAAAAATACTTTCAATCAAAAAACATATCAATCACATCCACCTATCATCATCGGCATAATCATAAAAAAAATCGTTAAAAAAGTGTAAGTCATTATTAAAACATTATAAAGTTAATGATTCCTATCAAGAATTTAATGGCTTAATGCACGAGGGAATTCCATTCATTAGCTAATCCAAAGATCACGGAATCAAATCTCATTCATACACCAAAATCCCAACAACAAATCGATTGCAACACCAGGTCTTACTTGTAATGAATAATATACATTTTAATAGTACGACGATCAACTTTAACACATGAAATTCAAATAATTGAAAGAGAACAATTTACAAACAAGTTACAAGCCAAACCAAGTTTTCATTGCCATAAAACATCACTCTTACACACGATTATAACATTAAAATTACAACAAAGAACCCCACTTAAACAAAATTAGTTTCCTCACCCTAAAGAAATTAAAACACCCCCTTTGACCTAAATTACACAAACCAAAGCTTAAGTTTAAACAAGAAACAAGATTAATTTGAGTAATTATCTCAAATTAATTAATTATTACTACATGTCCCTAACTTCAAACTCATTACGATTCTTAACAACAATATCGTACATGTGCATGGACTTGAATCTATTGAAATCCTTTGGTAGAGAAATAAGATGAACAGTTGATCTTTTGTGGAATTGAAGAAGGTCAGGATCATCATAGTATCTCTCCCATCCAAGAGAGTACAAATTCCTCTCAAGAGATGCATATGATGTTATTACTTCATTACTAGAAAGGTGTACAAGCACTTTACGACGTCCCGTCGCACCATGGAAGTCACCGGCGTTCTCAACTAGCCTCACTACTCCATTCTTGAATACCCAAACACCAGACATGTTTGAAAAATATGAATGAAAAAAGATGAATATGAAAATAGTTAGTAAGTATTGTGTGTGAAGTTGAAGATGGACTTGAGGTGAAGTGTGAGTGGGTTTTTATAGGGGTTTCTGTGTAATAAAAAATACATAAGGTGGCAAAAAGTAATTTTTTTTTTATATAAAATTGATAATAGGTAAGATTTAGGAATGTGGCTGCTTATAGGATTTAGAATTATACTAACTTATCGTACGTTCATAAGATTAAAGCAAAAGAATGGGAGAATATTTAAATGGCCTCAAGATGCCCTAATTTGCCCTATTGAAATTAGAATCTTCTCCTAAACAATCACTAATTAATGATCTTATGCTCATTAGATGAACCTAATTCTTTTGGTTAATGGGTTCCAAGCATAATTCTTTAATTTGTTTAGTGCTAAGAACAATCTTCTATTCCTATATCCATTGCTTCCATGATCATCCCTTCACTAAAAGAAATAATTTTTTTTTTAAAAAGAAGACATTTCGGGGAAGTTTAATTTGTCCCATCTCATTATGATGTTTCTTTTAATCCTTAATTAATGTCTAATAACAATTAAAAAAAATTATGCAAATCAATGAGAAATTTGTGTTATGATACGTGATATTTCCATCCGTTTCCAATTGAACTAGCTCAATGAAAAACGTATGGTGGGAAACAAATTCTTGACGAAATACCAAGAATTTTTTTTATTTTTTTCGTGTATCTAAATAACTGTGTGAATAGCCACTACACGTTTTTCAATGGGATAGTGCATGTTCCAATTTGTTTATCTAGTTTTGGTGTGACATGAAGTTTAAGAAAATAAATAAGACTTCTAAATCTTGTGATTTTAAACTTAAGATATGTAGAAAGTATCAAAATGTTATTTAATCTTGTGTTCTAAACATGACATGTGAAAAATTGAAATTAAAGAGTTATCAAAAAAAAAAGTTGATAACTTTATTTAAACAAACTAAGAAAATAAAGTAATAAGACAAAGAAATTAAAACGGATCAGGGAGTATTATTTAGCATGAATAACTTCATTATGGCTTCAATTATAATCACTTTAGGCTTATAAGAAAGGTTGGAATTGATCTACATCTAATTTTCTTTCATTCCGTAAGAACCAAAATAATAATGTAGTCTAGTTACTATCATAACATGACAAAATTAAGGGGTTTATTAAAGCAATTAAAGAATGTTTCCAAATATATATGATAACTTTCTAAAAATGGAAGACAAAGTGCAAAAACGGAATAGGACTAGATAAAAATGAAGGAAACAATTAAAAGTGAGAGAAATGGAGATCTCTCATGCCCCATACTTTTTGTGGATATTGGATTGGATAGGAATAGGATTTAATGAGTGAGAAGTAAAATCAATCTTCCTTCTCTTCTGTCTTTTTCACTTTCCCCTCCCATTCCCATATCACCATTTCAGTGTACAAAGAAGAAGTCACATTATATGCCCATTCATTTGAGGAATGGCCTTTACTGACAAGAATATCAAATAACTTAATTGTTACTACTCTTTTTACACACTTTTTTCATGATCACTTTGAGTTCATTGATCCCTTTGTCAACCCACACCCCAAGTGGCATAGTTACATGATTCAAAAGGATTTTAATTGGATGTAGAGGCGGAGCCAGGATTAGGAGTACTTTGGAGGTTCAAAATTTTAGGACAGAAGAGAAAAATATTGCAAAATATGCCGTCTTTTTGGGAAAAAGAGAAACCTTTGTTGATAGTGATGAGGTTCAAACCCACAAGATTAGTGTGGATAGCATAACCACAACCATTTCTTTACCACTGAGACATCAATCAATTTTGTTAGGAATTCACAAGTTTATATATATATTTAGTTTTGTTGATAGTGAAATTCACTCATCGAAATTCATAAACTTAAAGTTTTGGCTCCACTTATAATGTATGGATTGAATTCAGAACCAACATACTCATATCTATAAATTATTGAATTATAGAGTCAAAGCCTTTATATCAAATTATTATGCATGATCTCCGTGAAAAGAACAAAGGAGATTAGCCAAGTTGTTGCCTTCGCTTTTTATCGCATGGTGCACGTGTTGATAAGGCTCTTATAAGCACATGTAAATGACTCCCAATTAACCAATTGCACTTTTGTCAGAGATTAGACTCCATTACTTGGCAGAGTAGTGTCTGGATCCTTCAAAGTTGATGATGAGACCCCTAGCTGGCTAGCTTCCACAACTTCTTAATAAAGGTGTCAATTGGGCCAGGCCGGGGCAGAGCCTAACGACGCCAATCATGGGCCGGGTTCTATAGAAGGGGTTGGTTGTCTAGCCTAGTTCACAATCCGCCAGCATTTTACCTCTCAGTTATTAGGTTGGGGATTTGTGGGATTCATGTGAAATTATTGATTAGTGAGACATTATGACATTATTTCAAACTATAAGCAGAATTAATAAATATGGTAGGAATATTTGTGTAATTAAGTATAGATATATGTTCAAGATATAAAACATACAATATATACAACTTACAAGGTATTAAAATAAACGTATTTTGAATTTTTATATGTCAATACTTGTTTAAGTAATATCTGTTAATATTATTTTTCAAGTTTTGACTTACATATTATAGTGTTTGTAAATTTAATTTTCAATATATGTTATGTAATTGTAACGACCCTTCTAGTTGTTTTGGGTAAGCTAATCGTTATAGAAATTGGGTGAGAAACTTTCAGATTTAGGAGTTGAAAATTTCAGGTTAGGCTACGCTCAGATGAAATCTAAGCGAGGTGAAGTCTAAGATAATCCGAGAAAGGATGGAGTAAAATGTCTAAGTTTGGGTTGGGCTTCCTTTTAACTAAGACATTAAGGAGTCCGTAGGACTTTTCAGAATTGAATTTGAATGAGTAGAACCCCGATTGAACTCGACTTTAAGGGGTTGGTCTAGAATATAAGTTTTTTTATCAAGATTCTTTGTAAGGGTAAGTAGTTCGTTCTCCTAATCCAATACTTCGATTCATATACCGTAGGATCGATAGTTATGACTCTAGGGGACGGTTTAACTTAACCTAAGAGGAAAAAATCTAGTATACCAAGGATTGTGGGGTGTAAAACCCTGAGTTTTGGTTATAAACTATTTATTCATGATTATATTATCATAATTCGCTAGTGTAACTATAAAATTGGTAGTTTTATGTGAATTATTGGTGGAAAAGCCCTAGGTTGAGTGGGATGATCATGAGATCAGCTTGAGGTTTAGGATTAAGATACAATTCAGAGATGTTTAGGTCATTTGGGGTTGATTTTGTGTTGGTGTTATTATTTTTAAACATAGATCAAGCTAAAGCTTCGCAAAAGGGGAAGACTCAGGTCGAGTAAAGAATTCAAGCTTGGTTCATGGTAGGTGATGGTTGAATTGTTTTCCAATTTACGTTATGTATGCATGTTAACTGTTTCGTTAGTATTGTCTGTACATTTCGTGTTCTAGGTAATAACGGAATGAATGTCAATGATATCCATTGTTCTTCTCATATAATGAAATTGTCTTAATACTTGTTGATTTTACCAGTGTGAGTTATTTTCATCGCGTTGTGATTTTTTTGATGTCTGTGACTTTCGGTTGAATGATACATAATTCTATCATGGTTGGCCGGGTACCACGCCTGATACATGTTTGGTTGAAATCTATGTGTTGGTCCATGAGTGGTCGGATCATTATGTTAAATGTTGGAGTAGTTCTTGTAGACCGAGTTTGCAAGTAAACATTGTAGGTGATATCTTAGAGATCCTTGGATGGTTTGAATTACTTGAAAGGGATGTAGAATCACATAATTTGTTGTAGTTGTTAAGTCGGGTTGATGATTGAAAGTTTTGTTAATATTTTCTTACTTGGGTTATTCATGATTGTCCTGTTTTACTAAGTTATATATATATATATATATATATATAGATGTATATGTTCTTATTATTCCAGTCTCAAATTCTTCTTCAATTCTTCGATTCTTCTTCTTGTGATTTATCATTCTTCTTCGTCTCCTTCTTCCTTCTCTTTTTCTTTAAAAAAAAATATTTGGCGTACCACAAACATAAATTATTTTGAGTGAATTATATATCAAAAGACTCAGAACATTGAGATGATTTTATATCTATAACTTGAGAATGTTTAGAGGTGATTTTAAGGTACTCGTTATTGAATAACCAATCTATACTTCATGTATAGACAACGTATACTTCATGTATAGTTAAGCTCTATTCAACTTTTTGAGTGTATCATAATGTATAGTCAGTGCATAGTTCATGTATAAGTATTCTATATTGTATAGTCAATGTATATTTTATATAATGTATTGTATAAACAATGTAGATAGAAGTATGCATATA
Source organism: Solanum tuberosum (assembly GCF_000226075.1). NCBI lineage: Eukaryota > Viridiplantae > Streptophyta > Magnoliopsida > Solanales > Solanaceae > Solanum > Solanum tuberosum. Next base: position 1,364,404 of record NW_006238963.1, on the reverse strand, counting down.
TTTTTGATACATAGATATACATAAATATATATGATTATACATTATGTTTACAATACCTATACATTGCATTACTATTTATACAATATCGACACATTACATGTACAATAATTATTGGGCAATCTATATAAATCTCACTAGTTTATGTCATAATAACTAGGATTCACGATGGTTTAAAATATTACTTCATATACCATATTTCGGCCTTTGGATACATGAAGTAATCCTCGTCAAATACATGTATCCGTCAGTTTTAAAAGTCGAGATACATAATTTATTAATTTGAATTAAATGTGTGGAACTTATTTCCTTAATTAAAGGAATAGTTAATGATTAATTTACAATTCAAACGGATTTACAGCATCACAAATGCTTAATTTAAGAAGGATATCACCTTTTTAACAACTTTTGAGTATAATTACTCTAACAACTTCTAAAAAGCAATTTAAAAAAAATCTAATTTCTTCCATTTATTTTCCAACAACACCAAAGTGATCAACTTTTTCCAGAAATTCAAATTTATTTCTTTGAATTTTGACATTTTTTTTCATATTTTTATGTTTAGAGAACAATGTGTATCTCTTACTAGGTATATGATTCATCCACCTAATTTCATTAAATATATTTCATTAGGTGTATCTGTTATATACGTATATATAATACATAACATGTATTTGTGTAATAACCAGGAAGGTCATTTTTGGAAATTTTGAATTCACTTAACTAGAGTTAATTAATTGACGGTTAATTATTAAATAACTAATTTTAATTAATGCTTAAATGGGTTAACTTTATAATTTGTTTAATACCATATACCCGTTAATCATACAGGAAAATAAATTATTAGGGTTGAAAATTTTTGGATCATAATTTAAGAAAAGAAAAAGAGTCGGGACTTACCTGCGCAAGCGGCGGCCGGAGTGGAAACGACTACCTTACGACGTTCAGGTAATAATTAACAATGGCTCCATGTTCCTTGCCTCTTCCTACTCTAGTACAAAATGATGTTAATTTCCATAATAGATGTGTTGAATAGATCACTGTTGTATATAATATATAAATATATCTATGCTTTTATACCTTACATTTACATATTATATTCAAAGAAAATAGATTCCATTAATTACTCAAATCAAGATATGGAAGTATAAGGTGCAGGTCTATTAATTAACCGACAAAGAAAGCAAGCATATTGTTTACTGTTTACAAATGGTATGGCAAATATATATTAATTAACCGAAAAGAAAGCAAGCATATTGTTTACTGTTTTCAAATGGTATGGCAAAATAATTGTTAAGTAAATTAATTGAGGTTATGGTCAGTGGCCCGTAAGTGAGAATATAAGTTATGGGTTTAGTTGGGTTTTCACGATTTTTCTTATTAGATTAATCAGGTTATAATTCAAGTTTTAACATATTGAGATAGGTAATTAAATATTAAATGTATGGTATTATATGAACATCATTAGATTTATGATATTGGAGAAATTGAAACTTAACCCAAAGCTTGAAACTTGGAAAATATAAGAGTTGACATGTTAATTGACAGTTGACATCAAGATTTAGGAACTTGATTATAAATTCGGATGAGTTTTGGGTCTAGGCTAGACCTATAGTAATATGGGTATTGTTACTTTCGAAATCTTATCGTGATTATTAATGTGAATAGATTGCTTTGAGTTGGAAGTACAACGAAAAGGGAAGGCTCAAGTTCCAGAGTGATTGTTCGATTATTTGAGGCAAGTGGATTTCTAAACCCTTGTTAAGTGTATGGAATTCATGTATTTCATTGTAATATGTGTTTAGGGTAATGAGGCTTGGTGATGGGTTGACTTATTCACATTGATTAATTCTAATGATGAGAAAGGGATAATAAAAGGCAATGTGATCAATTGTTTGTGTGATGTGTTGAGAATTGTTTGAAAGACTTGTTGAATCATTGTTGATGTTGTATCCTGATTGTGTTGTTGTGAATTGTGCAATGTTATGAAAATGGTCATCTCTTCATTATTTGTGTGAATATGTCATTTGCATTGTTCTGAGACATGGTTGTGACAAGTGTTATGTGCATTGAGAAAGAATAAGAAAATAAAGAGGATGTACCATTGAAAGGACGTATCGCGCGCCACGATGGATATTATATTTCGAGGGACGTGTCGCGCGCCGAGACGGATACTATATTTCAAGGGACATATTGCGCGCCGTGATGGTTACTATTATCGAGAGTCGTATCGCACGTCGCGACGGATACTATATTTCAAGGGACGTATCGCGTCGCGATGGTTACTATTATCGAGGGTGGTATCGTACGCCGCGATGGATGCATGGACAGAATGTCCCCCATGGGTTCCGGACTGAGAGACAGCGGGTGTGTATCATTAGGTTAGACATGCATCACTATACTTGACATTGCTTGCACTTCTTTATTATTGGTGAACTTGATCTTGTGTGTTGCTGATCTTGTGAGTGCCTTTCTATGAAACTTGTGACTGATGAATATTGGCTTGTTGTTGAGGATATGAATTGTTAGAGTGTTGTGTTGAGCTATGTGCTTTGTAAACTGTGAACTGTTATGTTGGGCTGGTACTAAGAAGATTGTAGTTGTGGAGGTGGTAATTGATAAATATTGAGCTTGTTGTTGAGAATATATGATTGTTAGAATGTTGTTGTTGAGATATGTGCTTGTAAATTGTGAACTGTTAGGTTGGGCTGGTTTTATACAGATTGTAGTTGTGAAGGTTCGGTTGGGGTGTGAGGAGTACTTGTATTCTATCCCCTTAGCTCGTGTTTAGAGGTTTACTTGCTGAGTACCGTGTGGTTTGGTACTCACCCCTTGCATCTACAAATTTTTGTAGGTTATGAGCCTGGATTTTTGTGGTTACTTGTCATTCTCTTATTTTCCAAGGCTTCTGGGAGATTTGTGAGGTAGTTGTTTGTCTTCTCAGCGATCCTTCTTACTCCTGTTTATGATCTTGTTCTACTCTAGAAACAATGTCATATGAGACTTGTATTTTTATTTTAATTCAATTGTAGTACTTTAGAGGCTTGTACACGTGACAACCAGATTTTGGGGGTATATTTGAGCTTATTATAAAAAAAAATCTGCATTTTATTGTAATGGTTGAGTTTTAGGCTAACTTGTCTTGATGGGTTAAGACGAGTGCCATCACGTCCATTTTTAGGTCGTGACAATTTGAAACTTGTTATGTATCTAAAGTATGTATCTTATTATTCGATATTAATCTTTTCAATTGAATTTGATTTGATAAATGTGCATTTTGGCATTGGTAGGTCTTTATGAATTTGTGATTGTCGTAATTCCGTAAAAGTGTGATCTACAACAATCTCATTGAAGTATAACCAGATACATGACTGGATTGTCTCGGATACATGACAGAACCGTCTCAGATACACTAAGGGAAACACACTAGATCATGATAGAAAGATCTCAAATACATAGAATAACATGCTCAAATACATGACAGAAAACAACTCATATATATTTAATAGAAAATACATATACATTTAATAAATAAACAAATATATAGAATAAGAATATATGCATAGAAGGAAGATACATAGAGGAAGGGCAGATACATAGAACATTTAGATACGTATAACAAACACTGTATCTCTATAGATTTGTCGTAAATTCACCAAGTCCGAAGCTTGAATCCAACACTGATATGACTCTGGATCTTGTCTTTCAACTTCCTTTTCTCCATTCTAATAACATGTTCCCATTAACCGTAGTTGTTGTAATACCATTCCTGATTTTTCGATGATGAAACACCACCGCCGACTGAGGTTCCCTAAACATGTCAATCAAACAATTTTATGACCATAAAGTTTTTGTTCCTATTTTTAATTCTCAAACAAATCAAAATAAAATCAAATTTTGTACAAATAAATACCCAAAAAATATTGTAATGTTATGTTTTCAATTCAATTCACTACTAAAAAACTGTTAAAAAATGACGGACGATGTCGCTCCGAAAAGCGACGCAAATTGCCACACTGCCCATTGCTTTAGAATAAAAATATTTTTTAAAAAAAATATTTTACAAAAAGCGACGGACAGCATCTCTTAGTCTGTCGCTTTATTCCGCGAATTTTTATGCCAAATAGATATATAATTAATAATTAATTATTAAAAATAGTTAGAGACGATGTCCATCGCTTTTTATTAAAAATAATTATTTATAAATTAAAAAATAAGCACGCCGTCCGTCGCTTTTTATTAATTTTAATTGATTAATTACTTTTTAAAGAAGCGACGGACAACATCTCTTAGTCCGTCGCTTTTTAGTTAAAATACTAGTCAAATCATTAATAAAAGCGACAGACAGTGTCTCTTAGTCCGTCGCTTTTTGGTCAACATGTTGGTCAAATATTTTTTTTAAAACGACGGACTAAGAGATGATGTTCGTCGCATTTGTTAAAATATCTAAAGCACAGATGCGAAATTCCCCATTTTTCCATCTCTCTTCCTTCTCTCTTCTCTTCCTTCTCTCTTCCTCTCTATAGACGCCGACGCCAACGCTGCCCCACCCCACTACATTGCTGCCAACGCTGACCCCGACCCCACTCCATTGTCTCCTTCTCCTTTGATTCAAGGTTAGGGTTTCATTAAATTATTTTTATTTTTTTTCAATTTGAGTATTGAATTTGTTAATTAGTGTATTGAATTTGTTTTTTATTGATTGTTAGTTAGTTAGTAAGTGAATGATTTAGGATTTTTTATTTTGTTAATTAGTGTATTGAATTTGGTTTTTATTGATTGTTAGTTAGTTAGTTAGTGAATAATTTAGGGTTTTTGATTTTAGTTAGGATTGATTGATTGTTAGTTAGTGGAGTGTTAATTTGAAGTTAGATTTAGAACTTGAACTTGAAATTTGAATATAACTAATCAATTCTTGAGTTAGAATTTTATGTATAACTAATTTTAGAAATTGGATATATATGATGAATTTAATTAGAACTTTAAGTTGTTGAACTTAATTAGAACTTGAATATAACTAATTATTCTAGGCTAAAAATTTTATATATAACTAATTTTAAAGATTATATGAACTTGAATTTAGAAATTGAACTTGAACTTAGAATTTGAATATAACTAATTTTGGATTGGAAGTTTATATATAACTAAGTTTAGAAATTAGATATGAACTTGAATTTAGTTATTGAACTTGAACTTGAATATAATAACTAGCTAATTTTTGAATTTGAAGTTTATGTATAACTAATTTTAGAACTTTGATATGAACTTGAATTTATAACTTGAACATTGAACTTAGAACTTAATAACTAATTCTTGATGACCTCAATTAATTAGAACTTAATAATTAAACTTTGAAGTACTTATTAAAATCTTGTTGACCTTAATATATTTAAACTTAATTAGAACTTTCAACTTAATTTATAATAAGTTGAACTTAATTAGAAATATAACTAATTATTTGAAATCTTAAAGTTATTAAAATGTATGAATTAATTAAGCTTGAAATGTAGTATTTATGAACTAATTAATTATGTATATAAGTAATAATAAATATAATTATTAATTAATTATTATAAATATATATTAACAATTAATTAATGTAGTAAAATTATTATTAAATTTAATTTATAATATAATTGAATATCTATATTTTGTATATGGATCATCGTTTGTGGATGTATAATATGCATTATGAAACTGGTGTTGGTTTGAAACCTGAGTTTATTGATGGTGTTAGAGATTTTATTGAACATACAATGACACTTGACATTTTCACAAATAATAGATTGGTTAGGTGTCCTTGTAGTGCATGTAAGTGCTTAAATTTTTTTACCCCAGATGCAGTCATGGTTCATTTGTACCGTAATGGATTTAAGACTAGATATTTTGTATGGGTTGATCATGGAGAAAGAGATGGATTGAATGGTACATTTTATAATTTGATGCATGTGGATGAATATAATATGCTTGCACCACATGGCCAAATTAGGGTTGAACATGATGATAGGATTGAACATGATAGGGTTGAAGGTGGGATGGAACCCAAACACTATTTTGATGAATCTCCTAATGAAGAAGCAAGATGCTTCTATGATCAATTAGAAGAGTTTAGTCTTCCATTATGTGAAGGGAGTCCGCATTCTGCCTTGTCAGTTGCGGTTAGATTAATGAATATTAAATTAGATTGGAATGTTCCTAATGCGGCTATGGACTCAATGGTTGATCTTTTGGGTGAACTAGTTAATCCGAAGTTTAACATACCTAAGAACTTCTAATCAAGGCAAAACGTTTGGTTTCCAAGTTAGGATTGACGTATGATAGAATTCATTGTTGTGTTAATGGTTGCATGTTGTTTTACAAGACTGATAGTGAATTAGAAAATTGTAAGTTTTGTGGACATGCTTGTTATAAGAGGACTCCGACTGAAAAGATGGTCCCAGTTAAGGCAAAGCATTATCTACCAATTATTCCTAGGTTAAAGAGGTTGTATGCATCGACGAGGTCAGCCCCACATATGAGATGACATCATGAATATAGAAGGTCGTCGGTTGTCTTGTCTCATCCATCTGATGGTGAAACATGGAAGCATTTTGATAATGTATATCCTGATTTTGCTAGTGAACCAAGAAATGTTAGATTGGGGTTGTGTGCAGATGGCTTCACACCATTCTCTAATGTCGCTTCGCCTTATTCATGTTGACTGATATTTCTTACTCCGTATAATCTTCCTCCTGAAATGTGCATGACAAGTCCCTACATCTTTCTAAGTTGTGTTATTTCGGGTCCCCGTAATCCAACAAATTTGATTGATGTCTATCTACAATCATTAATAGATGAGCTCAAACAATTGTGGTTTGAAGGCGTTTTGACTTATGATATATCAACTAAGCATAATTTTGTTATGCGTGCTTCTTTAATGTGGACTATTAATGATTTTCCTGCATACGAGATGTTGTCTGGTTTGATGGCAGCTGGAAAACTAGCATGTCTGTATTGCATGGAAAATAGTAAGGCATTCACTTGAAAGCATGGCAGAAAAAATACATGGTTTGATTGTCATTGCCAGTTCTTGCCAATGGACCATGAATTTAGAAAGATGAAAAATGCATTTAGGCAAAATAAGATTGAAAGGGACCCCCCCCCCCCACACACACCTCTATTACTCACAGGGCATCAAATTTGGGAGAGAGTTTCTCAATAACCTAAAGTTACAGAAGTTTCACCTTCTAAACTTCCTGGAAATGGTGTTGAACATAATTGGACCAAACAAAATATATTTTGGGAGTTGCCGTATTGAAAGGACAATCTACTACGACATAATCTTGATGTGATGCACATTGAAAAAAATTATTTTGACAATTTGTTTAAAACAATGATGGATATTAAGGGTAAGACAAAAGACAATCCAAAATCTAGAATGGACAAAAAGAAATATTGTAAGAGAAAAGAGTTATGGCTGCAGGAATGACAAAATGGTAAAATAGTTAAGCCCAAAGCAAGCTTTTTATTCATATTGGACGAGAAACATGAAATTTGTGAGTGGGTTAAAAATTTGAGGATGCCTGAGTGCTATGCTTCAAATTTAGGAAAGCGGATACATATGAATGAAGGAAAATTGATAGGTATGAAAAGTCATGATTGTCATGTGTTCATGGTAACTTTAATTCCTATTGCTTTTAACCATCTACCCGAAAGGATATGAAAACTAATCACAGAGATAAGTCTTTTTTTAAAAGATTTGTGTTCTGAAAAGTTGTTGGAGAGTTGTTTAGATAGGATGGAGGAAAGTATTCTTGCTATTACTACTAAGTTGGAGAAGATATTTCCATGTGGTTTCTTTGATGCGATGGAGCATCTTCCAATTCACCTTGTACAAGAGGCCTGCCTCGGAGGTCCGGTTCAAACAAAATAGATGTATCCATTTAAGAGGTATCCATTTGAAATATTAACTAAGTTATGTATATTCACCAAGTCTTTTATTAACATATATATACATATATACATGCAGAAAAATTGGCAGTTTCAAGCAAACAATTAAGCAAAGGGGAAAGATCGAAGGATCAGTTGTTCAAGGTCATATTAGGAGAGAAACTGGTGATTTTTATTCTTATTACTTTAGTGATGATGTGTCATGTAGGAGAAACAGTCTCAATCGCAATAATGAAGGCGATATTGATCCTTTATTTCCACCGATATCAATTTTTAATCAAAATGGTCGAGGATCTAAAAAGCGTGGAAAACAAAGCTTCACTAATATGAAAATGTAATCAGCTGTGACACATATTTTGCTTAATTGTCTAGAGATTCAATCATATGTCAAGTAAGTGTTAAAAATATGTTATCAAATTACATACTATAAGTGTTCATTAACTAACGAAATACTTGAATGTAAAATGATTAGCTTGTTCGTAAACACATGGGGCAATGAAGCCATTTATACAAAAATTTCCAACTGGATGAGGAACTATGTTAGTGTGCAATCACTATGTATTTAATATATAATATATTCATGTTATACTAAATTATATTACTTGAAATAACAATCAGGTAGGTTTACGATGAATACTCAAGTGTCCAACATTTGCAATTAGTGAAACATGTAGCACTTGGACCTGAATCTCAAGTACTGACAATGAATAAGTATTGTGTCAATGGTTTTAAGTTTCAAACTGAAGAAGTTTCTAGGAACAAGAAAACAAATAATAGTGGTGTCTACATACAAGGTGATGTTAATGGTATTGGCTAAACTATTGAATATTATGATGTCATTCATGAGATTATTGAAGTGAGGTATTCAAGTTGGCCTAAGAAGAAGATTGTATTGTTTCGGTGTGAGTGGTTTGACCCATTACATAGAGGCACAAAGGTGGACCATCAACATAATATAATTGAAGTTAAGCACACCAGGAAATACAAAAGTTATGATCCTTTTATTATTACACAAAATGCTAAACACGTGTATTACGCTCCATATCTATTGCGTAGAGACAAAGTTGATTGGTGGGTTGTTATAAAAAGTAAGTCTGTGGGAAAATTTGAAATTGACAATGTCTTAGATGTGGCGTATCAAAATGATGTTGCAATTGTTCATCAACAAGTTGATATTGAATTGGAAACCACACTACAACATCCTCAACACATATTAGAAGAAGTATCTGATGATGAGATACTGAATGGTTGAGGAAGAAATATTCGAGAATGAGGAAAATGAATTATTTGATGACAAAGAATGGTAAAATAATGAAAATGAAACAATTGAGGAGGAAGAATGAGAGAATGATGGAATTGAAACAAGCGAGGAGGAATAGTAGTAGAATGAAAGTTAGTATATGTAAGTTAATTTATTTTGCTAATTTTATTTAATTTATGATTTTTATATATTATACATGTAAATTTGCATACAGATGTCATCAGACGGTGACGGTGATAGACATTACGAGCATCTTGGAGTTAGCCAGACTATAAAAAGAAGAAGTCTAGGAAACCCATAGATCCTGAGGATATTCTAAGATCTATTTCTTCTGCGCCAGAGCACATCAGTCATGATACTCATTTATTTGTTGTTCCGTTTGGTACGGCGGATCCTCGGCAATATTATCCTAATTACCGTCGACCAGTCGGTGCTTCATCTACTTCACAGGCATTGCCTCCACGGCGCTACAAGGACCTACCTTTACAGGCTATTCGTCGACCACGACCCTTATCGGCAAATAGGATATCGGATGGTACTCCATCTCCCACAGGTACATCTCCTCAGTTATCTACCATGAGGATTAGAGATTCTAGTAGCGAGCAGTCAGATGCTATGACCGGTACACCTCCATTGACTCAGCGTTTGTGCATTCTAGTGTATTAACTTCATCTATAGCTGCACCTAGTGCTACACTAGATGTTGAGATGCCTGCTCTAGCTCTTAGTCAGAAGGACAGACTTGGTAGAGTCATGATTGAGCCGGATGGATCATCGTAAGTTTGTTTTGTTATCTATTTGCTAGTTTATTTTATTTATTTCTTATACTTTAATATATTATTCATGAACTAATATATTTATTATGTGTTTTATAGGTGGCATTTTGCAAAGAATGCTACCCGGGATTTAAAAGATTGTGTTAGAAGACTTTATACACAGGCTTATCACTCTTGGACCGAGATTCCAAACAGTATACGCCAGACGATGTTTAATTAATGAATTTAAGGTATATATATTTTAGTTAATTTAATAATTTTAGTATACTTTACATTTTTTTTACTATCGATCTAATTAACGCTATTCAATTTTTTTCAGACTCTGTGTACTTGGGGGTCGAGGTACAATTTGGTCATTGCGATCACATTTGAGAGGAGGGCATCCGCGAGACTGTCTAGCTGGATAAAGAAAGTTTGGGATACTGATCAACGTCCGGGTTGGATGTTGCCTCATGTTTTTGATGAATTGGATCAGTATTGGAACACAGACAAGTTTAAGGCAATATCAGATCAAGCCAAAATGGCTAGAGGCAGTCTTAAAGGTGGCTCGTTGCACACCGGAGGTGCAAAGACGGTTGGAACAATTGCACGAGAGATGGTAAGTTCTAATTCAAACTTTAAATAAATAATTACTTGATTCATATAAATCGTTATAAATTTCAGTTTTTATTTATAGGAAAAAGAATTGGGACGCACTCCCATTGAACCAGAGGTTTTCAAAAAGACTCATGTCAGGAAGAAAGAAAATGAGTCGGATCCGGATGTGTGGGTGGAGGAAAGGACCGAACGAACTTTTATAAGTTATTTAATATGAATAATATATATTAATAGTGAATATATTTATGATATGTATATATATTGATGTCAATTTTTATATTTAATATGCAGAATGAGTTTCATCAGTACGTCGTTAAGAATCTAGATAGTTCGGTCCAAATGACACATAAACTGTCCACGCTCAAATAGCACAGCTTACATCGGCACTGACAGAGTCGAAGCGGAGAAGAGTAGCTGAACAACAAAGCATGAGTGCGACCGTTCAGGAAATCAAAAAACAAGTGTTGAACTTCGCTCGTTGACCTACTACATCTTCTCCTGCCGAGGACACCGACGACGACAGTGACGAGGATGATGATTTTGTAGATCGCACTCCTTAGTTTAGGTCTCTTTTATGAACTTTTTGAAACTAATTTTGAATAACTTTATAAGTTTTTGTAATGTGATTTAGATATTTTTGAAGATTGATTTAAGTTTGATGTTTTATATGTTGTGTGATGTTTAGATTATATTGTTTGATTGGGCAAATGAATATGTATTGAATTGAATTGATAAAAAAATTGCAGAAAAAAGCGATGGACAGGGTGATTTTGTCCGTCACTTTTTTGCATTATTCTTTTCAAATAAACCCAGAATAGCGACGGACAGGGTCCTTTAGTCCGTCGCTTTTCTGGGTATTTTTAAAAAATAATTTCCAGAAAAGCGACGAACAATGTCCTTTAGTCCGTCACTTTTCTGGGATTTTTAAAATATTAATTTCCAGAAAAGCGACGGACTGCCTCGCTTATTGAAAATAAAAAATAAATGAAAATATAAAAGAAGTGACGGACTCCGTCGCTTTTGTTTTAAAAAAAATTTGAAAAAAAAATCAAAAAGCGATGAACATAATTGCGTCGCTTTTCCATCGATTTTGACAAAAAAAGTGATGCAGTCCGTCGCTTTTTGACAGTTTTTTAGTAGTGATTTTTGATGATTTAGTGAGGAAGATCTACGAGGGATAAGGAAGAAAGATAGAGGATGAGGAGATGAACTTGGGATAAGAGATTGAAGATGAAGGAAGAGAGAATATGATAGAGGTGATGGAGAACGTGGGGTGGGGGTGGGGCCGGGGAGATATACGGTTCGTTGGAGAATTGGTATGATGTGAGACAAAATAAAATATGAATTGTTAATATCCCATTAATTAAGGAGATTAGAGTAAAAGATAATTATTCAATACCATATTTATATTTAGGGAATTTGTGTATCTGATCATTTAACTTTTTAAAATATATTGTATAATTATTAAAAAGTGGTATTATGTATTATTTTTTTCAACTAAAGGTAAAATAAGTATATATGGTAGTGAAGTATGTGCTATGTAGTTTTTCCATAATTATTTTTGTTGAAATTTTTTTATCACATGTATAAAAGAGTTAGAAATTTGTTCCATCACGTTGTTTTCATTTTTTTTATGTGAGAAATACCTAGAGATACAATAAGTGCAACCCTTACCCCACAATTTTTCTCCCATTTAGCCATGGTTCTCGCGTGAATTCTTTCTTTTAATTTATATATTTCAATTATTTACTTAGTGTTCATCTTTTATACTTATTAATTAGGTTAATCTATTACAAATCTTGTTAATTTGGTCAATTCAACTCACATGTCCTGAAGTTACATAGTATATAAATTTAACTTTACTATTTAAAAGGTAAACACTAACCTTATGGTAATAAATTTGAATTGTATATATTTCAAGAGATTTTATGACCTGTGTTTAGAGGTAAACGAGGATTATGAATAGGTATATTAAAATCAAGTGAAATATACCCCACTAATTCAGTATTTAAGAAAGAAATTGCACAAGTAACATGAATCTTTCCTAGCTTTTTCGTTTTTGTTTTCAGATAAGTTAGTATGACAAGTAGATAATCCAATTTTTATTATGTTCGAGCTAAACTAATTGTGTACAATAATTCTTTAAGTAATGTTTTGAGCTAAAAGAATTTGTGTATATGTTGCCAACTTGCGGTTTAACCAATAACAATAATCTTTTTTTTTTATTATTATATAAGCGAGAGTTGAGTCGACCTGTCAGCTTCAGTCTCAACTTTCTATTTTGAAAAAAATGTTTTTTCTATTTTAATTTAATGAGTGTATAGTTTTTTAAATTATGTGATTCATTTTAGTTGTGTTTATAATTTTAAATTCATATATTTTAGTTATAGCTTTATTACTTTGAATGTTGCTGATATTTTTGTAAATTTTTGCAACTTCTTAGAGTAAAAAAACACAGTTGATAAAAAAAATACTTCAGTTATGAATTTCCTAATGAGCCCATTCACATTAGAGTTTTGAGAAAAAAAGAATGAGATGATTTTGCAACTACATGTATATAATTTATCATAGAACAAAATAATTATAGTAATATTATTTTATATTTGATGAGATGATTTACTATCATACAAATATATATAACGTATTTTAGATTAAAATAATTAAATTACTTTTGAAAAAATATGATAAATATTGAGCTCGTACATTGCACGATTTCTCTTACTAGTAAATACTCTCCTTGTCTCTAATTACTTATTCACTTTTAAATTGAAACACCTATTAAGAAAATAATGATTGACATAGTGAGTTTATCATTTTACCCATATTAATTATGAAGTGGATGAATTAAAAACTTAAGAGTTTCAAGAAGTTCAACATTTTTCAAAGTAATTAATTGAGGGTAAAGTAGATATAAAAAAATTGTCCTTTATTGATTTTTCAAAATGAACAAATAATTAGGGACAACTAAAAAAATGAAAAGTAAACAAGTAATTAGAGACAAAGGGTGCAATAATATAATAAGCTGATGTACTAAAAGGAGATATAAGGAATTATTTTCTTAAAAAGAAAGTAAAAACAAATGAGATTGTCTTGGGATGCGCGCATTTTCGAAGTCATTAAAGTCGAAGAGGAAGAACAAATAAATATCTTCGTCATTTTGTTTCTTCTTAAAACAAGGCAAAGAAAAAGTAGCTTTATTTTAGTTCAACATGTCATAAAATGTTTATAATTATTTATTAAAGGTAATAACCAATACTAAATTTATTACATTTTAATTTAATTATTGACTTAATGATATGGAACAATATTGTAAGCGCCAAATTGAAGGAAAAAATATATTTCAGGAGTACTAAACTATATATCTCTTATATATAAAATCATAAAACATTGTCATTTGTGATATGGCAAGTGCTTTTAACGAAAAAGTTATGACTTCAATTCAACATTTAATATACAACATTTTCCCTTACAACTTTCCAAATTACAACATTTTGAAACAAATCACAAATTAAAGATAAAAACTTAATTACAACACACTGGACCAAAACACACATTCAAATGATCAACTCCTTCCATTTTTTTCCTTACATATCTCTAACCTCGAATTCATTGCGATTCTTGACGACGATATCAAACATGTGCATGGATTTGAACCTGTTGAAATCTTTTGGTAGAGAAATAAGATGAACAGTTGATCTTTTGTGGTATTGAAGAAGTTCAGGTTCATCATAATACCTCTCCCATCCAAGAGAGTACAATTTCCTTTCAAGTACTGCATATGATGTGATCACTTCATCACTAGGAAGATGTACAAGAACTTTTCGGAGTCCGTTCGCCCCGTGGCAATCGGAGTTCTCCACTAGACGGACAACACCATTCTTGAATACCCAAACTCCAGACATGATGTTTAAGTAATTTGAAGATGTTTTTTGTAGAGGAAAGGTGAATGAGAATGTTTTTGTTTATGTTTGTAGTTTGTGATGAGATGGTTTGAAAGGAAGAGGGTGTGAGGGGTTTATATAGACAGTTTTGGATGCTTACAATTATGTTTGAGAGGGAGTTGTGTGTGTTTGATGGAGGTGTTAAAGTAGATAGTGGGGTAGTCTCCCCTGTTTCTGGCATCTTTAGGATTTCGAGATTCAAATCACTTTTTCTTTTATCACAATATATATGTCTTGTAATTTTTATGCAGTTTTTAAATATGTAAATTTTATTTCAAAGAGATTTTGTGTCTGAATACACGATCAAAATCAAAAAGTTTAATTCTTGAAAAACGAATTATACTGCATAAATTGAAACAAAGGAAATAACTTAAAAGGTTAATTATTAGTTTATTACCACTTAAATTTGTTGATAATGAAGAAAATTATTTATGTTTTGAATGTATATATATATATATATATCAAAATTGTGTAGCAAGGTGAAAAGTTTTGAGGGGTATTTTACAACTAATGTACGAGAAGATTGTAGGAGAAACATATTCTTGTACCCTTAAAGAATATAATATACTCTTGTTACTATTATCAAAGTGGACGAATATGACATTTTGTTTACATATATAAGTGAAAAAATTCCCAACTTTATAAGGACGCTGTTCATGAAATCGAAAAATAAAAATTAAAAAATTTACAATCAAAGGAAATAAGATGATTGGAGTAAAAGTATAAAAAAAAAATATTTATTGATTATTGAACATGCAAGTAGAAAATTGACACGTGTTTGAGAACATTTTGAGTTCTTGGAATTTTGTGTATACTTCTAATTACATGAACCAAAGAGAGAAAAAGGAGGTTGTAGTGGAATAATAGGATTGAGAAGAATCCATTTTTACTTTATCAATCCAAATCTTTAACCCCACATAGGGAATCTAAGGATCAAAGGAAATTGCATGCTAATTACCCATTTATATGTAATGCATGGGTTTAAAATATTCGTATCAAAGGTCATTACTAATTAACCAATTTTGTTTTTGTACACTACTAGTGTAAATACGTTTTTATACTACTCATTTCGTTTAAATTTGTTTTTCCTATATTGATTTACTACGGAGTTTAGAAGATAAAAGAAGATTTATAAATCTTGTAATGTAAATTAAAGGTATGACAGATGTAACAAAATGCTCTTTAATTTTTTATCGTTGTGTGGAAAATTATAATTAAAGAGTTCTTCTTTTTTAAACGGACTTATTAAAAAAAGAGATAGAATAAACAAATTGAAACAAAGAAAATACTAATTAGGTCTCCAATAACATCTACCTACAAACTTTCTTAAAACGTGAAATTTGAAATTTTGAAAATAAAATAGGTACCTATTAGTCTATTACAATAGGCAAAGATAACATGATGGTGTAAAAAGTAAATTATATATTATTTGGAAGATCAAAACCCAAAAACAAGAAGCTAATGAATAATGTATAAACTTTCACTTTCACATATATTTTAATTAAAATGTAATTAATATTACTAGTACTTTCCCTTTGGGACATCGAGAAGATTAGCATGGCCTCTGTGCAAGGATATTGACACACAAATCGAGAAATGGTCCAAATTAATATTATCAGTACTTAAAATACATAATATTTATTAATTATTTAGAAAAATGGAGTCTTCAATATGACATATGTGTTAAAACTAGATAAGTTTCCAGATTTTGTGGTGGGGATAGACCAGAAAAGGAGAGGACAATGGAAAATGAATTAGATTATTTTTTTTAAAAAAAAAAAGAATAAAAAAAGGGTAGAAAATTTAAACTCCATCCTATTGATGTTCACCTAACTTTAAACTCCGTTGACTATTATTCTGTTCAAATATATCTAATGTTCTTTGCAAAAATATATTTTTGCTCTAAGTTAGAAAGCTTGGTGTTCTTGCCATTATAGATAATAATATTGACTTAAAATTTCTCTTAATCACTAACATATCATATTGCATACGAAAAAGATCGAGAATTTCTCTTGTAATTTGTTAAACGCTTAAAATTTTTACTCTTGTGAGTTGTGGTATACGAAAGGTCTAACTTTATCCTTCGCTTTCTCTTTAATCATATAATCTTTGATAATGTGATAATACATCTAAGAAATTATTCCACCAACATACTACCAGTAATTCGACCATCAACCACAATTTCTATTTCATCGTTCCTTAACTAAGTTAAAATCAGACAAACAAAATAAATGAAGAATATTCCCGATGAATACCTACATGTTTATATAATCACAAGGAAACAACAACGGAAAGAGATGCAAAAGATGTACCACGATGATCAAATATGACATACATTTTCCATTTAATGTATTTTAGCTTCTTTAAATTTAAAAATAATAATCATCCGTACTATATATATATGTCGTAATTCTTGTGAAATACAGATTGATTTTAGTTTCATGTATTGTGGCAATAAAGGTTATCAAAATAAATATATGATTTGGCTGAACCTTTTTTTGTATTATCATATGAAAGAATCTGACTGTTTTTTTTTAAAAAAAAAAAACAGAAGAGAATATTTCAAGTTAAGGAGAACAAAATGTCATAATCTGCCGCCCCCCCACATAATCTGCCGCCCCCCCACACACACACTCCATATAAATATAATATTAACCTTTTCTTATTTAACCATCAAATATTCAACGGTGGGGAAGGGAAATGGAGAGGAGATTACAATGTGGGGAATCGAACCCTCACCAACAAGGTGGGTGTTCAGGTAACCAACCAACTAAGCTACTAAGATTTTCCTTCACGATATATAATGGATATCCACTATGGGAAATAAAATGGTTTCTCCAAGGGAGTCATATATTTTTAAGTCTTGAATTCAAAATTCTTAACTAGGGATGTTGAGAATATAATCAACTAATAAAAGTGTGTTCTCTCTAAATAAACTTTAAGATGAGATGGTCATTATACAGTTCAATATGGTATCAGAGCTAGTAAAGGTCCAGGGATCGAATCTCACTGACCCGTATCAAAAAGAATTTCCATATGTTTGGCCCATGAAAAAAGAATCAGACCCGCACGTGAGGAGTCTTTTAGATGAGAATGGTCACATACTTCAACAATGAATAGAGGAATCTCAACCATATGACAATTTGTATTAATAAGTTGATTAGCAAGGATTATGTAGATATCACTAGAGTCAGATCCCAAGTTTGAATTCTATTATAATTGTTTTGTTTGTTCTCTTCTAAAACCAAAAGATAGTTGAAATAAGATATGCAATTTCTACATTAATGATTAATAGACACTACATGTAATTAGTATGTCTAAAGAATTTTTTATTTTTATTTTTAAAAGTGAAATCTAGTATACAATGTATGTAAACAAGTAACAAGATGAGAAAGAGGACGATCTTGAAAAGAAAATAAAGCTATTGCAAGATTCGTGGCTTTTATAATTTATAGGCTAGAAATGTATATTTCTTGTTTGCTGTAGTGCTTTTGGACATACAAATCTCTTTTCCTTAGCAAGATGGTCTCAAACATGAAAGGGAAAAAATAAAATGAAAACATCCTTATTTTCTTCTCGTGAAATGTGGTCCTTGTGACTTGAATTAACCCGACCACTTCTCAAAATCCTCCCATTTTTTTATCCTTTACTCTATACACCATAATTTATCCGAATCCCCTCAATATGGAATATATATGGACCACCTTCTAACTTCTTTTTCAGAATATAATCATGTTCCACCAATTAATACCTTTCACTAATTCTACACTTCATACTAATGTTCATCATTTGGCAAGTTTTTACTCCATCTCATCATGATAATATTGATTCAATCATTTGAGTGATTAGTAAAAGACTTTGAATTGAAGGAAATTCTAGTTTTAGAAGTTTGACCAAAAGTCAACATTTTGAATTAACGAGGTTGGATTTAAGTTTTGATGATTTCATTAGTTTCGGATGGTGATTTATAACTTAGTCAGATGTTGCACGAATTTTGAGGTGCTCGGGAGTGATTTGGACCATTAATTGGTTGAGGTTCTAGTTCATTTGATTTTTTTTATTAAACAAATTTCTCTTTATTAACCAAAGTTGAAACATTACACGGTCGTTTGGTAGAGTGTATTGGAGAAAATAATGCTTGCATTAGCTTGATGTATTATTAGTACCTAATTGTTTGGTACACTTTTCTAACCTATGCATAACTAATGCTTGTATTAGTAATACACTACTATATTGTGTATTGAAGAGTGTATTACTAATACCATCTATTTCTATGCATTAGTAATGCAATGGATTCTAATGCATGCATTAACATTATTAAAGACATAATTGCCCTCAAAAACATTTTTTACATCCTTTCCACTATATTTGTGGAGGGTATTTTTGTAAACAAATATTTTTTCTAAAAAAATTATGTAATGCATTAATATTTTTAGTACACCAAACCAAACATTGCATACAAAAATCTCATCATAACTAATGCAAGCATAACTAATACACTATATTTTGCATTTTTCTTATACACTCTACCAAACGACTACAAGTCTAGGTAGAAGCTAACCATCTACCTCCAACAAGATCTAAAAGACTATATATGTACTATCCACCCATCTAACTCTCTGGATAATATTTTCCACAAGTGGAATTAGGTACTGAGGTATAGTTAGCTTATTGGTAGACAATGGCACCTTCAAGTATCTAAAGGGTAAGCTTCCCGCAGTAAACCCCAAGTTATGAACAATATCCTCTTTATCATTTTGATTCAGACCAGCTATATATAGATGGAACTTTTCTCAGCATTTGCATTGGAGAATCTTTGAAAACAATATCTTGAGGTGACTTTCATGGTCTTTCTTGCTCTTCGAATAAACTAATAAGTCAATCTATAGAGGTCTTAACAATATCACTCATCAAACTTATGAATGTCATGGGGGCATTAGTAAGTTCGAAAAAAATAATCAAGAATTTGTAATTGTCCATAACTAGTTTGAAAGATTGTCTTTAAAATATCACCAGTCCGAATCTTCAGCTAATGATACCAACACCTCAAGTCAATCTTAGAGAAGACTGATATATCATGTAGCTGATCAAATAAGTCATCTGTGACAGGAAAATGATAATTGTTCTGAATAGCAACTTTATTAAATTGAGGATAGTCAATACACATACACATGCTCCCATCATTTTTCTTCATGAACAAAATAAGAGCACCCATAGAGAGTCACTCAAATTGATAAATCTCTTGCTGAGAAAATCCTGTAATCAAATCTTTAACACCCTCAACTCAGTCAGTTTCATATGATATGACGGAATTGTACACTAGTATCCTATAAAGGTGTGCCAAAAATGTTCAACCACCCACTTTCCACAAACCTTTCAAATGAAAGATATGATTTTTTAGGAGTATGATTATAATTACCCTTTCATTCAAGTCTAGACATTCCCGAGATAGATATGAAATGGTCTTCACACACTACAACAAATATGATATATAGCTACAAATTTATTAGCTACGATATCAAATTCGTCACTAATTGTTCGCTTTTAGTAATAAAATTTACTTTTCATGCTTAAATATATGAGACACATACTTTTAGCGACGAAACATAAAAATCCGTAGCAAAGTTTTGGCCACTAAAGTTTCGCGCCATTTGTTAAATAGTGTTAGTCACGAATTTAAAGTTATCGGTGACACATTATTTCGTCACTAATAATGGATCTAATTCATGAAAATTTATTTTTTGTCTTAAAATTTATTAATTTTTTAACACAAAAAATTTTCATCTAAAAAAATTTATTGTTACAATATTGACAAATTAGAGTTCGTAGTTAAATATTATAAGTTTTAGCTATAAAAATTTAGATTTATTTATGACATTTATTTTCGTCACTTATAATATAAATAATTGGTGACAAAGATAATATTGTCTCTACTCAATCTATGATTTAGTGACAACAAAAAAATTGTCACAAAATATGTAAGGTGTTAAATAGCGAAGACTTAAAATTTGTAGTGAATAATTCAACTATTTGCTACAAAAAAAATTCATAGCTAAATACAAAATTTTTTGGCTACAATTATTCATAATTACAAGTGATGCAAATCAATATTTTTATTTTTCATTAAGTATATTGATTTACATTAAGTATATCAAAACATGAATCTTAGTTTCTTATGGTTTTCACGGATGTCGGGTCAAGAAGACCTCAGATTCATGTTTTGATGGTTCCATTAAGTCTAGAACATTAAGTATATTGATTTACATTAAGTATATCAAAACATGAATCTTAGTTTCTTATGGTTTTCACGGATGTCGGGTCAAGAAGACCTCAGATTCATGTTTTGATGGTTCCATTAAGTCTAGAACATTAAGTATATTGATTTGCATATGTGGCTTGTGTGCCCAGGTTTTCGAACGAATCCTAAGGGTTCTTTCGATGCTTGAAAAGTTAGTTGTGTTTTGTTGGTGTCTGCAGGTCTCGCTTTTGTGAAGGTTGGTCGCTTAAGCAAGCTTCGCAAAAGCGAGAGCCTCTTTGCTTAAGCGAGCTTCACATTCGTGAAAAAGGCTTCACTTAAGCGGGACCCACGTTTTAACGGGGTTCCTTGTGCGATACCTGAGAAGGTTTTTCCTTGCAAATTTCAGGGTTTAAGCTCCATTTCACCATTTTTGAACTTGGGAAACCCTTGGTGGAGAATTTTAAAAGGATTTTCTGTGCTAGATCATTTTGGTAAGTCTTCTTAATCCTAAATCTTCATTTTTCATTGATTAATTATTAGTTTTAACATTAAAATATGAGGTTTAGATTGGTGAATGATGAGGGTTTTCATGAATCCAAGTTCTTAACTAAAATGGAGTTTGTGAATTGATTTTAAGTCCTATTTCAAAATGATTTTTCCCAATGAGGTCCTAAAGCTTTGATTAATGTTTTCAAGTATCAAAATTTGGATTCAAACCTTAATTTTGAAATTGAATTTTATGTTGATTGACCCACTTTTCAAGAGAAATTGATGTGAGTATTGTTGTTTCTGGAAGATGATTGTGAATACTTGCTTGCATATAGATTTTGTGGCTTTAGAAGTGATCCGGAAGGGGAAGACTCATCTATTAGAGTGATTGTGGATTTATTTAAGGTAAGTGGCTTCTTAAATCTTGTATTCTAGTAGAATTGGTGTACTTCCTTCGTTGATTGTGTGTTCGGAGTAATAGGGATGAGGTAAAGGGTTTAAATTGTCCACTTGTTATAATTAAATGAATAAAAGGGGGTTGAAATGAAAAAGGTTATGTGATGAACATGATGATGTGAATTGCCTTGTTGTGACCCTTGTTGATTGATTGATGGAATGCTTGAAAGCATGATAGTGGACTTGAATTGTATGATTTGTTGTCTCTTCCATGTGGTGTGATATTTCTTGTATGCATTGATTGTGAATATTGTGATGATACATGTGATGATTCATGATGCCGAAATCTTTGTCAGCAAGTGTTATGAGGCCGAGATCTTTGTCAGCGAGTGTTATGAGGCCGATGTCTTTACTGCGAGTGTTATGATGCTGAGGTCTTTGCCTGTGAGTATTATGATGCCGAGGTCAGGGAAATGGTTTCGACTAGTGACTTGATGTAAAGCCGATGGAAATTGGTTCCGACTAGTAATATTATGCCGATAGAAAATGGTTCCGACTAGTGATATTATGCTGATGGAAAATGGTTCCAGCAAAGATTGATTGTTGTGACTTAATGCATTTGATACTTATGCATAACTTGCTTGATACTTGAGATTGATGTACTTGTTGCGTATGACTAAACTACTTGACATTGAGATTGACTTATTTGATTTGTTTGATTGTTGACTTGTGAAGATTGAACTGTGAATATTGGGTCTTGTGAGCCGTGTATTGTAAAATTTCTTAGTTGGGCTAATTTCTGTGTAGGTTGTAGTTTGTAGAGGTTTGGTTGGAGTGTAAGGGGTATTCACTTTCTAGATAGTTGCTTTATTTAGTAGATTGCTTGTTGAGTATCGTGTTATAGGTACTCACCCCTTGCTTCTACACTTGTGTAAGTTTCGAGTCCGGACCCGTGTGATCTTCTTCTTCTCCTGATAGTCTAGGCTCGTTGAAGGATCTGAGAGGTAGTTGTTTATTATCCTAGCGGGCCCTCTTTTCCTTTTTCTTTTAATATTTGTTCTACTTTAGAAATAAAGACTGAGACTTGTAATTATCTTTAGAATTCTATAATTTTATTAGTGGTTTGTACACGTGACAATCAGATTTTGGGGTATTGTTTAGAATGAATAAGTTTTCCGCCTTTGTCTTGTTCTTGCTTTAGTATTTTCTGCATTTTCTTTCTTTTCGTTAGGTTGAGGCTGACTTGTCTTGATGGGAATAGACAAGTGTCATCATGTCCGTTTTTGGATCGTGACATTCAACTTGGTCTTGAACACCCATTTTGAAACAACTAAGCTCATACCAACAGATTTAGGCATTAATATCCATGTCTTTTTGCTGTGTAAAGCATTGATTTCCTCTTACATAGTTGGGATGATTTTAGTGATTTCTTAGTAAATTTTTTCTCCCTCAAAATATCTTCTTTGTTATTAGCAACAAGTGATAAGTGATGTTTATCTGCCTTGTGTATGGTGATTATGTGATGCCCTTGTGGTACATGAGGTGGATTAACTAAAGCAGTTGGTGGTTGTAGTATCGTATCTCTAGAGAGTTAATTATTAGTCATATTCCATCTTAAAAGATCAACTTCTAATTGTATTATTTATGGACTAGTCATAGATAAGGGGGGATTTGATGGACCACCACTTGCAACTTGTTCTTCACTACCACTATCTGATCATGTACCGTCACCCTGTTCTTGACCACCATTGTCTGGACCTGTACTTTAAATTGTTCCTGGCTACCATCATTTGATCATGTATATGAGAGGTCAGTATTACTATCAACATCAAGAGGTATAAGTGTCGTTAAATAATCAAAAACATTATCACTAGTAACTAATGTACCAAAAACATGTACTTCCCCTGAATTAGGATCATCATGTGCTTGCATTTGGAGAAAAAATCAACAAAAGTAGCCAGATGAGGTGAGACATCAATGTTAGTCTGAGTCTGACTTGGAGGCATAAAAGGTAATGTGTTTCATCAAAGACACCATGTCTAGACACATACACTCTCCTTGTTAAGGGATGATAATATATGTAATTGTTATGCAAGTTGTTGTATCTTATGAACACACAATGGTAGGTTTTTAGACTGAACTTATTACTACCCTTGATGTATGAGAAATACCTACAATCAAACACCTTTATGTTGTTGTAATCATGTTGCTCACCATATAATTTAACAAATAGAGTCATCATCTTTAAGACAGAGGAGGAAAATCTATTAATGAGGAATACAATTGTGAGAAAGGCCTCGACCAATAAAAACAAGGAGATATTTGCATGAAGTAAGAGAGTTAATCTAGTCTTCACAATACGCCTATGATTTCTTTTTGAGACACTATTTTGTTGAGGTTTTTTAAGACATGAAATGTTCTTGACAATATCATAATCCTCTAGATGTTTAATGAAGTCTGTTTTGATGAATTTATCACCTCCATTACATTAGAATATCTTAATTTGTTTAGAGAATTATTTTTTCACCATTTTCTAAAGTTTGATAAAGACTTCAAAAAACTTAGACTTCTTTTTAATGGATATAGCCAGGTATATTTTGTGCATCTACTAACACTACATAATATCTCATATGCTAAGAAGATTCAACAGGAATAGGTCCTCATAAATCACAGATAAGCCAAATAGAAGCTTACAACTTTTGCCTAACTGGCAACTAGAATAGACAATTGACATTTTATTTCAACTATAACACTAATGCAACTATTATTACTTAAAAAATTTAACAACTTCAAGCTAGGATGTCCTAATCTAGTATGTCAAATATTTTTTGATGTCTTCCCGTCTTGTATAGGAGTTAGAGCATAAAAAATGTTATCTTCTAAAGCATATAGTCCACGTCTCTTAGATCCCTTGGCCAGTTATACCCTGGTCTTCTTGTCTTTTACAACAAATCTAGTTTCATCAAATTCAAAAGTGCAAATGTCTTTTTCAAGTTTATTAACTGAGAGTAGATTCTTAGTAATCTTAGCGCTACAAAGACCTCTTATAATTTCAGACCTGATCTAGGTGAATTTTCAACATATGTTATGTCTAACTGTGAACCATTTCCAACAATGATTTATTAGGTTCATTGTAGTGTTTAAGGTCAGATAGAATATCTGATTTATTTGTCATGTGACTACTGGCCCTGAGTCCACATACAAAGTGCCATCAGCAGTAGATGTATCCTACATATTGACAACACCTAATGCTTATGGTAGTTCGTCTGTAGATTGGTAAGAGTAGTCCCACCTATAAAAACATTTACTAACAGTTGGATTATTCCTCCCACAGATTTGACATAACTTAGTAATGTTTCTTTCCTTATTGCCACTTGAGAAAATTTGATTATTCTAAGAACATGTTCTTTGTCTAGAAAGCTTGAATCCTTTTCCTATGGAGTTGTATTTGTTATTTCTTCTTCTCTGTGAGTAGTTTACTCTTACCTTACCCCTTTAGGCAGAGAATGTCATGTTATAGTTTTGTTCTGATACTTCTTCTTCATCATCCCTTATATCAAAATCCCTGAGAGCATTAACAAATTGATTAAGGGTGTGATATGGTGTTTTATCTAGCATGACAATCTTGAGAGTCTTGTACTTAAGACATAAACCTCTAGAAAAATTAATTACTTTGCTATATTCATCCATATGTTTATGAATGGATACAAGTCCATCACATATGCCTTTTAATTCCTTAATGTATTCATCAATCTTCTTGGTTCCTAATCTAACACTTTGCAGTTGTTATTTAAGCTGAAAGTTCGTATCTTTGGTTGCTTGAAGATAGACTTATTTTAAGAAAGTTCACATCTTGGGAGTTCATCAACCCACAATCACGTATATGCTTTGTTCTGTCAATGTGTTTAAGATTCAACTTCTTAGTAATACATTTCTCTCCTCCCAATCATCAATGTTGCCACTATCTTTTGCATATTTCTCAACAGTAATAGCTGCAACTTTTTCAGTAGCCTTTCATATGGAACAACTACCTTTAATTGGTTCATTCTCCTGGATAAGATAGGTTAATCTCATCACCTATATCAACTACATCATTTGTGTCTTCCAAATGAGAAGCTTAATGGAACAAGAGGCAATGAGGTGGTGAAGGGAAGCAGTGGACAAGTATTGGTAGGGGGATCCATTGTAGTTAGTCGTGTTGTTATTTTAGATTCAATACTTATAGTGTGGAAGAGCTTATGTGCTCTGATACCATGTACGAATCTCACATAAAAGAATGAGAGAAATCAAGGATTATATTGATGAGTAAAACTGTCGAGTACATGCTCCTAATATATGAATGAATTTTAGAGTCATAGGCTTGCTACTTCGAGTTCAACTACAATACAAATACACAATTTACAACAGTAGAGGTTAACTACTAATACAATTATAACTTATACTAGTCAGCTTCAGCTAACACAAGACATAGAGCCTAGTCGACATCAGCTTACACAGTAGCTTATTCCTAGTGTGACTCTAACTCTCTTTAACAGTTAACAGTTGTACACGTTGATTGTACCAAATTGTGCAACTTGTTCATTGTATTCAACCTTCCTTTTCTTCAAGAGTCATATGATTTTTATTCTATTTTGATCATCCCACTATTTTGTTGTTGCTATTGTTCTTTACTTTACACTGGTTTTCTTATTAACAACTATGTTTTCTTCATTTTTTCCGTCTTATTTTACTTGAGTTTGATGCACTTGAGCCGAGGTCTTTCATAAACAATCTCTCTACCTCCACGAGGTAGTGGTAAGGTTTGCGTATACTCTATCCTCTCCAGACCCTACTTAATGAGATGAAATTTTACTGAATATGTTATTGTTGTCGTAGATGATCAAGATTTTGATGAAAGTAATAAGAACATTGTCATTTTTCCTTAGATGTTATCTGGTTCGATTAATAATAACACATCATGTTAAGTGGCTTAGAGGCCCTCTCTCCATACTACAAGTAAATAAAAACAATTCCTTCAATATGGTAAAACAAAACATTAAAATTGTGGATTTCAACTCTAATATTTAGAATAAATTGATTTGGACGAGTCAATATCAGTCCATTGGCATGAACTGAATAAACTTTGTTGGACCGGAGTCAAAAGAACAAACGAGAAAGTGTCTTACTATTCCTCGAAAGCACTATTGTCATATGGTATATAGGCAATATACACGTGAAAAGTTCAAAATTTCAAGTGGAACCATTTGCATGAGTTGATTTTTCTTTCAAACCTCTCATTTTCCACCTTGGACATCCTTTGATTCTTTATTTTATATATACATATGCGCCTACTATTTATGTGGTGCCACTCTATGTCACTCTCTACTTCTTTCCTTTATGGTCCTTCATGCAATGCAGGATCTATATACAATGTTTGTTCAAGAAAACAAGCTATAAATCCCTACCACAACCTTTGCATTAATAGTAATGCATGAGGCATTTATGTGAGAATGACGTATTTTCTCTGTTTCAATTTATTTGTCTTACTTTTCTTTTTAGTCTGTTTTAAAATATATATTTTGTTTAGCAATTCTTTTGTTCTAACTCTCTTCATGACATGTTTAAGACTACAAGATTAAAGGGTATTTTGGTACATTCTAACTTTCAATTCTTGCCACATTTTGCACCTGAAATGAACATGTCTAATCACATATGTTAGCTTATCCACATAAATTATGCTCAAATCATATAAATTTACGTGAATTGATTCTCAAAACTTAGTTAAAACATGTCTCAAATATGGCACTTGGATATACAAATTAAAAATGCCCTAGATCAACATGTAGAATCCATCTATAGGATATTTAGAGTGAGTTGTTTGGCTGTTCACAATGCCATGGATTCCTAGTTATCCCTAAGAGTGTTCTATTTTATTTAGACAGAGTATTATGTTTAATTAGTACGCCTACCATTTGGAGTGTAAGTGTCTAGCTATCATGTCTTAGATAATGAATTTATAAATTTCAAATTCTGATTCCGTCTCTTTAAATTCTGATTCCGTCTCTAAATTCTTGTAGACGTGATCCTAACAGATTGATTAGATAAGTCAATATCAGTCAATTGGCATGAATTGAATAAACTTTCTTGGAATGGAATCAAAAGAACAAGCTAGAAGTGTCTTACTAGTGCATGTCATATGGTATATAGGCAATGTACACGTGATTTCAAGTGGAACCATATTGAATGAGCTGGGTTTTCTTTACAAACCTCTCCTTTGCCAACTTGGAGATCCTTTGATTCTTTATGTTTTATACACATATGCGCCTACTATTTATGTGGTGCCACTATAATCTATATGCCATGTCACTCTCTTGCTTCTTTACTCTATGGTCCTTCATGCAATGCTGGATCTATATACAAACTTTGTTCAAGAAAACAAAGTTATACCTACCAATTACCTTATTTCAAGACATCCTAATTTGCTTTAATAATATTTCATGAGGCATATAAATGAGAATGATGTACTTCTTCCGTTTCAATTTATTTGTCATATATACTAATTTCTTTTTTTAGCATGTGTCAAAAAGAATGTCTCGTTCTTCTTCTTTTTTGTAACTCTTTAATTCTAATTTTTTTCATTAAGACCATAAGATTCAAGGTAACTTTGGTACATTCTACATATTTTTAGTTTCATACCATTCAAAAAAAAAAAATTACTTATTAAAACTCAGTATCAAATCAAAATCAGACAAACAAATTTGAAACGGGGGAGTAACATATTTGTCTCCACGAGTAAATAGGTTGTCACTCTCCTCCACATCTTTTACATATATTATATTCCGGAACACCCATGTGACGAACACCCTCTCCCATCAAAAAGAAAAGCCAAAACCCTAAGCCCTACAATGTGAAACTAGAGTACAATATTCTTGCACTACATATATATGTCACACTTGTGCCTTCAAAATTTGTATAAAGTTTATCTTTAGCATGCTAAGCAAAAGGACCAATCCATCTTTATCAAAAAAAGAATGATTTTTGGTACCCTATGGAAAACTACATGCAAACAAAGTTGGTAAAACTGTCTTTTAAAAAGGTAGTGCAACTAGTAGAGTATGATCAATAAATTATTTCCATGGTTTCTTGAAACGAAGGAATATTTATAAATTTTTTCGTCACCTAAATGATTCTTGGGTATAAAGATGATGATTACATACTCTAATCACATATTAGAAGGCTTGATTCACAAGCTAATTACTTTTTGAATTGGTAGAAAGAATTTTATGATCCCCAATACTTGAACTTTTTTTGGCCAATTATGCTATTTTTGTTATCAAATGGAATTTCTCTAATAAAGTGACATTTTTAAGCATCCTTAGTCTATCTTAATTAAAGAATGGTATCATTCATATTAATTTATCAATTATGGTCCCTCTTACAAATATGAATCTATTCTCCACAATATTGTTTAAGTTTATACAATATAAATCTCATTGGATATACAAAAAGTGAGGGCTAGCTTCTTCAAATTGGTATTTTTCCAATAAACTTAGTTGAGATTTTCCCTTGCAAAGTAATGTATGTTTGGCTATAAAAGGGAACAAGGTAGGTTAAACTCAAGGGGGCTGCACTATTCGGATTAAACCGAATTACCAAATCAAATTAAATCGAATTTTTATTTGGATTGATTTTTTGGATTCTAGGATTGGTTTTAGATTAATACTTTGTTTGGTTTTTTGGTTTGATTTCGAATTTTAAAAAATAAAAACCGAATTTTATATATATATATAATGTTTAGGTTTAGAATTAAGTTGGAGTTAACCACTTTTGTCCCTTTTTGGTTATTGCCTTTCATGATGATTACATTTATATTTTATGTTTGAATTACATCTATAATACTATAAGTATTGTGTTTTAAGTTTTACTTATGATTTATATTAGAAAGTATATTTAAGGGATTAAATATTATTACTTTGGTTAGATTATTAATTATTGACATAACCAAATAACCAAACCGAAAAAGACCGAACCGAATAGAGGAAACCAAACCAAACCAAATTTATTTGGATCGGATTGGGTTACACTTTTACAAAATCAAAAACCGAAAAATCCAAACCGAATAGTGCAAAACCAAACCAAAAAATCGAATGCACACCCCTAGGTTAAAGGCTAAACTATGATTATTTTTTTCTAGGGCCTAAGGTTTATTCTCCTAAAATATGTCATGAAAAATTGATGCACTATATGTATATAAAACTTTAGAATAAAGTGGTAAAATTATGGAATTAAGGATCTATTCCATTCATTACGCACGAACACAATAAGAAGCCAGAATTGTCATATCCATTACATTCTTAATATATTGATAATGACCTTCTTCATTGTGTCATAACAAAGTGGAGATGAGAATTATATTACGTAAAATAACTCTTTACCTAATTTAAAAGAATTATATAGTGGTTATAAAAGCTTATATTTGATACTGCAAATCCTTTTCATTTATATTCGAGTTGTTTCCTGGATGATCACTTAAATTTTGAAAATTGTCTATAAAAATCATTTTTATTTCTTTTCAGACTATTCAATTACTAAACACGTCAAAAGTGTTATTCTCGCATAATAGACATATCATGTCATTAAATCTTTTTTTTCTTCAAATAATAGACCTTTGTAACTCATTTACGTAAATTCATATTTTATATCCAATCAAATATGATCGGGTTAAAAAGTGGCAAAGGAATCAAACCATACATTCTATTAAGCATACTCAAACCAAAGATTATATCTACCGAACCAAATCATACTTTTTTGTAAAGAAGCAAAAAAAAAAAAAAATCAATCCAAGTTTTAATTATTCATGTCACAAAAGTTTTATGCAATTTATCAGAATCATTTTTCATTTTTGTTATTAGCCCTCTGAATTGATCCAATATAATATATTCTTCGACCAATAAAAACATCATCTCAATTCAGAAAAAAAGAAGAAGATATATATGCTTCATGCAAGAAATTGTTGGAGTGATACCATGTTGAAGCGTATAATCATCTCAACAGAAATAGTTTCTTCATAACAAAGATCTTCAAATTGTCCATTGCATGGGCATTAATAACAACTACGCACTAATATAATAATTTAAAACATAGATTTTAACCGGGTCATGTTTGATCAATATAAGATATGAATGTGGTTAAATGAGTTTGATGAACTAAATAGGTCTGTTATTTCTAAAATGATATATATTCTAAGACATAACATGTCATAAGGAGCTAGGGACAAATTAAAATAGAGGTGTTTCGTATTTTTTTAGTAAAAAATAGTGATAGTTTGAGTT
Source organism: Solanum tuberosum (assembly GCF_000226075.1). Taxonomy (NCBI): domain Eukaryota; kingdom Viridiplantae; phylum Streptophyta; class Magnoliopsida; order Solanales; family Solanaceae; genus Solanum; species Solanum tuberosum. The sequence continues at coordinate 1,333,470 of NW_006238963.1, read as the reverse complement.
AAAGGAATAAAAATAATTTTCATAAACAGTTTTTAAAATTTGGGTGACCATTTAGGAAATTAACTCATTTATTCTTGCACACATAATTTAGATTTTCTCCATCCAACAGATATGACAATCTTTAAAAAAAATATGATTCATTATAGACCATCAATTTCAAAAACAAAATTTTTTTTCTTATATTTTGTGTCTAAATAAATATTTTCACTTAAATCGAAACGAAGGTGATATTATATGGTGACATTATGGTCTGTAGTTTAAAACTCCACGGCTAATCATACGAATGTTTTTTGTAAATTACAATTTAAAGTATAGCACATACAAAGGAAAAATCCTTTTGGCCAGAAAAATTGGTCAGAATGGTAAAATAACATATTTCACACTATGTTATTTTACCTTTTTGAACATTTTTTACCCTTTTAACTTTAATACCTTTTAATTAAAAAAATTGAAAAAAAGATCAGTTTATTTTAAAATAAAAAGGATATTATAAACTTTTTAAATTTCTGATCAAATTCTGACCAAATTTTCTGGTCATTAGCTAGGGGTGTCAAATGGGCGAGTTAGGTTGAAACTGGAGATATTAAAATGGGTTGAAATAGAAATTGGGTTGGGTCTTGACCCGCCCAAGTTTACTTTGGGCTCAAATGGGTTAAAAAACGGATTGGGTCTTGACCCGCCCAATTTTATCCGATTAATCTCAATAATTTTAACATAGTGATATTTAACTTTTATAATCACAATTCAAATTTAGCTCTATTTTTTTTAAAAAAAAGTAACAAATGGATAGATAAATTCTAAAAGATGTTAAATAGATAATAATTCATACATTTAATATAGGAACATATCTTATTAAAGAGTTTTAAAACGGGTTGAAATTAGAGATTGAATTGGGCTCAATTGAGAATTCTTTTAAAATGGGTTAGGCTTGAATGGGTTGAGATTGAACTCAATTCAAATTATCTTGAGCCAATCCTTAAAATTCTGGGCGGATTATCTATGTTTGGGTTCATTTTTGACACTCCTAGTCTTAGCATTACATACAAAATAGAAGTGTTCTGTAATTTGCAGCATATATCTTCATACAATTTGAAAATAGCAATTAATTCAGCCCAACATTCTCTTTCTAGTCTATCGAAATCCTAGAAGAAAGAAAACATCATCACATAGAATCCAAGGCCCATTTCTCTAGTCCATGGGCTCAAATGATTGGATTGGGGGTATGAATGCTTTATGTAACTATACAATCTTAAAAAGGAGAAAATTTTCATAAATACTTGGGAAAAGAATACTTGTATTTCAAAGAGGAAAATTATTTATAAGCGGCTTTACTTTCATACCTCCCATGTTTTTAACTATTAATATGTGTTTAGTGCTTGATACCATCAAAGTATATATATATACTTTGATGGTATCAAAGAGAAAAAACAGCATTTTAGTGAAAACACTACTTAGTTATTCCTTATACTATTAGAGTGTGTGTGTATATATATAAATACTGATGGCATCAAGGAGGAACATGTAGTGTTTTGGTAAAAAGATTACTCAATTATTGTTTGATACCATTAGAGTATATAGATACCATCAGAGTATACATAAAAACTCTGATGGTATCAAGGATGAAGAAGCAGTGGTTCAGTGAATAGAACAAGGGGTAGTCGGGTAAATAGTTTGGACCGTGGGTCCAGTTAGGGTAAATATATTGGCTTGGGTCCAATTTGTGTAGTTTACCCTAAATACTTATATAGTTACTCCCTCAATTTCAAAATAAGTGAATTCGTAAGACATTTTTCATAGTTCAAATTAATTTATTGGTCAATCTTCAAGAATAATTTTAGAATTTTCTTCCATTTTTACCCTTCTTTTGGATTTTCTATATGATGAGTTCAAGAAACTTTAATTGCATTGAAGTATTGACAATTCAAAAGAATAAAAATGGAAAGTAATTTTGAACTAATGTCATAATATTCTTTTCTTAAAAGATGTGTAATATCTTAACAATTTATTTATTTTGAAATGAAAGGAGTATTATATTATAGGCTGAATCACCTAGCCTGGTGATAGTTTCAACATATACACAACTGCTAAAATCATGCATTGTGCTTTTTTAGAATATTACGTATTTCTAATCCAAAAATAGAGCATAAAAATTGACCTTCTCTTTTAACGTCTATAAAGAGAAAAAGATCAAAACATTAATTGATTTTAAAAGATCGAAATTAAATTTCTACAGTTCAAGATATATATAAGCTTTCTTATAAATATTTGTATGTGTTTTAAAGTTTTAGATATGATATTTGTATATGTGTTTAGAAGTTCAAATTTAAGTAAACATTTAAGTATATGATATACAAGTATACATTTGTGTAGTTCTGTTTTCTACTCTTGTTATACCAAGTATCTATAGGATTTATATGAATTTTCCCTAAATATACCGCACAACAAAAATAATTTTAGCTGTCAATATATATATATACTAGATAATGTTGCCCGTGCTATGCACAGACCCAATAATATAAATGGTATGTTTTGGGGCTAATAACCGAATTTTTGAAGCGATTGTTTGCGTGGATAAAGGAATAAGTTTTTGATCACAAACCTGTACTTTCTTTGACGCTATTTAAGGCATAATAAGACTACCCACTTACAACATTTTTGAAATATTTTATGTTGTCAATTATCATGATTTATAGTATTTTTATGATAGATTCACTTCAAGAATCAGTGGAATTTTTTGTATTTTTTTCAAAACATATTTTATATTGTTCATTAACATGATTTATAGTATTTTTACGCAATTTTTAAATTAAAAAAAATAAAAAATAAGACAAATAAATTAAAATGGACCCAATATATGTTATTTTTGTTGTCTCAATTTATGTGACACAAATGAAATTTGGAGAGTCATCCAAATTTTCACATTTT